>NW_021703781.1:51615823-51731351 GCF_005190385.1 Monodon monoceros | reverse complement strand
TCGCGCCTCCCGCCGGGGGCGGCGCGGGGGCAGGGCCGGCCTCACCTCGCGGTGGCCCCGGCGTGCCCCGTGGGGCGGCTTGGGCGCGCGCCCGCCCCGCACCCAGCGGTGCGCGATCTCCCGGCTTGCGGTCTCCGCGGCCGCTGCCGCTTTGGCCTTCCAGAAGGCGCCTTCCAGCGGCCGGAGCTGGGCCCCGCTGGCCCCGTGCTGACAGCCCCCAAGGCCACGGCTGTCCCTTCCTTTCCCTTCCCGGGGCTTTTTGTTTCTTAAACCAGCCCCATTTATCACTTCCAACCTGCCTATCGCCTGACACCAACTGTTGCAAGTTCTGTGGTAACAGCTTCCCTGAACTTCTAGATCGAAACCGCTCCTCCCCGGAGCCTATTTAAGAAGCAGAATTAAGAATAAATGCCTGGATGCCCGTGGAGGCACTGAGCCCTAGAGTTTTCAAAGGTGAGGATATATTTTAAGTCATTGAAAGACAGCCGGCATTCGTAAACCCAGTAAAAAATTGAAATCAAACGTTTTAAGTTAATATTTAAAAACCAGGAGATTTCTATTAGCAAGGCTGAGCACAGGCAAAATTCTAAAACTGGTGTATTCAGAAGCCCTCCTGTGTTGTGTGGAAAGGGGTTTTAAAAAATTGTGCTAAAGTGAGAATATTTCGAAAGAAGGCTTAATTAACAATAATTAAAGCAGAGTGTTGGAAGTTAGCTTAATATTTCAGGAAAGAACTCGAAGAGAAATATTTTCGATGGCGAAGGGGATTTTCAGGTGAAAACCTGGGATAATTAAATCACCCTGTGCAGGGCACTACCTGTTCCATTTAAACATGGTGCTGATTTTAATTACTTGACTGTTATTTGGGAGAGAAAGAGAAAAGAGAGAAAAAAGATGGAGTGAAAAAGGAAAGGAGAAAGTGCGGGGGCAGGAGGAACGGGAGCGGAATGCAAAACCAAAAGAAAAAACAACATAGACCCCTCTTTACCAATAGGCCCAGTACCCTAGGATTCTGACCTCTTTCCTGCTTTTGGGGTTTAAGATTAAGGATGGTGCGTTCCTGCTTTTAGATATTTAAATTTAAATTTGAAGACAATTTTAATTTCTGTAGTAGGTAAAACAAAAGTCGTTAAATACTTGACATCAAGGATCCCATTGGAGTATAGATTTTTGTCTTTTCAAAGGCAGTGGTCCTGGTTCTCTGAACCAGGCGCTTGTGGAGTGGCGTGTCCATCCACAAAGAGATAGACTAGGTGGGCCTCTTAGGTAGGAGGGGTTTGAGGTGTATGAATAGAAAAGCACCTTCAGCCCCGCAAATCTTAAAACCAATGATTTTCCCACAATTCTCAGAAGTCAACAATATTTCGTTGGATTAAAAGTACGTCAAATGAACAAACTATTAAGTCAGGAAGTATTGGGTTTCTGTGTACGTGAAACTATCCTGAATGATGAGGGGACGGGACAAATACAAGATAAAAGATTACTATGGGCAGCCGTCCTGTGCGTGTGATGGCAAGACGTCTTATATCACCAATCTGAAACTTCCTGTCTTCACCGCTAGGTGGTGCGTTTGAGCCTTTGCTAGCTTTTAACCAAGTTCCTATGGTTTTGGGAAGTATGTTTCATAAAGTTTCAAATAAATGAACAACATGCTACTCTAAAATGAGTTAATAATTAATATATTTTCCAATAACCCCATATAAGTTGTTTAAAAATCATCAAGTCAAGGGTATTACTTCCTCAACACAATCTCTTTACGAGTCTCAGACATATAAATTAAGAGGATCCTAGAGACTTCAGAGATCAACTCTAAAATAAGGTATAGATTCTCTAATTTGAGGTATGGAATTGGAAGCCCAAATAAGTAACAGCCATTCCTCATTTCCCCCACTCTCCTCAACCCCTGGCAACAGCTAATTTACTTTTGGTTTCTATGAATTTTCTTATTGTAGACATTTCACATGAATGGAATCCTACAACTTGTGGTCTTTTGTGACTGGTTGCTTTCACCGAACACAGTATTTTCAAGGTTCATCCACGTTGTAGCATGTATCAGTACCTACTTCCTTTTTATTGCCAAATAATATTTCATTGTACAGATATATGATGTTTTGCCTATCCATTCCAGTTAATGGATATTTTGATTGTTTTCACTTTTGGGGTATTATAGATAATGCTGCTATGAATATTTGTGCACAAACTTTTGTGTGGACATATGTTTTTATGTTTATTTTGTATATGAATCTGTATGGGAATTCCCTGGCAGTCCAGTGGTTAGGACTCGGCGCTTTCACTGCTGGGACCCAGGTTCTATCCCTGGTTGGGGAACTAGGATCCCACAAGCTGTGCAGCATGGCCAAATAAATAAATAGATATGAATATGTATCATAAGTATTTTGAAATAATTTCAAATTACAGAGAAGTTGCAAGAACTCCCATATCCTCTTCACTTAGATTCCCTAAGTATAATATCTTAGCACATCTGCTTTCACTCTGTGTTTGTATCTATATATATGGTCTCATTGTTTTGGTTGAGTCTTTTTATGAACAATCTTATAAAAATGTGTAGACTTGATACCCTATCAGCCCTAAACATCCAGTGCGTATATCCACAAAACAAAGGCGCTCTCCTTCATAACCATTACATAAACTTCCAAGTCAGGAAATCAACATTGATACAACACAGACTCCATTAAAATTTCACTCTCTGTCCAACGATGTCTTTTTTCCTTTTCTGGTCCAAAATCCCATCTAGGAACTTACGTTGAATTTAATTGTCATGTATTTCACTCTCCTTGAATCTGGAACAATTTCTGTCTTTCCTTATCTTTTATGACCTTGACAGTTTTTAAAAGAACAGGCCTTTCATTCCATAGGATGATCCTCAACTGGGTCCATTTACTGTTCTTCATGACTAGACTCAGGACATACATTTTTACAAGAAAACCACAGAAATGGGGCTGGGCTCTTCTTTGCATCTCCCTGGGGGCTCATGATGTCAACTCTTCACACCACTGTGATGAGAACTTTGCTCATCTAGTCAGGTGGTCTTTTCCACCATAAAAATCACATTATTTCCTTTGTACATGATAAATATTTTGTAGGGAGATATTCTGAGATTATGCCAATATTCTGTTCCTCACCTCTCCCACCAGCCTTAACATCCATTAATTGCTGTCTGAATCACTCATCGCAGTGATTATGATTAAATGGTGATTTTCTCAGTCCATCATTTCTGTAGTTACTAGTTAACATTCTAATATAAGGAAGAGTTTTCCCTTCTATTTATTTATTTATTTATTCATTTATTCACTTATTTATTTCAGTATGGACTCCTATCTCATTCAATAGGTTGTAATGTTTTACTATAGCTGTTTATTTTCATGTTCAGATTGTCCCAGATTTGGCCAATGGGAGTCCCTTCAAGCTGACTCTTTGTCCTGTTGGCATATCCCCATCATTCTATAAACATTTCCTTACTTTCTGGTACAACTAGTTGTTCTAGGCTCATTTTGTATTTTCTCTGCCTCAGCTCTGGAATCAGAAAGCTAGATCTAGGCTCTCTGTGTTTACTGCTATGGGGGTATCATGGCGCCTAGGTTCTTTCAGCTGTCAGAGCTAGGAAATATATGTATGTGTATGCCTATATTTATCTCTATTTCTAAACCTATCACTAAATATATTTAAAAACGGTGAGTTTACACTGATGCAGTCGATGCCAATCCAGCACCTCTGAGTACTTGTAAGACGTTCCCTGCTCTATATTTGTAAATCCCCTTTTGACAGTGAAACCAGGCTCCCATATACTTTTTTTCATATTGATTTCAACATATATATAATTATTTGCTTGATCCCCTCTGTATTTAACTGGCTGCCTCCTTGACCTGTTACTTCTGCAGTTCCTTCTCCAGAGCATCACCTGTTTGGCCACCACCCAAATGTCATCTACTTGGTACACCACTACCCAGTGGATGTCAATTCTCCTCACATTGAATGGCATACATTCTGTGCCATTCCAACCAAAATTCCAAAAGGAACACAAAAAAAAAAAACTTGCAGAATTTATAAAGAAAAATAAAGATCTGTGAATAATTATGATGTCAATTTTTAAAAAGAAGAACAAAGAAGAGTATGTTAGACATGGAGATGTACAGCCTACATCCTCCTTTGAGGAAGAACTCACTGCCCAGCTGCAGGGAGGGCAGCTACTATACAGCCTCCAGCTCTCAGCTGCTTCAGGGTCAGCCTCATCTGCTGGGAACTCTCTTGCCCAAGGTCACATCCTTCCAGGGCTGCCAGGATATGGTGACTGAGGGCAAGTGAGCTATAAAAGTCTGGCCATTTCAGCCTGATGCAGGACACTCTGATGATTAATAGTATTTGTTCCAAAGTGCTTCACTGGGTTGCCGGAGGCTTTATCAACCTGCATCTTAGTTCAATTACTTTCTCTGCCCAATTCTACTTCCTTCCCCTCCCTTTCACAGGTGCTAATTTTTAGTAAACCTTTTACATCCCAAAGTCCATCTCAGATTCTGCTTCCAGACAATCTGTCACGTGACAGGGAGAGAGTCACTCTGCTAGAATGGTACTAGCATTACTCTGGTACTAGCATAGGAAGAGGGAGATCATGGAGAATCATGTCTTTGTGGCTTTGGTGTGGGAATAACTTTGTAAACCAGACCCCCTCAAAAAGCATTATATATCTTATACTTTATATATTATAAAATATATATAGTATTTTTACATCAAAATTAAGTCTATAAAGGACACCATACATACAGATTTATGTCAAGAATTTAACAGATACTTGATAGACTAGAAGATATTCACAACATCTAAAACCAACAAGGAATTAATATCTAAAATATACAGGGAAATATTCCAAATCAAGAAAAATATAGGTAACCCAATAGAAAAATGGAAAAGAGCGTAAGTGGGAAATCCAAAGGTATGAATACCATATGGCCCACAGGTGTATGAAGAAATGGGTTTCACTAGTTATCACAGAAAAAATAAAACTATGAGATGAATCTAAAAGTTGTCAATGTCATTGAGAAGTAGGAACCACATGTGAGAGTGTGAATGGGTACAGCTACCCTGAGAGCAAACTGGCCATACAGATCTATGTAGATCCCATGATCCACGGTCTTAGAGCCTGAGATAAGAATTTAAATTTGAGTAGTCTATTTCAGAGATGATTCCAGGAAACATCAGTATGGAGTGGGGAAGTGAGACAGAAGAATAAGGAAGACAGTTAAGGATGCATTCTTAAATTGCTACTGTGGGCAACTGGAATAAATCTCTCTGGGGAAGTCTAAGACACAGTGCCTCAGATAAACCCATCTCAAGGGTGAGGGACCTGGAGTATACATAAGCCCCTTAGTCATTGGTTGAGATCTACTCTGAGTGCAGGGGAAGGATTAATTTCCCAGACTTCTGCCTACACTGTTCATAGACAGAACAGGCTCCAGGAGCCATAAAGCCCTCAGATACAGAAATGCAGGTGCTGGTAAATGGAAGTCTTCAGCATCTGTGTACCAAAATGGTAAGGTCCAAGAGCATATGAGTGGGGCATTAAAACAGTATCTGCTACACCCAGTAATACTGCTCCATTCTGGCTATCAGAATGTGGGCATGAGTGAGGTATGCCACTAATGTTATGTGCAAATTTAAGTTTATGAGGTATTTTTCCGAATGACAATAGAATTAATTGACTAAGATATAAGCAGTTTCAAGAGGATGTAGGGATAAACCTTAAATATCTTTAGCATTATTTTTTTAAATTTCTTTTAAGGAGTGAGTGTGCCGTTTTTCCATAAGCCCTCGGAGTCATATCCTATGCTGATCTACAGTTAACTAAGTATATAGTATTATGTTCATTTGCTTTTCAGGAAAAAACAAACAGTTCACCATTGTCTTTGTTAAGTAATTGTAAGAAAAAAAGAATCACCAGAAAGAAGTTATTTATAACTAGGTAGCAAACAAAGGTTGTTTCCATGGAAAATGTGTTACAATTTTTAAAGACTGAAAAGGTATAAAATGCAACTGAGTTAGGCAAAATAAAAGTATATAAAACCAAAGGAAGTCCTCAAAGAAAAGTTTAATTTAAATAAGAAATATAAAGCTTGGTAAAATCACAAAAAGTACTTAAATATCCTTGCTGAACTTCAGCAAAATGTGCATTTTAAAGTTTATATCTGATAATTTTCCCATCTAACAAAAACAACTCATTACTGAGTAACCACTCTAACTTGTTTTCATTTAATCTTTTAAAAGATTGGTTATTCAGAGCCTGCTATGTGTCAGCTACTCAAACAAATGGGTGACTTGTTCTGGTCAATGAACTAACTGTGAGCAGAAGTGATGCGTATGACCCCCAAGCCAGGTCATTTACATGGGTCTGAAGATGCAAGTGCAGTGTGATTAGAGGTTTAGATCAGCTTCAAGGATGGAAGCAGAACAGATGGAGCTGGGTGTAGAATTCATGTCTGCTCACTCCTTATACCATTGTCTTTCAATGCTGGCCTATAGGACTATGATATGATATGATATACGGTATGTGATATATGATATAATGCTAGGTTATCAAAAAGAGTAATTTTGGGACTTCCCTGGCGGTTCAGTGGTTAAGACTCCATGCTTCCACTGCAGCGTGAATGGGTTCGATCCCTGGTCGGAGAAATAAGATCCTGCATGCCTCACGGCATGGCCAAAAAAAAAAGAGTAGTTTCATCATTGTGGATGAATCTTAATTATGTTCCTTGCAGACAATACAGTAATTATTACTGCAAAAAGACAATGCAGACATCTTAAGTACCTATCAGTTTAGGAAAAAAATCAGGGTAACTTATATGAATTTGTGGAATAATGAAAGGAGCTACATTATCACTAATAATGATAGAAGGACGAATAGTCGTCACTATTTATTGAGTGAGGACTCCAAGCTAAGTCCTGAGCTAAGCACTTTACCTGCCTTATTTCATTTAATACTTAAAATAATTCTACAAGTTAGGTGCTATTTTTTATCTCGTTTTAGAAACAGGGAAAATAAAGCACATGGAGTTTAAATACCTTACTCAAATTGACACAACAGGTAGGTGAAGGAATTTGAACTCAGGAGATTCCAATAACTTGGTTCTTATCTTTTTCACTGTAGTACATCACAGATCAAGGTAAATGCTAGCTTGGCTTTGTATGTATTAAAAAATAGCTGTCAAACTTCCCTGTTATTTAGTCTCTATAAATTAAACATTGTGCTATTGACATTTAACAAATACTTATCCACTAAGTCTTTGAAGTTTTACATTTTATTAAAATTTCTGTATCTTCAGAGCATGAAAGCTCTTGGGCTGACTCATTACAGTTATTTTTGAAAGGTGATGAAAGCATTAGAATATATCTCATAATTCTGCTAACCAATTCACACTCTTTTTCAAAAATAAAATCCTGTTACTATTCTTTTATTTGGGATTTCTCCCTGAAGTGCCTTTTCAAAAGTTCGAGCACTGTTATTTATCACTAAAACTGTGTTATGCTGAATGACTTATATGGTTACGTATGCTATGACTCTTATCATTTTGTCTGAAGCACAGGTCTATAATTTCTTCTCAAACATTGTCTTATTGATCCAATAACAGTTCTTCCCAAATCAACTGAAATGCAGAAGTAACAAATTCCAAGGCACACACTGTGGAAGACTTGAAGTACTGTAGATACAGTACAACATAAAACAAGGAACAATTCATCTATTCATGGAATGGATGACATTTCATATTCAGAAGAAAGAGAATGAGTACCCTAAAGTGATGAATGACATCTCGATCTTTTCCTCACATTTATTTTTTTTAAAAAGAAAACAATTTCCACAAGTTGCTTGCAGTTGATGTCACCTTAGCATAAAAAATTTCCCCTTACAACTCTTCTTGAAAATTACTCTGTACATCTCTCTGAAAGCTTTTTTTTTTTTCCCTCCTCCCGCCCCACTCTCTGAAAGCTTTTATTCTCTCAGTCAGATTCTTCTTGACAGATGCTCTCCTAGAAACAGCATAAATGATGCCAGTACACTCTAGGTGTTCCAAACAGATAAAGATGTTGCTGCACAAACGCTCTTTCATATTGTCTGACACTATTAATTCTGGAAAACTCTACTGGTCAGTTCTTCGATCTATAACCCTTTCAGAAATGTGAAGATCAGAGTCATCATTATACCTTTGAAATTTGTTGGATATCTCTTTTGGTAATTGATTTGCTTTATGACCTTCAACAAATCGCTGAATTCTCTGGCCCTTGTTTTCTACATTTATAAAGGAACGTTGGTTTAAGTATTCCAAAGTTTTTTAGAACTTGAGTTGTCTAAGTTATTAGGATTCATCAATGTTAAATACCTGAAATTTTCAAACAAATAATTTTGTATTTGTAGATTTTAATAAAATACCATAGTGTGTAAAATAAGAATTGCAAAATTGCAGTAATACATACTATGGTATGTTAAGAAAAATAAGTAAACTCAGCTTCGTATGAACCCATTCATTTAAATTTGATGTAATATTACAGTAATTAATATTTTGTTTTGTTTTCATTTGATAACATATTCAAAGTTTAAGGCATTAGAAGTTTTCTAGGAAGAAGATCATATATGTAGGAGATTTATGCCTACCTCTTGGCTAAAGCCATCTAAATCAGTAACATCAATAGGGAAACCCGAAACAATTAACAGCAATAAAACCTAGGAAAATAAGTTTCAAAACAAAGGAATTGTAAAATAAATCTTATGTATGCAGTTAGCAGGTGTGTACCACCAAAACAGAGAAAGCTTTTGCAGGATCTTCACAAGGTGCTTAAAAGGGCAGAAGTTTAAGCCCATGGGAAGACTCTTAAACAAGGCAGTGGACAAAAAGAACAAAATTTTAATATTCAATTATTAATAGAAAAAGAACCAAATTTATGTTCAACAAAGGGAATTGGTTATGTATGTAATGAGACTGCCTTTGGTAGATTACCATATAGCTGCTAGAAAGTGTGTTCCAGAAGAATACTGGCTGACAATATGGCGCAGTATGTTTACCACATGTTTCTGGTTCTCTCCACTTCCGGACATGGCAGCAAAGCATGTCCTAGTCCCCTTGTGGTTGGGTGGGACCATGTGACTCCTTCTAGTCAATGAACTAATTGTGAGCAGAAGTGATACATAGGACTGCAGGCTGGGTCATTTGAGTGTTATTCTAGGTGGTAGCTACTCTGTCAGCTTGGGTCCCTGAGTGGTTCTGATGAGCTGAACCACTCTCCTAACCTTCAGTGAATATATACCATGAGCAAGTGTTGTTCTCAAAATATTGAAATTCTGGGATTGTTTCTTACTTCAGTAGAAGTGCAGAGTGTGTTGATTTCACAAACTGAACACAGCTATTCACACACTGAGCATCTACGTCAAGCTTGGGTCAGTCCTTGCATATCCCTTCTTACAAGGGAAACTATTATCCTGACTTATAACAACATAGATTAGTTTTAATTGTTCTTATACTTAAAAGCTGTAATTATACAGTATGTAGTTTGGGGAGGGTCTTCTTTTGCCAAATATTGTGCTTGTGGGATTCGTCTATATTGCTACATGGGTCTGTGGTCCATTCAATCTCATTGGTAAGTACTGTTCATTGTGCGAATGTCTTAAATTTTATGTGTTAGTAAAACAGTAAGTTGTTGGGCATTTGTATAGTTTCCAGTATTTGACTATTACAAGCAGTGTTCCAGTGAATTTTCTGGTATATATCTTTTGTTGAACATCTGTGTGCATTTTTGTTGGGTATATAAGATGGTTATATACCATTTCTGGTTCATAGAGTATGCATATGTTTAGTTTTAGTAGGTGTTGCCAAATAGTTTGCCAAAAATTGTTGCATCAATTCACACTCTCACCATCAGTGCAGAAGTGTTTTGGATGCTCCAGCATCTGGCATTTTTCACTTTTTCATTGTAGCCATTCTGGAGATAATGAACGACATTGAGCATATTTATTGGCCGTTTCTGTCCTTTTTTTGGTAAGATACTTATTCATCTTTTGCCTGTTTTTCTATTAAGTTGTCTTTGTATTTCTTTATATATCCCTTATTTATGAAGTTTTTTTAAATTAGATTCCACATATGAGTGATATCATATGATATTTGTCTTTCTCTGACTTACTTCACTTAGAATGATACTCTCAAGGATGTCCATTGTCGCCAATTTTAAAAATATATATATATTTATTTATTTATTTAGGCTGTGCCCAGTCTTTGTCACAGCACGAGATATCTTCGTTGCAGCACGCGGGATCTACATTGCGGTATGTGGGATCTTTTAGCTGCGGTATGCGGGCTCGGGCTTCTAAGTGGCGGCATGCGGACTTCTTGGTTGAGGCATGCATGCGGGATCTGTTTCCCCAACCAGGGATCAAACCCGGGTCCCTGCACTGGGAGTGCAGAGCCTCACTCACTGGACCACCAGGGAAGTCTCATGAAGTTGTTTTTTACATACAAGTTCTTCATGTATTCTGAATATGAGTCTTCTGTAGAATATAGGTATTGTGAATATCTTCTCCCATTCTGTGCATTGTCTTTTTATTCTCATAATCGTATTTTATTTTTGAACAGAAGTCCTTAATTTTAATATAGTCAAATATATCAAATTTTTTCTTTTTGGTTAGTGCTTTTATGTCTTGTTTTTAAAAGTTTTGTCTACTCCAAGGTGAAGGAGATGTCCTTTTCTAAGAATTTTATTGTTTTATTTTTCACACGTAGATCTGCAATCCACTTGAAATTGATTTTTGTGTGTAGAATGAAGTAGTGATCAAGATATATTGTTCTCCATGTTGTTACCCAGTTGCCTAGACACTATTTACTAAAATATTATCTTTTCCCTACTGTAGTGTTATCTTTATCATAAATCAGGTGACCATATATGTGTGGGTCAGTTCCTGATATCTCAGTTACATTCCACTCATCAATTTGTCTTTCTTTGCACACTGTGTTAATTGCTATACCTTTATAATAGGTCTTGATGTCAGATAGTATAAGTCATCTGGGGCTATTTTTCTTCAAGATTGCCTTGGCTATTCTTGGCCCTTTGAGGTCTGTCTGAATTTTAGAATCAGCTTGTTGATTTACACACACACACATACACACACACAGTCCCTGCTGGGGTTCTGATTAGGATTGCATTGAATTCTCAGATTAACTTGAGGATATTGATATTTTAACAATATTGAGTCTTCTAATCCATGAACATGATCTATCCTTCTATTTATTTGAGTCTTTAAAAATTGATCTCTAGGGGGCTTCCCTGGTGCCACAGTGGTTGAGAGTCCGCCTGCCGATGCAGGGGACATGGGTTCGTGCCCTGGTCCGGGAAGATCCCACATGCTGCGGAGCGGCTAGGCTGCTGAGCCTGCGCGTCCAGAGCCTGTGCTCCGCAACGGGAGAGGCCACAACAGTGAGAGGCCCGCGTACTGCAAAAAAAAAAAAAAAAAATTGATCTCTATCATACAGTGTAGTTTTCAATGTAAAATTTTCACATATCTTTCATTAGATTTATTCCTAAATATTTGATTTTTAACAGTACTCCAAGTGGGATCTTATTGTTTGAATGCTGTTACATATATACAATTTTTTAAAATAAACTTTTTGTTTTGGAATAATTTTAGATTTCCATAAAAGTTGCAGGACTTCCCTGATGGTCCAGTGGGTAAGACTCCATGCTCCCAATGCGGGGGGCCCAGGTTCGATCTCTGGTCGGGGAATTAGATCCCACATGCATGCTGCAACTAAGAGTTCACATGCACAACTAAGAAGTCCACAGTCTGCAATGAAGATCCCACATGCTGCAACTAAGACTCAGTGCGGCCAAAAAAAACAAAAAAAAAAGTTGCAAAGATAATACCTTTCATCTAGCTTACCTTAATGTTAGCATGACCATGGTACATTTGTCAAAGCTAAGAAATTAACATTAAAATAATACTATTAACTAAAATACAGACTTTATTTAGATTTCAGCAGTTTTTTCTCTAATGTTCTTTTTCTGTTCCAGGGTCCAATCAAGAATGTCACTGTGAAATTAGTCATTGTGTCTCCTCTAGTCTGTGACAGTTATTCAGTCTTTCCTTGCTCCACATGACCTTGAAACTTTTGAAGAGTACTGATCAGGTATTTTGTATAATATCCCTTAGTTTGGGTTTGCCTGATGTGTTCTCATGATTAGACTGGGGCTATGGGACTTGGGGAGGAGGTCCACCGAGATGAGGTGCTCTTCTCACGGCATCAGGTCAGGTGCACATGATACCAATATGACTTATCATGGGGTGATACTAACCTTGATCACTTTAAGATGAAATTTGCCAGATTTGTTTAGTCATTTATCTGTTGATGGACATCCAGGTTATTTCCAGTTTGGGGCTTGTATTAGTTTGCTAGGGCTGCCATAACAAAATACCACAAGACTGGGTGGTGTAAACAACAGAAATTTATTATCTCATAGTTGTGGAGGCTGCCCACAAATATTGGTATATTATATTTTCATTTTGATTAAGTTCAAAGTGCTTTCTAATTTCTCTTTCAATTTCTTCTTTGACCATGGATTATTTAGAAGCATGTTATCTTGTTTCCAAAAAATTACAATTTTTCTGTAGATCTTTCTGTTGTTGATTTCCAACTTAATTCTGTAGTAGCCAGAGACCATATTGTATGATTTGAATCCTTTAAATTTATTGAGACTTGTTTTATGGCCCAGAATATGGTTAGTCTTGGTAAATGTTCAATGTGCCCCTGAGAAGAGTGTATATTCTGATGTTGGGATGGATGGAGTCAAATAGTTTCATAGTGTTGCTGAATCTGCTATATTTTTGCTTCTTTTCTGTCTCCTTAATTATTGAATCTACTTAATTATTGAATTAAGAAGGAGATACACTGAAAAAGTATTGAAGTCTTTAATTATAATTATGGATTTGTCCATGTATCTTATGGTTTTAATCTCCACATAACCAGAAACTGTGGCCAGATATTGTGCATAAAGAACCATGATCAGAGTACCTTCAAGATGGCGGAGGAGAAAGACATGGAGGTCACCTTCCTCCCCACAAATACATCAAAAATACATCTACAGGGCTTCCCTGGTGGTGCAGTGGTTGGGAGTCCGCCTGCCAATGCAGGGGACACTGGTTCGTGCCCCGGTCCGGGAAGATCCCACATGCTGTGGAGTGGCTAGGCCCATGAGCTGTGGCTGCTGAGCCTGTGCATCCGGAGCCTGTGCTCCGCAACAGGATAGGCCACAACAGGGAGAGGCCCACATACCACAAAAAAAAAAAAAAAGAAAGAAAGAAAGGAAAAAAATACATCTACAGGACTTCCCTGGTGGCGCAGTGGTTAAGAATCCTCCTGCCAATTCAGGGGACATGGGTTTGAGCCCTGGTCTGGGAAGATCCCACATGCCATGGAGCAACTAAGCCCATGCACCAAAACTACTGAGCCTGCACTCTAGAGCCCGCAAGCCGAACTACTGAAGCCCAAGTGCTTAGAGCCCGTGCTCCACAGCAAGAGAAGCCACTGCAGTGAGAAGTCTGCCCACCACCACAAAGAGTAGCCCCCGCTCCCCGCAACTAGAGAAAGCCCACACACAGCAATGAAGATCCAACACAGCCAAAAATAAATTAATTAAATAAATTGAAAAAAAATACATCTACATGTGGAACAACTCCTACAGAAGACCTACTGAACACTGGCAGAAGACGTCAGACTTCCCAAAAGGCAAGAAAATCCCCACGTACCAGGCCGTGTGGCTGACAGGCCTGAGTCCTGGAGGTGGGAGAGCTGAGTTCAGGACATTGGACAATCAGAGACCTCCCAGCCCCACGTAATATCAATTGGCGAGAGCTCTCCCAGAGATCTCCATCTCAAATCTAAGACCCAGCTCCACCCAACAGCCAGCAAGCTGCAGTGCTGGACTCCCCATGCCAATCAACTAGCAAGACAGGAACACAACCCCACCCATTAGCAGAGAGGCTGCCTAAGATCATACTAAGTTCACAGGCACACCAAAACACACAACCAGACGCAGCCCTGCCCACCAGAAAGACAAGATCCAGCCCCACCCACCGGAACACAGGCACCAGTCCTCTCCACAAGGAAGCCTACACAAGCCACTGAACCAACCTCACCCACTGGGGGCAGACACCAAAAACAACGGGAACTATGAAGCTGTAGCCTGCGAAAAGGAGACCCCAAACACAGTAAGTTAAAGAAAATGAGAATACAGAGTAATATGCAGCAGATGAAAGAGCAAGGTAAAAACCCACCAGACCAAACAAATGCAGAGGAAATAGGCAGTCTACAAAAGAATTCAGAGTAATGATAGTAAACATGATCGAAAATCTTGGAAATAGAATGGAGAAAATACAAGAAACGTTTAACAAGGACCTAGAAGAACCACAGAGCAAACAAACAATGATGAACTACACAATAAATGAAATTTAGAATTCTCTAGAAGGAATCAATAGCAGAATAACTGAGGTAGAACAATGGACAAGTGACCTGGAAGATAAAGTCGTGGAAATAACTGCCACAGAGCAGAATAAAGAAAAAAGAATGAAAAGAATTGAGGACAGTCTCAGAGACCTCTGGGACAACATCAAACGCACCAACATTCAAATTTTGGGGTCTCAGAGGAAGAGAAAAAGAAAGTGTCTGAGAAAATATTTGAACAGATTATAGTTGAAAACTTCCTTAAGGAAATAGTCAATCAAGTCCAGGAAGCACAGAGATTCCCTTACAGGATAAATCCAAGGAGAAACATGTCAAGACACATATTAATCAAACTATCAAAAATTAAATACAAAGAAAAAATATTAAAAGGAGCAGGGGAAAAGCAACAAATAACATACAAGGGAATCCCCATAAGGTTAACAGCTGATCTTTCAGCAGAAACTCTGCAAGCCCAAAGGGAGTGGCAGAACATATTTAAAGTAATGAAAGGGAAAAACCTACAACCAAGATTACTCTACCCAGCAAGGATCTCATTCAGCTTCAACGGAGAAATGAAAACCTTTACAGACAAGCAAAAGCTAAGAGAATTCAGCACCACCAAACCAGCTTTACAACAAATGATAAAGGAACGTCTCTAGGTGGAAACACAAGAGAAAAAAAGACCTACAAAAACAAACCCAAAACAATTAAGAAAATGGTAATAGGAACATACATATCCATAACTACCTTAAATGTAAATGGATTAAATGTTCCAACCAAAAGACATAGACTGGCTGAATGGATACAAAAACAAGACCCATATATATGCTGTCTACAAGAGACCCACTTCAGGCCAGGGACACGTACAGACTGAAAGTGAGGGTATGGAAAAAGCTATTCCATGCAAATGGAAATCAAAAGAAAGCTAGAGTAGCAATTCTCATATCAGACAAAATAGACTTTAAAATGAAGACTATTAAAAGAGACAAAGAAGGACACTACATAATAATCAAGGGATCAATCCAAGAAGAATATATAGCAATTGTAAATATTTATGCACCCAACATAGGAGCACCTCGATACATAAGGCAAATACTAACAGCCACAAAAGGGGACATCAACAGTAACACAATCATGGTAGGGGACTTTAACACCCTACTTTCAACAATGGACAGATCATCCAAAATGAAAAAAGGAAACAGAAGCTTTAAATGACACATTAAACAAGATGGACTTAATTGATATTTATAGGACATTCCATCCAAAAACAACAGAATACACTTTCTTTTCAAGTGCTCGTGGAACACTCTCCAGGATAGATCATATCTTGGGTCACAAATCAAGCCTTGGTAAATTTCAGGAAATTGAAATCATATCAAGTATCTTTTCTGACCACAATGCTATGATACTAGATATCAATTACACGGAAAAATCTGTAAAAAATACAAACACATGGAGGCTAGACAATACACTACTAAATAACCAAGAGATTACTGAAGAAATCAAAGAGGAAATCAAAAAATACCTAGAAACAAATGACAAAACACAATGACCCAAAACCTATGGGATGCAGCAAAAGCAGTTCTAAGAGGGAAGTTTATAGCAATACAGTCCTACTCAAGAAACAAGAAAAATCTCAAATAAGCAACCTAACCTTACACCTAGAGCAATTAGAGAAAGAAGAACAAAAAAACCCTAAACTTAGCAGAAGGAAGGAAATGAAAGATCAGAAATAAATTAAAAAGAAATGAAGGAGCCAATAGCAAAGATCAATAAAACTAAGGCTGGTTCTTTGAGAAGGTAAATAAAACTGATAAACCGTTAGCTAGACTCATCAAGGAAAAAAGGGAGAAGACTCAAATCAACAGAATTAGAAATGAAAAAGGAGAAGTAACAACTGACACTGCAGAAATACAAAGGATCATGAGAGATTACTGCAAGCAACTCTATGCCAATAAAATGGACAACCTGGAAGAAATTCACAAATTCTTAGAAAAGCACAACATCCTGAAACTGAACCAGGAAGAAGGACAAAATATAAACAGACAAATCACAAGCACTGAAATTGAAACTGTGATTTAAAATCTTCCAACAAACAAAAGCCCAACACCAGATGGCTTCACAGGTGAATACTATCAAACATTTAGAGAAGAGCTAACACCTGTCCTTCTCAAACTCTTCCAAAATATAGCAGAGGGAGGAACATTCCCAAACTCATTCTACGAAGCCACCATCATCCTGATTCCAAAACCAGACAAAGATGTCACAAAAAAAGAAAACTACAAGCCAATATCACTGATGAACATAGATGCAAAAATCCTAAACAAAACACTAGCAAACAGAATCCAACAGCACATTAAAAGGGTCATACACCATGATCAAGTGGGGTTTATCCCAGGAATGCAAGGATTCTTCAATATATGCAAATGAATCAATGTGATACACCCTATTAACAAATTGAAGGATAAAGACCATACGATAATCTCAATAGATACAGAAAAAGCTTTCAGCAAAAATCAACACCCATTTGTGATAAAAACTCTCCAGAAAGTGGTCATAGAGGGAACCTACCTCCACATAATAAAGGCCATATATGACAAACCCACAGCCAGCATCGTCCTCAATGGTGAAAAACTGAAACCATTTCCTCTAAGATCAGGAATGAGAGAAGATTGCCCACTCTCACCACTATTATTCAACATAGTTTTGGAAGTTTTAGCCACAGCAATCAGAGAAGAAAAAGAAATAAAAGGAATCCACATCAGAAAAGAAGAATTAAAGCTGTCACTGTTTGCAGCTGACATGGTACTCTACATAGAAAATCCTAAACATGCTATCAGAAAACTACTAGAGCTAATCAATGAATTTGGTAAAGTTTCAGCATAGAAAATTAATGCACAGAAACCTCTTGCATTTCTATACACTAATGGTGAAAAATCTGAAAGAGAAATTAAGGAAACACTCCCATTTACCATTGCAACAAAAAGAATAAAATACCTAGGAATAAACCTACCTACGGGGACAAAAGATCTGTATGCAGAAAACTATAAGACACTGATGAAAGAAATTAAAGACAACACAAACAGATGGGGAGATATAACATGTTCTGGAATTGGCAGAATCAACATTTTGAAAATGACTATATTTCCCAAAGCAATCTATCAAACTGCCACTGGCATTTTTCACAGAACTGGAACAAAAAATTTCAAAATTTGTATGGCAACACAAAACGCCCCCAGATAGCCAAAACGATCTTGGGAGAGAAAAACGGAGCTGGAGGAATAAGGCTCTCTGACTTCAGACTATACTACAAAGCTACAGTAATCAAGACAGTATGATAGTGGCACAAAAACAGAAATATAGATCAATGGAACAGGACAGAAAGCCCAGAGATAAACCCACGAAAATATGGTCACCTTATCTTTGATAAAGGAGCCAAGAATATGCAGTGGAGAAAAGACAGCCTCTTCAATAAGTGGTGTTGGGAAAACTGGACAACTACATGTAAAAGAATGAAATTAGAACACCTCCTAACAAAAATAAACTCAAACTGGATTAAAGACTTAAATGTAAGGCCAGACAGTATAAAACTCTTAGAGGAAAACATAGGCAGAACACTCTATGACATAAATCACAGCAAGATCCTTTTTGACCCACCTCCTAGAGAAATGGGAATAATAAACAAATGGGACCTAATGACTTAAAAGCTTTTGCACAGCAAAGGAAACCATAAACAAGATGAAAAGACAACCCTCAGAATGGGAGAAAATATTTGCAAATGAAGCTACTGACAAAGGATTAATCTCCAAAATTTACAAGCAGCTCATGCAACTCAATATCAAAAAAACAAACAACCCAATCCAAAAATGGGCAAAAGACTTAAACAGATATTTCTCCAAAGAAGATATACAGATCACCAACAAACACATGAAAGGATGCTCAACATCACTAATCATTAGAGAAATGCAAATCAAAACTACAATGAGGTATCACCTCACAGCAGTCAGAATGGCCATCATGAAAAAATCTACAAACAATAAATGCTGGTGAGGGTGGAGAAAAGGGAATGCTTTTGCACTGTTGGTGGGAATGTAAATTGATACAGCCACTATGGAGAACAGTATGGAGGTTCCTTAAAAAACTTAAAATAGAGCTACCATACGACCCAGCAATCCCACTACTTGGCATATACCCTGAGAAAACCATAATTCAAAAAGAGTCATGTACCACAATGTTCATTGCAGCTCTATTTACAGTACCCAGGACATGGAAGCAACCTAAGTGTCCATCAACAGATGAATGGATAAAGAAGATGTGGCACATATATACAATGGAATATTACTCAGCCATAAAATGAAGCAAAATCGAGTTATTTGTAGTGAGGTGGATGGACCTAGCCTATCATACAGAGTGAAGTAAGTCAGAAAGAGGAAAATAAATACCGTATGCTAACACATATATATGGAATCTAAAAAAAAAAAAAATGGTTTTGATGAACCTAGGGGCAGGACAGGAATAAAGACACAGATGTAGAGAATGGACTTGAGGACACAGGGATGGGGAAGTGTAAGCTGGGATGAAGTGAGAGAGTAGCATTGACATATATACACTACCTAATGTAAATAGGTAGTGGGAAGCAGCAGCACAACACAGGGAGACCAGCTCGGTGACTGCCCTAGAGGGGTGGGATAGGGAGGGTGGGAGGGAGATGCAAGAGGGAAGGTATATGGGGATGTATGTATACATATAGCTGATTCACTTTGTTATACAGCAGAAACTAACACAACATTGAAACAATTATATTCCATTAAAGATGTTACAAAAAAAGAAAAAAGAACCATAACCATATTGTGCTCTAATTGTGTTGTCTTGCATCATAGAGAATTTATCCTTTCATTTATTGTGTCTGATAGAGAAGGGGGCTGATCATCTCACTTCAATCTGGGACTGAGTGTTGAAGGTAGGGTGGATACAGTGAAAATGGGTTACAGTTTTGTTTAGACTCAGCCTACCTCTGCTTTATTCTCTTTCCTAGGGAAGACCTTCCAGAGCTTTTAATTGAGAAACAGGAGTTTGTTTTCTTTGAGGTTTTCTACAGATTAAGTTCTGCCCTTAAAGGGTTTTCAGCTTGGTTATTCAGTCTCCCAAGTCAAGCAGCTTCAAAAGTTGGACATATCTTAAGGGCATGTGGAGAATAGATATCTCCATTTAACTCCTGAAATACCCCCACATATATACCAACATATCTGCTGATTTCCCTGTTCCCTGCCCTGGGACCTTCTGTCCTATGGCCAACCCTGGATTCTCAGCCTCCAGCTATAATCAGTGTCTCCAGGGCAAAAATATCTATAGATCCTCAGTGTCATTCAGCCCTCCTTCTAAGGCCATCAACTCTTACCTGCTTTAAGTTCAGTCCCCTGTTACTGGTAGATACTGTGTTATGCTTTCTTTTCAAATTTATATCTAAATCTTTAGTCAGATGCATACTTTACATTGTTTTACTTGTTTACTGTGATTTCACTGCTTTTAGACTATATATCTGAGTCAATTTTCAAATGCGTGTTTTGCCTTATTTACATTACTACCTCAAAATGCACATGAATAATTTCTCAAAAAAAAAGAAAAAAGAAGCAGTTTTCGGAACTTTGACTTCTGTCAATATGGGAGGCTAGATACTATAAACCACCCTGTTACTCCAAAACAAGGAGATTCTGGAAGAGGTTGATTTTTTTTTTGGTATATCACGGGACTTGCAATAAATGAAGAAAATCTTCAAGTAATCCCTAATAAAATGTAAGCTGAAACCAGGATGGGAGTGTGAGTAGCAAGGAGCCAGGAGGTTGGTATTGCCCTAAGGGTAAATGTAGATATATATCAGTGTGTCAGTTGATCAGAGACCAAGCCTTGGACTAGTTCCAAATAGGCTTCTTGAAACTGAGATTCCTAATTAAGGAAAGGTGTTTTTAAAAAAGCTAAAGTACCATCCCAGGTAGGTATGAGATGATAGGCCCTGTTGGCTCCTAGTAGAAGCATCAAAAAATCCCCAGTTTAGGCCTGTAGGATCCCCAAAGATAAATACATATGATCTGACAATCAGAGATTAACAAACATAAGAGAAAAAATCCTACTATGATCATGAGGCAGAACAACAAACAACAGATTTAGACCTCCATGGTCTTCATATATTGGAATTATAAAATCAAAATATAAAATAACTTTGTATAAAATACTGGAAGAAATTTTAAAATGGAATCACAAAATTGATCAAGAAACGAGACAGAGAGGAGCTTCAAGATGGTGGAAGAGTAAGACGTGGAGATCACCTTCCTCCCCACAAATACATCAGAAATACATCTACATGTGGAACAACCCCTACTGAACGCTGGCAGAAGACCTCAGACCTCCCAAAGGGCAAGAAACTCCCCAGGTACCTGGTTAGGGCAAGAGAAAAAAGAAAAAACAGAGGCGAAAGAATAGGGACGGGACCTGCACCAGTGGGAGGGAGCTGTGAAGAAGGAAAGGTTTCTGCACACTAGGAAGCCCCTTCGTGGGCAGAGACGGCGGGTGGCGGAGGGGGGAAGCTCCGGAGCCACGGAGGAGAGCGCAGCAACAGGGGTGCAGAGGGCAAAGCGGAGAGATTTCTGCACAGGGGATCGGTGCCGACCAGCACTCACCAGCCTGAGAGGCTTGTCTGCTTACCCGCCAGGGTGAGCGGGGGCTGGGAGCTGAGGCTCAGGCTTCAGAGGTCAGACTCCAGGGAGAGGACTGGGGTTGGCTGCGTGAACACAGCCTGAAGGGGCCTAGCGCGCCACGGCAACTGAGAGAGTGTCCAGGAAAAGTTCTGGAGCTGCCCAAGAGGCAAGAGACCATTGTTTCGGGGTGCGCGAGGAGAGGGGATTCAGAGCACCGCCTAAACGAGCTCCAGAGACGGGTGCGAGCCACGGCTATCAGCGCAGACCCCAGAGACGGGCATGAAACACTAAGGCTGCTGCTGGAGCCACCAAAAAGCCTGTGTGCAAGCACAGGTCACTATCCACACCTCCCTTCCCGGGAGCCTGTGCAGCCCGCCACTGCCAGGATCCCGTGATCCAGGGACAACTTCCCCAGGAGAACACACGACGCGCCTCAGGCTGTTGCAACGTCATGTTGGCCTCTGTCGCCGCAGGCTCGCCCCGCATTCCGTACCCCTCCCTCCCCTGGCCTGAGTGAGCCAGAGCCCCCTAATCTGCTGCTACATTAACCCCGTCCTTTCTGAGCGAAGATCAGACGCCCTTAGGCGACCTACATGCAGAGGCGGGGCCTAAATCCAAAGCTGAACCCCAGGAGCTGTGCGAACACAGAAGAGAAAGGGAAATTTCTCCCAGCAGCCTCAGGAGCAGCGGGTTAAATCTCCACAGTCAACTTGATGTACCCTGCATCTGTGGAAGACCTGAATAGACAACGAATCATCCCATATTGAGGTGGTGGACTTTGGAAGCAATGATATTTTTTTTTTTTTTTCCTTTTTCTCTTTTTCCATGTGGATGACAGTGTCTTGGTGCTCCGACTGGGCGTCAGGCCTGTGTCACTGAGGTGGGAGAGCCAAGTTCATGACACTGGTCCACCAGAGACCTCCCAGCTCCACATAATATCAAACAGTGAAAATCTCCCAGAAATCTCCATCTCAACGCCAAGGCCCAGCTCTACTCAATGACCAGCAAGCACCAGTGCTGGACAACCTATGCCAAACAACTAGCAAGACAGGAACACAACTCCACCCATTGGCAGGGAAGCTGCCTAAAATCATAATAAGGTCACAGACACCCCAAAACACACCACCGGATGTGGACCTGCCCACCAGAAAGACAAGATCCAGCCTCATCCACCAGAACACAGGCACTAGTCCCCTCAACCAGGAAGCCTACACAACCCACTGAACCAACTTTAGCCACTGGGGGCAGACACCAAAAACAACGGGAACTATGAAGCTGCAGCCTGCGAAAAGGAGACCCCGAACACAGTAAGTTAAGCAAAATGAGAAGACAGAGAAACACATAGCAGATGAAGGAGCAAGGTAAAACCCACCAGACAAAACAAATGAAGAGGAAATAGGCAGTCTACTTGAAAAAGAATTCAGAATAATGACAGTAAAGATGATCCAAAATCTTGGAAATAGAATGGAGAAAATATAAGAAACGTTTAACAATGATCTAGAAGAACTAAAGAGCAAACAAACAATCACGAACAACACAATAAGTGAAATTTAAAATTCTCTAGAAGGAATCAATGGCAGAATAACTGAGGCAGAAGAATGGATAAGTGACCTGGAAGATAAAATAGTGGAAATAACTACTGCAGAGCAGGATAAAGAAAAAAAAAATGAAAAGAATTGAGGACAGTCTCAGAGACCTCTGGGACAACATTAAACACACCAACATTCAGGTTATAGGGGGACCCAGAAGAAGAAGAGAAAAAGAAAGGGACTGAGGAAATATTTGAAGAGATTATAGTCGAAAACTTCCCTAACATGGGAAAAGAAATAGTTAATCAAGTCCGGGAAGCTCAGAGAGTCCCATACAGGATAAATGCAAGGAGAAACACACCAAGACACATATTAATCAAATTATCAAAAATTAAATACAAAGAAAGAATATTAAAAGCAGACAGGGAAAAACAACAAATAGCATACAAGGGATTCCCCATAAGGTTAACAGCTGATCTTTCAGCAGAAATTCTGCAAGCCAGAAGGGAGTGGCAGGACATATTTAAAGTGATGAAAGGGAAAAACCTACAACCAAGATTACTCTACCCAGCAAGGATCTCATTCAGCTTCAACGGAGAAATGAAAACCTTTACAAACAAGCAAAAGCTAAGAGAATTCAACACCACCAAACCATCTTTACAACAAATGCTAAAGGAACTTCTCTAGGCAGGAAACACAAGAGAAGGAAAAGACCTACAGTAACAAGCCCAAAACAATTAAGAAAATGGCAATAGGAACATACATATCAATAATTACCTTAAATGTAAATGGACTAAATGCTCCAACCAAAGACATAGACTGGCTGAATGGAAACAAAAACAAGACCCGTATATATGCTGTCTACAAGAGACCCACTTCAGACCTAAGGACTCATACAGACTGAAAGTGAGGGGATGGAAAAATATATTCCATGCAAATGGAAATCAAAAGAAAGCTGGAGTAGCTATTCTCATACCAGACAAAATAGACTTTAAAACAAAGACTATTACAAGAGACAAAGAAGGACACTACATAATGATCAAGGGATCAATCCAAGAAGATACAACAATTGTAAATATTTATGCACCCAACATAGGAGCACCTCGATACATAAGGCAAATACTAACAGCCATAAAAGGGGAAATCAACAGTAACACAATCATAGTAGGGGACCTTGATACCCCACTTTCACCTTGGACAGATCATCCAAAATGAAAATAAATAAGGAAACAGAAGCTTTAAATGACACATTAAACAAGATGGACTTAATTGATATTTATAGGACATTCCATCCAAAAACAACAGAATACACTTTCTTTTCAAGTGCTCATGGAACATTCTCCAGGATAGATCATATCTTGGGTCACAAATGAAGCCTTGGTAAATTTAGGAAAATTGAAATTGTATCAAGTATCTTTTCCGACCACAATGCTATGAAAGTAGATATCAACTACAGGCAAAAAACTGTAAAAAATACAAACACATGGAGGCTAAATAGTACACTACTAAATAACCAAGAGATCACTGAGGAAATCAAAGAGGAAATCAAAAAATACCTAGAAACAAATGACAATGAAAACACCTATGGGATGCAGCAAAAGCAGTTCTAAGAGGGAAGTTTATAGCAATACAATACTACCTCAAGAAACAAGAAAAATCTCAAACAAACAACCTAATCTTACACCTAAAGCAATTGGAGAAAGAAGAGCATAAAACTCCAAAGTTAGCAGAAGGAAAGAATCATAAAGATTAGATCAGAAATAAATGAAAAAGAAATGAAGGCAACAATAGAAAACATCAATGAAACTAATAGCTGATTCTTTGAGAAGATAAACAAAATTGATAAACCATTAGCCAGACTCATGAAGAAAAAAAGGGAGTAGACTCAAATCAATAGAATTAGAAATGAAAAAGGAGAAGTAACAACTGACACTGCAGAAATACAAAGGATCATGAGCAATTACTACAAGCAACTATATGCCAATAATATGGAAAACCTGGAAGAAATGGACTAATTCTTAGAAAAGAACAACCTTCTGAGACTGAACTAGGAAGAAATAGAAAATATAAACAGACCAATCACAAGCACTGAAATTGAAACTGTGGTTAAGAATCATCCAACAAGCTAAAGCCCAGGACCAGTGGGCTTCACAGGCGAATTCTATCAAACATTTAGAGAAGAGCTAACACCTATCCCTCTCAAACTCTTCCAAAATATAGCAGAGGGAGGAACACTCCCAATCTCATTCTGCGAAGCCACCATCAACATGATACCAAAACCAGGCAGAGATGTCACAAAGAAAGAAAACAACAGGCCCATATCACTGCTGAACATAGATGCAAATCTCCTCAAAAAATACTAGCAAACAGAATCCAACAACACGTTAAAAGGATCATACACCATGATCAAGTGGGGTTTATCCCAGGAATGCAAGGATTCTTCAATATATGTGAATCAATCATTGTGATACACCATATTAACAAATTGAAGAATAAAAACCATATGATCATCTCAATAGATGCAGAAAAAGCTTTCGACAAAATTCAACACCCATTTATGATAAAAACCCTCCAGAAAGTAGGCATAGAGGGAACTTACCTCAACATAATAAAGGCCGTATATGACAAACCCACAGCCAACATCATCCTCAGTGGTGAAAAACTGAAACCATTTCCACTAAGATCAGGAAAAAGACAAGGTTGCCCATTCTCACCACTATTATTCAACATTGTTTTGGAAGTTTAAGCCACAGCAATCAGAGAAGAAAAAGAAATAAAAGGAATCCAAATTGGAAAAGAAGAAGTAAAGCTGTCACTGTTTGCAGATGACATGATACTATACATAGAGAATCCTAATTATGCTACCAGAAAACTACTAGAGCTAATCAATGAATTTGGTAAAGTAGCAGGATACAAAATTAATGCACAGAAATCTTTTGTATTCCTATACACTAATGATGAAAAATCTGAAAGTGAAATTAAGGAAACACTCCCATTTACCACTACAACAAAAAGAATAAAATACCTAGGAGTAAACCTACCTAAGGAGACAAAAGACCTGTATGCAGAAAACTATAAGACACTGATGAAAGGAATTAAAGATGATACAAATAGATGGAGAGGTATACCATGTTCTTGGATTTTAAGAATCAACATTGTGAAGATGACTGTACTACCCAAAGCAATCTACAGATTCAACGCAATCTCTATCAAACTACCACTGGCATTTTTCACAGAACTAGAACAAAAAATTTCACAATTTGTTGGAAACACAAAATACCCCAAACAGCCAGCACAATCTTGAGAAAGAAAAATGGAGCTGGAAGAATCAGGCTCCCTGACTTCAGAGTATACTACAAACCTACAGTAATAAAGACAGTATGGTACTGGCACAGAAACAGAAATATAGATCAATGGAACAGAATAGAAAGCCCAGGGATAACCCCACACACATATGGTCACCTTATTTTTGATAAAAGAGGCAAGAATATACAATGGAGAAAAGACAGCCTCTTCAATAAGTGGTGCTGGGAAAACTGGACAGATACATGTAAAAGAATGAAATTAGAACACTCCCTAACACCATACACAAAAATAAACTCAAAATGGAATAAAGACCTAAATGTAAGGCCAGACACTATCAAACTCTTAGAGGGAAACATAGGCAGAACACTCTATGACATAAATCATAGCAAGATCCTTTTTGACCCACCTCCTAGAGAAATGGAAATGAAAACAAAAAGAAAGAAATGGGACCTAATGAAACTTAAAAGCTTTTGCATAGCAAAGGAAACCATAAACAAGATGAAAAGACAACCCTCAGAATGGGAGAAAATATTTGCAAATGAAGCTACTGACAAAGGATTAATCTCCAAAATTTACAAGCAGCTCATGCAACTCAATATCAAAAAAAACAAACAACCCAATCCAAAAATGGGCAAAAGATCTAAATAGACATTTCTCCAAAGAAGATATACAGATTGCCAACAAACACATGAAAGGATGCTCAACATCACTAATCATCAGAGAAATGCAAATCAAAACTACAATGAGATATCATCTCACCCCAGTCAGAATGGCCATCATCAAAAAATCTACAAACAATAAATGTTGGAGAGGGTGTGGAGAAAAGGGAACCCCCCTCTTGCACTGTTGGTGGGAATGTAAATTGATACAGCCACTATGGAGAACAGTATGGAGGTTCCTTAAAAAAATAAAAATAGAACTACCATACGACCCAGCAATCCCAGTACTGGGCATATACCCTGAGAAAACCATAATTCAAAAAGAGTCATTTACCACAGTGTTCATTGCAGCTCTATTTACAATAGCCAGGACATGGAAGCAACCTAAGTGTCCATCATTGGATGAATGGATAAAGAAGATGTGGCACATATATACAATGGAATATTACTCAGCAATAAAAAGAAATGAAATTGAGTTATTTGTAGTGAGGTGGATGGAACTAGAGTCTGTCATACAGAGTTCAGTAAGTCAGAAAGGGAAAAACAAATACCGTATGCTGACACATATATATGGAATCTAAAAAAAAAAGAAAGGGTCATGAAAAACCTAGGGACAGGATGGGAATAAAGATGCAGACTTATTAGAGAATGGACTTGAGGACATAGGGATGGGGAAGGGTAAGCTGGGACAAAGTGAGAGAGTGGCATGGACATATATACACTACCAAATGTAAAACCAATAGCTAGTGGGAAGCAGCTGCATAGCACAGGGAAAGCAGCCCGGTGCTTTTTGACCACCTAGAGGGGTGGGATAGGGAGGGTGGGAGGGAGGGAAACACAAGATGAAGAGATATGGGGCTATATGTGTATGAATAGCTGATTCACTTTGTTATAAAGCAGAAACTAACACACCATTGTAAAGCAATTATACTCCAATAAAGATGTTAAAAAAAAAGTATGACTAAAAAAAAAGAATCAAGAGACTATCACAAGAGACTGGGAATTTGTGAAATAAAGATAAATAGTATACCTGAAAATTAAAAATATGATTGTTGACATTTTAAAACTTCATAAAGCCATGGATTAAACAGCAGATTAGACATGGATGAGAAAATATAATGGAAGTTGGACCTAAATAAATTACCCAGAATGTAATACAGGAAAATAAGGAAATGGAAATTATGAAAGTGGGATTATGAGACATGGAAAATAAAGTAATAAATCTAATTTATGGATTTCTGGGGGATAAATTAGAACAGAGAAGAAATATTTGATAAGTTAATGGATGATAATATTTCAATTCTGATGAAGGATATAAATTCATAAATACCCCAAACATGATTTACAGCAAGGTTGATAAATAAAAAAGAAATCTAGAACTAGATACTTTATAGTAAAACTCCAGAACATAAAGGCTAAAATATTTTAGAAACAGCTTAAGAGAAAATAATTATCTATAAGTGAATGACAATTTGACTGATGCAGATTTCATAACTCAGGTAGAAAATATATTTATTTATAATATCTTCAAAGTGCTGAATGAACATAATTGTCAACCTGGAATTAGAACATAATTGTTCACTACAAATTATGTTCAACAAAAGAAACTATGAGCCCAAAATGGAGTCACTTGTGCCAAACCCAAGACTTAATACCTAACCTAATTGTAGTTTCACCCTCTCCCACGAGTAGACTTTTAAACCAAGCAGTATGGAATTTCCTGGTCAGCACTAGTGAGGTAATCTGCCTAAGACCCCCTGCCTCCCCCTAAGGGAAGGTAACCTTGCCTGAAATAATCCACTCTTTTAATTTCATTGTTCCACCTCTTTCTGTCTGTGAAAACCTTCCATTTTGTACAACTCCTAGAAATGCTTTTCTACATGCTAGATGGGTTGCTGCCTAATTCATGAAACATCTAATAAAACCAATTAGGTCTTCAAATTTAGTAAGTTGAATTTTTGTTCTTTAACAGTACCTAGTCGAATTATCATTCAAGAATGAGGGCAGGGCTTCCCTGGTGGCACAGTGGTTGAGAGTGCGCCTGCCGATGCAGGGGACACGGGTTCATGCCCGGTCCGGGAAGATCCCACATGCCACAGAGCGGCTAGGCCCGTGAGCCATGGCCACGGAGCCTGTGCTCCGCAACGGGAGAGGCCACAGCAGTGAGAGGCCCGCGTACCGCAAAAAAAAAAAAAAAAAGAATGAGGGCAGAGGACTTCCTTGGTGGTGCAGTGGTTAAGAATCAGCCTGCCAATGCAGGGGATGTGGGTTCAAGCCCTGGTCACAGAAGACCCCACATGCCGCGGAGCAACTAAGCCCATGTGCCACAAGTACTGAGCCTGTGCCCTAGAGCCCGCGAGTCACAACTACTGAACCCACGTGCCGCAACTACTGAAGCCTGCGGGCCTAGAGCCTGTGCTCCGCAACAAGGGAAGCCACCGCAATGAGAAACCTGAGCACTGCAACAAACAGTAGCCCCTGCTCGCTGCAACTAGAGAAAGCCCGTGCGCAGCAGCAAAGACCCAATGCAGCCAAAAATAAAAATTAAAAAAAATTAAAAAAGAAAAGAATGAGGGCAGAATAAAACTGTCTTGAGACTGATATCTGAGGGAATCTATCACAGCAGACCTTCACCAAAAGAACTTCTAAAAAATGACTTCAGGAAAAAAGAAGATTTTCTCAGTACAAAGACCTGAGATCTGAAGGGTAGTAGTGAGCAAAGAAATTGGTAAACCTGTAGGTTACATTAAATAAGTATTATTTATATGAAGTAAAACTGTTATAACGTTAATTTGTGTGCTTTTTAAAGGACTAAATGAAAATAGTGGATAACAATTATGAATTAGAAGTGGAGAATTTAGAGGTATTCTAAAGGCCTTGTACTGTTCAGCAGAGGAGCAGATATGAACTATAGAATTGTTGATGTAAGTAGGTAGGCATGTTAAACTTTTCAAGAATAACTAGTAAAAGAATCAAAATAGAATGTAGATCTTAAAAATTTGTAGAGAGATAAAGTGAAATAGAAAAGAACAAAAAATACTTTAATGATTTTTAAAGGAAAAAAAGAGGAAAGAAAATAATTGAAAATGCAAAACATATGCAACCAAAAGTTAGACAATAGATATATCAATAATCACAATAATTGTAATTAGACTAAAATTCCAGTTAAAATTCAGAGATGGTCAGATTATAAAAAAAGAAATGTCCAAGGTTTCCAGGTCTGACTATAATGGAGTAACAGATATTAGACTTACTCTCCCACCATATACAACTATAAAATTGGCAAAATACATGAAGCAACTGTTTTTAGGCACTGAACAGCAGACAGTGCTTATCTGTGATTTTTGAGAAAATGGAAATACATGAGGTGAGCTCCATATTCAACACAACTTTCTGTCTGGGCACACTTTCCAAATCACGGTGCAGGGAAGTGGAGCCGAAGCAGAGCACAGAGATCTTGCAGAGCTGAAGAGGCAGAGATCAGAGTTCTAGACAATTGTAGTGGCTGTAATTTGTGAGGCAGGGTAGAAGAGAGGAGAGATCTGCATTTTAAAAGTAGCTCAAAAATATACAAAGGGGTTCCCTTAATGGAAATCCAGTCTTCCGCTGAATGCTAAGCTGCATATACACAGGAAAACATCCGCAAAGCATGGGAGAAAACAGCTACCAGTGGGTTGTAAGAACTGAGATCCTTGGAGTCTCAGAGTGCTGGGTGATATTAGAGTTCTGACCAGAGAAAGTAGAGAGTCCTTGATATAAACTCTGGGCCTTGAGTTTGGATCCCCAAACTTAACATGCCTTAGGAATAGGGCTAGTTTAGCTGTAGGATCAAGGAACTCTAGACTTGCCCTAAAAAAGTAGAAAACAAAGCTGTGGCAAAATCAAGCTAATCCAAAGTAAATTAACTTACTTTCAGGAAAAGAAAATAAGTCAACATTTTTTAAAAGAAGACAACAAAATCCAGCTGCTCTGCAATGTAGCATCCACAATGTACAACATTCAATAAACATCACCACCTGTGAGAAGGAGAAAGTGATAAATCCCCAAGGGGGACAAAGAATAGAAACATATCCAAAGACGGCAGAGATTTCTTAAGGGCTTCAAAATAGCTATTATAAATATGTGAATTCCTTGAGGGTGAAAACCAAGCCTTCTCCCAAGGCATGGGAGGGTAAGGGCTAAGAGTCTAAGCTCTGCTGTTAAGTATATACCTGCTTCAAATCTCAGATCTGACATGTGTCAACTATTAATATGTATAATTTGGAAAGATATTTAAGTTGTCTAAGCCTTAGTTTACTTAATCTTAAAATGCAAAAAATAGTATCTTCCTCACAGAATTATCCTAGGGTTAAGTGGGATAATGTACAAGGAGTGACTAACACACAAACAAGAGCTCTGTAAATATTATCTATTATTACTCATTACACAGCACAGACTGGCTTATTTTAGGTGCCTAACCTTTTGAATGAGAAAAGGTTATCAAGCCCAGTGGCACTCATGTCTGGTCTGAATGTTGGAAACCAGCTGGGGTGGGATTAGTGAGCATTAGTTGTCAAATCCACTCACAACATTAAGCAATTGGCCAAGTGGAGAAGGAGACAGGGACACCTGTGATCTAGCCCCTTGGGTTGAGAAGACAGCCAAGAGCACAGTAAGTTGAATCAAGTACGTTTCAGGGGCCACTTTAGGAAGAACTGAGGACAAAGCAGTACCCGGTGCAGCTGAAAGAACCTTGTTTATCTGCCACTCTCTGTTACTGATTAACACTAGGCTTCCCTCTTGCCACACCCTTTTGCTCAAACACAATTAAATTTTAGAATAACATGACTTTAGGAAGAACTGTACAAAGTGCAGGTACTTGGTCTATGAGTGAGCGTTGGCTGGGTGTAGTCAGCAATGATAGTTGGGAATCAGAAAACACTTTGTACCTGTTTACTTTGACAAAGGATCAGATCCAAGTTCTCTCCCTGGAGTGGAGGAAAACAGGGAGCCTTCAGAGCTGGGTTTGGGAATCTGTTTAAAACCCCAAATGTGAGATCACAACCTGATCACATGGAATCTGAACTTCTTGTGCTACAAACTGACCCTCATGGAACCTCTTTCAGCCAAGCCCAGGAAATGTCTGAAACTCAGAGGCTGAGTAGGGTTGTGAAAAGAGCACTAGAGGGAGATAGGGGCCTTCAGTTTTAATTTGGGCTTTACCACTAGCTTCCTGTGCATGTTTTCTGAGCTTCTGGGCCTTAGAGATAGAACAACTAGATCATAATTTCCCAAAGTGTATCCCCAGGATGTTAACATGTGATAGGGAAAAAAGGGTTCTCTGTTAACCAATATTTCCCAAACTGTCTTATGTGAACCACTGATGTTAGATGAGTTGACTTTAGAGGTTCTTGGTTGAAATTAACATTTTATTCATTCTAATTAATTTTGGCAAATGATCCTAATTTTCCATGTACAGTAGTGATATCAAAAGTGCTTTAGAATGTCCCTTTTAAAAGGATTTAAAGAAAAAGATCAAGTCAATAATAGTACAAATTGTCTGCAGATGTGGCAAAAACTGTGAAGGTGGTACACAAATGACTGAAATTTGAAAAAAGTTCTGTTAAATCAAATAAAGCTGGCTTATTTGTTGCAGGACTTCTCAGAGATTTTATCATGTTGATAGATATTTTGCCTCTTCAAGAAAGGATTTGGCATCTAGCATTTCTTTAACTCATTTGACTACAGAAACCATCTTTTCTTTAAAATAACAGAGCCTCTTGTTACACTTTTGCTCTGGAAATTTCACTTCAGGAAATGCCGATGATGGCTGAGATGGCTTTTAGACCTGACCATCTTAGGATTTGGGGTCCTTCACCTCCTTAATGTTTGATGAAAAATCGTAGAACAAAGTACAGGGATGGAGCTAGAAATGATCATTTAAGAAGGTTTATACAGTGGTTAAAAGCACATTAGCCCTAAATGCAATGTGCTATCCTGGATTGGATGCTGAAACAGAAAAAGGACATTAGTGGGAAAAAGACTAGTGAAATCTAATTGGGAGTTCAGTTAATACTAGTTAAAACTAGTGACATGTTTTACCTCCAAGCCTGGTAACATTCCTTACTCACTCCATTGCCTGGTCTCACAGTGCTCAGCATGAAAGTACAAGGGCTAAGCTGAGAGAGGACTTGTTCCCTTCCTAAACCCATGCTGAGGTCCCTCCATGTACCTTTGCTGGTACCAAATTTGGCCCAGGAAGAAGACCCAGGTAACAGTGAAGGGAGGGGCATTTTTCACCCTCTTCTCCCACATTATGATCTGGCTACTCAGCCCTTGAAGTCACAGCCTAAGCCCTATAACATTCTTCAACTTCAAATAAAATTCAGGGCCAAAGTCCCCTTGGGGCCAAAGAGGGTAAATTTCTCCAGACCAAGGACCCGAGTGTGCTCTCCCATCTAACTGCAGAGAGCGGCGGGCAGTCAGATTGTGACCATAAAATCCTTAGCAGGTGTTGGTGGACAGGGCAGATAGATTGGGGGAGGAATGTTCTGGCTGAGAGAGGCTATGGGTGTATAACTCTGCTAACCATCCCAGAGCCTTTGTCTAGATGATAAATTGGTGGAGACGAGAGGAGTAACCACTTACTTCCATGTGCACACAGACACTGGCATTTATTGCAAGCTTATCGCAAAAGTCTACAATTTATTATATTTCACAACGAACAGTTATTGGGAGGGACGAAAGGAAAGCAAGACCTAAGAGAAACTGAAAGGGAGATAAGCCTTAACAAAAACAACAAAAACATTATATGAAGGGCCTCTCTTAAGCACTCTTCTTAGAGAATCCTGGTCCACCCACATCGTTAACACAGAATCTTCAAGATAAAATTTATTCTCACTGATACTAATTAACACGAATATAGGTAATACATGAGATTGTCCTCAAGGCAGCGTCACTGTGGTGGGAAGGAAGGATAAGGACATTGGGGAGACCTGGTTTGGACAATGCACTTGACTGGGAGGCAAAGGAAGGGTATTCAGAATCACACATGGGCAAAATTTCACAATCTTTTCCAACTGTTTAGAGAAATGCTATTACTTCTTTTTTTCTTTTCTTTTTCTTCTTTTTTTTTTTTTTTCCAGCAGTGAAAGCATGGAGTCCTAACCACGGGACCGCCAGGGAATTCCCTATTGCTCCTTTATATATTAATTTCTTTCTAGCTATTTTACCAAATACATTTATTAATTTCAATACTCTTAACCAGTTCTTTTTAGTTTTCTAGTTCTGAAACTGCATCATCTACAAATACTGATTTTTGTTTCTTCCTTTTTATGTTCATTCCTCTTATTTCTATTTCATATCTTAGTGCATTAGGAAGAATTTTCAAAGCAGTAGATAATAATAGTATTAATAGTGGGTATCATTATTTTGAAAAGAGTGCCTCTCATGTTTCTCTTTTAATTGTATTTGGTTTAGGTTAATCGCTCTTTATCATATCGTACTGTTTTTTTTTTTCCCCACATACTGACTCATCTCTTCTCTGCCAATTTAACTCCTCCCTATTCTACCAAGATCATCTGAAATCCCATTACTCTCACAAAGTATGTGCATACAAAAGCACATGTAAGTAAACACCCAGCTAATCTTTTTTTTTTAACATCTTTATTGGAGTATAATTACTTTACAATGGTGTGTTAGTTTCTGCTTTATAACAAAGTGAATCAGTTATACATATACATATGTTCCCATATCTCTTCCCTCTTGCATCTCCCTCCCTCCCACCCTGCCTATCCCACCCCTCTAGGTGGTCACAAACCACCTAGCTGATCTCCCTGTGCTATGCGGCTACTTCCCACTAGCTATCTATTTTACATTTGGTAGTGTATATATGTCCATGCCACTCTCTCACTTCACCCAGCTAATCTTAATGTAGTTTTTTACTCTTTACAAAGAACTTTCATATACGGATTCTCATTTGATGCTCTTGACAGACTGTGGAGTATGTGTTGTTAGGACTTTCACTTTAGATATAAAAAAACTCAATCTTTGGCTGAGCAGCTAGCCCTAGGACATTAGTTAAACTGACTACAATTTTGTATTTTCCCTCTTCAGCACCACCATGCCCTGTTGCTGAGGAACTTTCTCCAACATCCCCCTCAGTCTCTGCACATACTGTGCCCCTTTTCCACCCCTTCCAACTGCCATGTAAGTTCTGTAACTGGATTTATTCTCTCTTCTGAGGGGGGTACTCTAGGGTTCATGACATGCGTAAAGGTGCACCCCCCTCCCACCTGTTACCACTGGTGGCGCCAATTTGAAACAGTCAATAGAGACTGAGTTGGGAAAAAAATATATATATATATATATATATTTTTTTTTACATCCCAAGGCATTGCAAGAGCTGACACAGTCCAAAGAATCACAAACAACTTGTAAAACAGGTATTGAAAAGCATCTTTCAGACTCAGTAAAAATCAACGGGCTCAGCCCAAAGTTCTGCAGACTCACTAAATAAGGAAATTTGGGGTAGCAGCAGAAAATACACTTCTCAGGTTATTGCTGCTCATAGTTCCCTCCATTCATTCTTATTCAGAAATGTAAATACCTGAAAAAAATTTTTTCACCAATCATTTGTAAAGTTGAACTTTGTTGGCCACCCTATCAATTATTGATCTTGGGCTAGACTCTTCATCTATTAGATGGGTAAACGATGTGGTAAGGGCGGGGTAGCGATATTCCCACCCTTGCCAATCTCACAGGCCTGAAATAAGAAAGTATCAGGGACAGTTCTTCTAAACTATAGTGAGCTGCAAAGTATTATTTTAATCTTTTGACATATGGATTATCTTCCAGTTAGATTATGAGCTCTTTGAGCTTGCATATCTGTCTTGTTTCCCTACCTACCTCCTTAGTCAAGCACCTATCACACTAACAGAAAACTGTTTTAGTAAATGTTTGTGCACTGGTTTTATTTATTGTGGTAAAATATACATAACATAAAATTTACCATTTGAACCATTTTTAAGTGTACAGTTCAATAGCATTAAGTACATTCACATTATTGAGTATCTATTACCACTATTCATCTCCACAAATTTCACATCATCCCAAACTGAAACTCTGAACACATTAAACTATAATTTCCTATTCTCTGCTTCCCCAGCCCCTAAAATCTACCATTCTACTTTCTGTCTCTATGAATTTGACTGTTCTAGGTACCCCATACAAGTGAAACCATACAATATTTGTCCTTTTTTGTCAGGCTTATTTCACTTAATGTCTTCAAGGTTAATCCATGTTGTATATTTTTTAAATAAATAAACTCTTTTTATTCTGTACCTCCTAATTTTGGCCAGAAATGCAGACTAGAATGAAAGTCCCAAGGAAGCCAGAAAGCTTCATAGGTTTTAGGGAAGGAGAATAGAAAGATAAATGAGAGCCGGTTCTCTCTAGACCAAGAAACAGTGGACCAAGGGTGTGGACAGGAATAGGTAGTGAGTGGGTAATGGGGAGGAAGGGAACAATCCAGAGGAAGCTGTGTCACTCCTGCTTCTCACCAGGAAATTCCCCTGGATATACTTCCAAAGCTTCAATTAGATCAGGGGTTCTTACCATGGGGTCTATGAGCCCCTAGGAGGTCCATGAACTGACTTTGGGGGTATGCTCTCCAAGAGCATATGTTGATTATTTCGAGCATATATACATTTGGGGGGACAAGGTTTATAAATATAGTAGATCCTTAAAGTCATTGACGTCTGAGAACTATTATGCCAGAGGAACATCTGGCCCTTCTCTACATTCAAAACTGTTGTGGGAGGTCAGAGAAAACCCTTTCCTTTTATTGTCCCTGAGACGAGATGAGAATGTTTTGAAGAAGAATCTTCACTATGTAAATAATGCAAACAACAGCATAATCTCATAAATCCAAGGAAAGAAATTATTTTACAATGCCATTTGTCTGAAAATCGGTCAATTAAAGTCTAGTCATAGATGAAAATGACCACCATGACTTAAGAACTATATGTCTGCCTATGATTCCCTAATTCTTATCCTTTATCTCTACTTTGTTTGCCTTTCGTGGTTAATTTGCCCAAGACATACTTTTGGGGTCTGATAGGAATTGCTGTCCCTTGAGGGAGGCTTGGCTACCTGACAGGAACCCTGAGCCCAATAAGTGAGAAAGCAATTCTCCCATACAGAACCACCTATGCCCCCAGGTGCCCTCTGAGCACTGGCCTCCCAGAATCTCACTGTTGTAGGTGCTGCCAAGGTTGACTGAACCTCTTTCTAAAGACACTGCAAGTTCAGGATGAATTTCTAAGGTGGACTGTGCTGACAAACATACCTGGGGTCCGTTGTTATTAATTATAATAGGAAATTACATGCGTATAAGACTTATCATTCTAGTGGATATGATTACATGAGTCCATATCACAGAGGTAAAGGTAGAATAAGAATTGTCAAAAATCCAGAAATAGTAAAATGAAAACCACCAGATCAGTAAAGTAATATTGGATAAGAGTTTATTGTGCGTGTAACAACAGTTTGCAAACTAGGAATTTTCAGATACAAAACTGATATGGAGCTCAGAGGCATGACCTTACAGGATGGCTTATAAAGTGAAAATGAGGAAATACTTTAACCTTTACAATGATTGGTTACTACAATCAGGGAGTTTCCAGATGGTAGGGGATTGATTACAAATAATTATACCATTTTTAGGAAGATGATTTAAGTTTCTATTATTATTATCAAAGACATTTACAATTAATAACCTATGTTTCACTTATGTTCATGAAGTAAGCTAGATTTAGTTTTGCTTACATGGTTCAGGGAATTTTCAAGTTTGGTCTCCATTTTGTACTGTACTTTAACAGAACAAAAAGAGTAGTATGTTCTTTTAGAAGTATTTCCTTTAAACTTAGTAAACAGATAAATTGTCTTTCTTGACTCAAAAAAAATTTTTTTACTGAAATATTTAGGACCAGCCATCTTAAGTCAGTATATTCTTTCCTCTGAGAGCTACTGAGGAAACACTGGCAAATCATTTATGTCTAGATCTTTTCCTCACTATTTGTGCAGACCAAAGTCTATCTTTACCAAATCTCATCCTTAGTATTAATTCATGTTACAATTAATAAAAAAATACTCACCTTAATTATTTTAATTTTAGATCTAGATTGTGATTTCCCTAGGGAATTTGAAAACATTTTGATTTCTCAAAAACATTTACAATTAAATTTGTTTAGAGGAAGATTGCTTTTGGGGAGTATTTCCACAAGTAGCTAGTCCCAGACATTTTATACTGACTCTTTTAACTTTAGATTTCTAGATATAAATTTTCCTGCTTACTGTTGAATTTTAGGGGTACATTTTTTGGGGTCTTTTTGCCTCTTGTAAACCACCTTTACCTACAATTATAGTTTAAAAATTTTTTTTTATTCTAAAAGGACCATGTTCTTATTGTAGAAAATTTGGAAAAGATAGAAAACATGAAGAAACTAAACCACTAAGAAAAAATCTACCACTAAGAAAAAACCCATACTTGGGACTTCCCTGGTGGCACAGTGGTTAAGAATCTGCCTGCCAATGCAGGGGACACGGGTTTGAGCCCTGGTCCAGGAAGATCCTACATGCCACGGAGCAACTAAGCCCGTGCACCAAAACTACTGAGCCTGCGCTCTAGAGCCTATAAGCCACAGCTACTGAGCCTGCATGCCACAACTACTGAAGCCCATGTGCTCTAGGGCCCACTTGCCACAACTGCTGAGCCCAAGTGCTGCAACTACTGAAGCCCACGCACCTAGAGCCCCTGCTCTGCAGCAAGAGAAGCCACCACAATGAGAAGCCTGCACACTGAAACGAAGAGTAGCCCCCGCTCACTGCAACTAGAGAAAGCTTGTGCACAGCAATGAAGACCCAACGCAGCCAAAAAAATAATAATAATAAAGAAAGAAAGAAAAATAAAGAAAAAACCCACACTTAATATTTGGAGTATATTCTCTTTTTTCCCCCTTAATTGAGACAGTGCTATATATTTAATTTTATATTCTGATTATTTTAACTGTCGGGAAAAGTTGTAAAAAACTTTGAAATGGCGGAAAGAAAGGAAAAGAAAAAATAATCACTTAATGTCCTGTTTACCACAAGTCTCTGCTAACGGGTAGCGAGGCAAATGACTCTGGTCCATAGATATCTGATTTCTGTTGGGTGGAGGGACAAATGACTTTAAAATTCCCAAGTAGATACAGTCAGTTTTGTATCTATTTGTAAATTCTTTAAAGTATTCCTGATTGACCTATTCATGTGGGATTCTTTGAATTCTCTTTTGAACTGGTTATGATACCTTACTGTTTCCCTCATTAATTAATGAGTTAAGTTATATCTTTGATGGCTGTTCACTTTATTGATTGATTGATTGAGGCATAGTTGCACTTATATTTGTGAGAATCATGATTTTCTTTCTAAAAAATTATCCTTTAGCACAACTGACATTATATCATAAACATTTCTCCTTTAAAAATTATTCATGAATTAATTCATGAATTAATGGCTCTATGACATGCCATCATGCCATTTTAAATCATTCATTTTCTAATGTTTTTATATGTACTGTTCTCCATGTGTTCAATATTTACATTGTTTACAATTTTTCCCTTTAAAAAAAGGAATGTAATGAACATCTTTGTGCCACATTTAAAATTTTTTCCTTAGGATAGATTTCTATGACTAGAACTACTGAGTTGAAGGGTATTAATATTTTTAAGTCTCTGAAAGAAGCTGCCAAACTGCCTTCTGGTAGGAGAATCTTCTACAAGCAATGGGGAGACTACTCTCCTCATTAAACTCTCACCAACATTTAGCATTATCATTTAAGAGCTTGGGACGTTAATAACAAATGGTATATTGCTTTCGTTTAAAATAATTATTTTATATTTATTTTTAATTGTGATAAAAAAACATAAAACTATCTTAATCATTTTTAAGTGTGCAGTTCAATAGTGTTAAGTATATTCACATTTTTGTGCAGCAGATCTCTGTTTTCATCTGGCTAAACTGAAACTGAACGCAACGGCTCATTTTCTTCTCCCCCTCAGCCCCTGGCAACCACCATTCTACTTTCCGTTACTATGAATTTGGCTACTTTAGATATCTCAGAAAAGTGGAATTGTACGGTATTTGTCCTTTTGTGACGGGCTTATTTCACTTAGCATAATGTCCTTAAGGGTCATCCATGTTGTAGCATGTGCCAAGATTTCCTTCCTTTTTAAGCCTGAACAATATTCTACTGCATATATACCACACTCTTCCATCAATGAATGTTTGGATTGCTTCTACCTCTTGACTATTGTGAATAATGCTGCTATGAACATGGGTGTATAAATACCTGTTTGGAACCCTACCTTCAGTTCTTTTGGATATATACCCAGAAGTGGGATTGCTGGATCAAATGGTAGTTCTGTTTTTAAAATTTTTTTGAGGAACCATTACACTGTTTTCCATAGTGGCTGTACAATTTTACAATCCCATCCACTGTGCCCAAGGGATTCAGTTTGTCCACATCCCTGCCAACGCTTGTTAATTTGCTTTTTTTGGGGTGTGTGTGTGTAATTTTGAGTTGCAATTCTCTAGTAATTAATGATGTTGAGCATTTTTCGTATGCTTGTTAACCATTTGTGTATCATCTTTGGAAAAATGTCTCTTCAAGTCCTTTGCCCATTTTTAAAATTGGGTTATTTGTGTTTTTGATGTTGCTGTTGTTGAGTTATAAGAGTTCTATTTATATTCTGGATACTAACATCTTGTCAGATGTATGATTTGCAGATATTTTCTCCCAGTCTGTAGGTTGCCTTTCACTCTGTTGATTGTATCCTTTGATGTACAGAAATTTTAAGTTTGATGTAGTCCCATTTAGACAAATGGTATTTTGTTTTATCTCTATTTACTTCTACTGTGAGGTTGAATTATTTTAATGTTTACAATGGAGTCACATTTTACCCAAAAGTTGGGTTCTAAAAGTTAACTGCTAATGCAAAAAAGCAATATTCCTTTCTATTCTATACCATTAATTTTTTTTAAAATGCTGATTACCCTGTAAATTGATCTCACAACCCACTAATGGATCATAACCCATAGTTTGAAAACACTGTCCTAACTCATCCATAAAATATTAATAGTATCTTCTGTAGCTGATATTATCAGTTCCTCTAACTCTTTATCAGTGTTTCTCCGTGGGTCATAATTAATTCTGCTAGTCCAACTGAAGACAAAGCCATCCTAACCCACTTTATAAGACCATCTGAATAATGGTCTGCATTGCCTGTGACATACACTCACTGTGGGGAATAATAGAATTGAATCAGCTTCCTCTCTTTTTTCTTGAGCATTTGCAATCAGATTTCCATAAATCAAACTTAACTATGATTTGAATCTACTGAACTTGTTAATTCTAATTCCAAATCTAGAATTTTTTATGTTTATATCTTTTGACCATTTAATCTGTTGAGGACTTCTAAGGTTTTCTTTTTCCTTTTGTATAAGTTTCACATATTATACACCTAAACTACTGAGAGACTGAGTATAAAAACAGACCGTAGCCAGACCATGTATGACAATAGAATTCTGTCCCACCACCTCTGCAGCAGCCAGTCCAGGCCACCAAACCAGAACCTCTGTAGAAATTGGCCCAAAACCATCAATAGTTTTCCTATTTTTTTTGTTGTTGTTGTTCCCTCTCCCCAATTTCCAACTCAGGACCAACCAGAGAAAGCCAAATATGCTCCCCAAACTAATCTCATAAGATGCCCTGCTTCTAGTTTGTCTACCTCCAGCTTCTCTGTGCCAAAAATCTCCAGTCAAAGCACACCTTAAGCCTTCTATTTTTTTCACCATAAGGCTTTCCTACTCCCCAGACAGACTTTGGATCTCTGCCAAAAGCATGTGATGCTGGTGACTCCTTTGCTCAGTAAACTCTGAGTCCTCATTTGAATAGGTCTTTATTTCCACACTGCATGTATTGCAAATTCTTTTCACATTTGGTTGTTTACCTTTAATTTTTTAATGATGTTATGATTTTAAGATCCTTTTAACATACATGATTTAAATTTTTATGTAATCAGGTCTGTTCAACTCTTCAGTGGTGAGACTTTCCATTGCTCTTTTGCTTGGCAAATTCCACGCAGACGAGGGACCCATTGTTTCCTTGGCTTCTTGTAGAACCTGCAGCCTACTAGCAGTGGGGGTGAGGGCAATCAGAGTCCCAGTATTCTTAGCTTGCTGCCCTGAGTTAGAGCCTCCAACCCTGTGAGTAGGAGCTGGGTGTAAGAAGAGAATCCCCAACCTCTTGTCCACGCTCCTCTGCCCAGAGTTTATCCTTTTCAGCACATTGCTGGGAAGGATAAGAAATGCTGATGACCTGCCCTTCCTGGGGAAATGCTGTAGTTCTTGCCTAGGAGCTGGAAGGGAGAGGAGCTTCCATCCCTCTGAGCTGGTCAGGGGAAGGAGTGGGTTGTGACTCAAGTACCACACACTTGCTGATCTTACCAACATTTAGTAGGTGTTCTTGGATAAATGTTTCTTCATTTGCTGTATGGTCTTAGGATGATTTTCAGAGAATTTAAATGTGTTTGTTTGTTTTTGCTAGTTTTTACCAGTTATGATTATTTCGTAGGGAGTAGGTCCTCAGAGGTCCTCAAGCTGCCATTCTAAAAGTGTTTCTCAATAAATGCTCCTTTGCATTTTGCTTATTTCATTTAATGAAATATCCTGGAAATCACTTCATATCAGTTCTTCCTCATTCCTTTTTCTTTCTTTCTTTCTTTTTTTTTTTGTGGTGTGCAGGCCTCTCACTGTTGTGGCCTCTCCCGTTGCGGAGCACAGGCTCTGGACGCGCAGGCTCAGCGGCCATGGCTCACGGGCCCAGCCGCTCCGTGGCATGTGGGATCTTCCCGGACTGGGGCACGAACCTGTGTCCCCTGCATCGGCAGGCGGACTCTCAACCACTGCGCCACCAGGGAAGCCCATTCCTCACTCTTTTTACAGTGGTAAAGTACTTCACTGTGTGGATGTATCATAGTTTATTCAAACACTCATATATAGGGGAATTTAGGTTGTTTCCAATATCTTGCAATTACAAACAATACTGCAGCAAACAACCTTAACCACATATTGGTAGAGGCATAAATTCAGGGAGATTCCTAGAGTGGCATTGCTGGGACAAAAGGTAAGCACATATGTATTTTGTCAGATATTGGCAAATTCCCCTATAAAAGGACTGTACTCATTTTGATTTCTATCAGTGATGTATGAGAGTACCAGTTTCCCTGCAGCCTTGCCAAAAGAATGTGCTATCATTTTCTTTTTTTTTTCCAATTTTTCCCAATCTAATAGGTGACAAATTGTATATCAGTGTAGCTTCAATTTGCATTTCTCTAATTATAAGTGAGATTGAACATCTTTACATATTTTAAGGCAATTTTTATATCTTTTTGTGAACTGTCTGTCCATATCTTTTTCCATCCATTTTTTTCTATTAGTTTTTGCTCCTTTATTCCTCAATTTTAGAGTTTTAAAAAATATTGGTGATATTAGCCCTTTGTCTGTCATGTATGTTGCAAACATTTTCTCCCAGTTCGTCAGTTATCTTTTTACTTGTTTATGGGTTTTGTTTTTTTAACCATTCAAAAGTTTATTTTTATGTAGTCAAATTTATCAATCTTTTCTTTTATTACTCGAATCTTGAATCAGAGTTTGACAGCTTTCCCATATACTCAGGTTAAAAGGGAATTTAACGATATTTTTTCTAATAGTTAAAGGTTTTCTTTTTCTTTTTTTCATTTAGATCTCTGACCAGGTTGGAGTTTCTTCTTGTGCATCGAATGAGGTATGGATATAATTTTATTTTTCCAAAGGATGCTGGGTTGCCTCAGTATCATTTATTTATCCCAGTGATTTCAGATGCCACTTTTGTTGTATACAAATAAGTTTCCATATCTACTAGAGTCTCTTTCTGGAATTTCTATTCAATTCTGCTGTCAGTCTATTTATGCATCAGTACTAATCGCTTTAATTATAGAGTCTTTATTGCATGTTTTAATATCTGGTAGGTTTAGGTCCCCACTGTATTTCTTTTGCAGAGTTTTTTTGGGGGGTGATATTTTTGTATGCTTGTTTTTCTGTATGAATTTTAGTATCAACTGTTGGTATTTTTATTTGGATTATCTTAACTTTACAAATTAACTTAGGGAGAATTGACATCTTTATGATGAGTTGTCCTATCCAAAAATAGAAGATGCCTTCATTTGATTGAGTCTATTTTGTATCTTTTAAAAATATTTTATAGGGATATATGTATATGTATGGCTTATTCACTTTGTTATAAAGCAGAAACTAACACACCATTGTAAAGCAATTATACTCCAATAAAGATGTTAAAAAAATAAAAATATTTTAGAGTTTTACTCATATTTGTTTTTTACATTTCTTGTTAAATTTACCTCTACATACTTAATCTTATTTGTTGCTATTGTCAGTGAGATTTTCTTTACCATTATATCCTCTAACTGGCTATTGTTAATGCATATGAAGGCTAGTGATTTCTGAGTGTTAATTTTATATCTTGCTATCTTTCAGAATTCTTTTCTTGTTTAAGTTAGTTTTATCATTGATTCTCAAGGGTTTACCCATATACTATCATGTTATCTGCATATATATGTATATAAATATATACACATATATATATCTTTTCTTTACCAATTCTTATGTCTCTAATTAACGTTTTGGTTAATACCTCTAACACAATGTTGAATGTAGTAGAAATAGTAGGCATTATTGCTTTGTTCCAAATCTTAGCGGAAATGCCTCTGGTGTTTATCCATTAAGTATGATGCTGCCTTTAGGACTATTAAAAGAAATCCATCAGTTCTATTTTCTTGGCTTTCTTTTTATCAGGAATAGATGTTGAAATTTGTCCAGTTTGTAGCATCTATGGAAATAATCATATGACCTTTCTTCCCTAGATTTGTTAATATGGTAAATGATATTAATGGATTTATTCATACTGAGCTCATCTTTCATTCCAGGAATAAACCCCCATTTGGTCATGGTGCATTATTTTCTTAATGTAGTGATGGATTCTGTTTCCTAGTATTTTATTTAGCACTTTTGCGTCAGTATTCATAAGTTATACTGGTCTGTACCTTTCTGTTTTTCTACCTTAAGTATCAGGTTTAGGTATCAGGGTTATACTTACACCATAATAGGAATTAGGAGATTTTCCTTATTTTCAGTGCTCTGAAAAAATTTACAGAATGTTGAGTTTGGTGCGTTCTGTGGGGCTAGTTCCTGAATACTTGCCTCTATTTCTATGGAAATGAATCATTTTAAGCTTTATACTTCTAGAGTCAATTTTTTATTTCTCTAGGAATGTGTACATTTTTTTAAAATTTATTTTTGGCTGTGTTGGATCTTCGTTGCTGTGCATGGGCTTTCTCTAGTTGTGGCAAGCGGGGGCTACTTTTCGTTGCAGTGCGAGGGCTTCTCATTGCGGTGGCTTCTCTTATTACAGAGTACGGGCCCTAGGCTTGCAGGCTCAGTAGTCGTGGCACACGGGCTTAGTTACTCCGCTGCATGTGGGATCTTCCTGGACCAGGGCTTGAACCCGTGTCCCCTGCAATGGCAGGCGGATTCTAAACCACTGCGCCACCAGGGGAGTCCCAGGAAGTGTACCTTTAAATCTGTATTTAATCTGTATTTCCTAGGAAAGTGTACATTTAACCTAGGTTTTCAAACTTATTTGCATAGAGTTGTGCAAATTAATCTCTTGATTTATAAAATTTCTTTTGTTTCCATGGTTGTGTCTCTCATCATTTTTTATTTTGTATATTTGTGCTTTCTCCTTTGTTTGGTGAATAATTTATTGAGTGCTTTGTTTTGTTAATTTATTCAGGAAACCAGGATTATGATTTATTAATTAGATTTTCTCCTTTTGTATTTATTGCTTCCTTAATTTTCCACATATCTCTATTATTCCTACCTTGGGCTTTCTTTTTGTTTACTTTGTTATTCTTTTCCTCTTTTTTTTTCTCTAGCATTTTTGAGCTAGGAATTTAATTAATTTATTTTCATTTTTTTGTTTTTAACTAATAAAAGTATTTTATATTATGAATTTTTCTTTGATTATTGTTTTCATGTATCCCATTGATTCTGACATGCAGTGTTTTAATCATGTTTTAGAAATTCTGTAATTTAAGTTTGCATTTCTTCTTTTTTAAAATTGAAATATAATTGACATATAACATTGTATTAGTTTTAGGTGTATTTCATAATGAGTTGATATATGTATATACTGCAAAATGATCAGCATAATAAGTTTTGTTAACAACCATCACCACACACAGATACAGACAAATTTTTTTCTTGTTGCATTTCCTCAGAAACTGAAAAGATATTTAATATAAAGTTTTAAAATTTCCAGGTGTAAGAATCCTTTACAATTTTTTCAATTAATAATTTCTAGTTTGATTGCATTGTAATCAGAGAGTATTATTTGTAAAATGTCCACCTGATAGAACTTACTAAAGTTTTTCTAAGGACCTAATATATGATCAGTTTTTAAGAATGTTTTTGAATGCATGAGAAGGTGTATTCAGGATGGAAAGTTTGGCATATATCTGTAACAGCATCAGTTTTAATGGCATCCTTTACCTCCTACCTGTTGCCTATGCAATAAGTCAACTTTTTCTACTTTCCTTTTCTCCTTTCCTTTTTTCTCCCATTTTTTAGTTGCATTATTTCTACTTTGTCACAACATATTATATTTGTACATTGGTATTCTACTCTCATTCTCAGCTTTGGTTTAGTCTTTGATCTACAATTATCTATATTAAAATACCTATAACCATCCTTTTGCTAATATTTTCCTAGTCATCTCTTGGTTGGATGCAGCTTTACCTCTAAGAGATTCTTTAAGAAAGGCCCTAAGTTCCTATAAGCTGAAAAAATGTTTTTCTTGATACTTGAAAAACACTTTGGCTGGTTTGTATCACACTTTTTTTTCATTCATTTTCTAGAAAATGCTGCTCCAGTTTTGCCTTGCTTGGTATGTTGAGAAGTCTGATGCTAATCTCATTCTTATGCTCTTGCAAATTATATGTCTTTTCTTGCCTGGAGGCTTTGAGGACTTTTTTCTTTATCTTTAAAATCTAATAGTTTTTGCAAGATGTGTCTCAGAGTTAATCATTCTAGGTTAATTTCCTCAGGTACTTGGTACTTTTCAGTATATAGATTGAGGTCTTCTTTGTTTCTGAAGATTTTTCTTGGATTATAGTTTTAAATGTTAGTTCTGTTCCATCGCTTTGTTTTCTTCTTTGAGACTCCAATTATATAAATGACTGTTCTTTGAACTTCTTCTGTTTCTACCCCTCCCCTTTTTTTTCTTCTTTCTTTATCTTATTTTCATTTTCATAGTTGTTTTCCCGCCTTCCTTTCCAGCTGGGCTCTCATCTCAGGTGTTTACTTTTCTTTCCTTCTTTTCTTAACTGTAGTACCCGATGAACTTTTTATACACATGCACCCATGTAACCATCACCCAGGTCATATTCCAGCATCCCAGGCACTCTATTAGTCAATACTCTCCCTTCAAAGGTAACCACTTTTCTGACTTGTATCCTTGACAATTTTGCCCTTTCTGGGTATTCATATAGATCATGTCACGGAGTATGTGATCTTTTGTATCTGGCTTCTTTCACGCAATATCATGTACATGAGGTTCAATGTATATAGCACTGTATATATAAAATGCTTTATTGCTGACCACAAATATTCCCTGAGTGTGCTGGGCTTTACAACAATAACAACAATCTTGAACAAGGATGGCTGTGGCTAATTGTGTGTTCTATCTGATGCCCAGGGTGAGTGGCATGCTATAAACAGAAAGAAAATGAAACCAGACAATGAGTATTCTTTTAAGCATCATCCCCACAGGCTAAACAGATAGCCTCTAGGATGGTGCCTGGGACGGAGATGAGACTGCCTTTCATAAAGCATTGTGTAAAGCAGTGTTGCAAAACTTTTGTATCAGAATCACCTGAAAGACTTGTTAAAACAGTTTATGGGGGGCCCCAATCCCAAGAGTTTCTCATTCAGCAGGTTTTGGGTAGGGCCTGACAATTTGTAACATTTCTTACAAGTTCTCAGAGGATGCTGACGTTGAAGGTCTAGCAATCACATCTTGGAAAACCCTGCTTCAAGGTTCCAGATTTATAGAACATGATGTCGTTCTCTCACCAGACCCCTCACACCACCATCTTTATCTGTGGCAGCCAATGGCTCCTACATCTCCTCTGTGAAAGCCTGAGGCCAGCTCAGGGAACTTCTGCCTGAGGCCGGCACCTGTGCTCAGGATCTCTCATCAGATGTCTCTGGGTTCTAAAGTGGCACACAGGAAGCTAGGCTCAGGAGAGCAATGTAGTTGTCTATGCTGCTTTCTTGTGTTCTCAACCACGCAGTCATCTTCAAAATTGTTAAGGATGGACATTTGGCCCGGGTCAATATTTAGCTTCCAGAAGCCCTTGGTCACCACACCTAGCTGAAGGTCCAGGATGACCTGAGGTGAGGCTGGCCTCTGCTATTAGGGGTGGAGGGCAGCAAAACTTCCCAGTGACTTCACATTCTGGAATTTTGCAGACAGGTTGCACAACAGGCTGCTAAAGGACATGCCAGAGAATCAGTGACTTCAGAGACATGGGAGTGTGTGCCAAGGGGTAGGATGCTCTCTGGTGCATCACAGTGCAGCTTGCCTTCTCCACCAGGTCCCAGATCTACCTTTCCTGCTCCTGCCCAAAGAACCTCCTCTCCAAGACGTAATTCTCCTGGTGAACAGACAGCCTCCTCAACGTGGTTTCCAGGTTGTGGAACCCAGGTGTGCCTCGGGTTCTCAGCTTGTAATTCTGGTCCCCATTTCCCAGATAGGAAGACTTGTTTTCAGGATGCTACCATTGTCAGTGACAACATTGCCATGGCCACTCCCACGGAAGTTGGATGGGAGGTGATGGTGCTGATAATCAGCTGGACATGACAGGACTCTGAGCTGAGGGCTGCTTGGCGTCTGGGAGGTTCAGGATTAAGGGGTCAGGGCCTGCTGCTTGATGACTTAGTTGATGTTTCTTACAGTCTCAAAGACTTACCTCTGGTGGGTTATGTCTGGAGGTTCTAATTCTTCTGACTGCAGTTCCTTGCTCCATTGCCAAGTTTTTCATGAGAGACAGGTTTAGCAAAGGTTGAGGTGTTTGACATGGTTTGTTCTGGAGGCTTTCATTTTTTCTTAGGTCTCGAAGCATTTCAATGCACTATACACTCTCCATACTTCTTCTGCAGCTCAATTCATAGCTCACCTCTTGCTCGGCTCCTCGAGAAGTCCCCAGAGGCTGGACAAGTTTTACATTAACAAATTAGCAAAGGACTTATTCCAAGAAATATTTAAAGAGGAAGGCGCTTCCACATCACAAACCAAAATTCTTTCTTTTCTGATAAAAATGAGATGGTTATTAAAATTGACTGAGTTTATGTATTTTGAAGAAGAATTATGATTTAGCAGGCCTGAGAGGGACCTGTCCATAGAAACTGAAGCCCTGTCTGGAGCTGGGCTGGGGATAGTTTACCAGAACTAGCCCAGCAGTGCACAGTGCCACCTAGTGGTCAGCCTTCACCAGAAGGGTCTTCCTTCTGCAAGGTCTGTGACCACAGAGAAGGGGCTGGACCACAAGAGGGTAAAAACCTCTTTGGAATGATCTATAACAAAGTCCAGTGGCAACTGCTACACATCTATCTCCTCTCTGTTTTTTGAGGTCTTGCCTCCCTTAGCTTAACACTGTCCTCTTCTATACAACAAGGGCAACCAGGTGAATATAACTGTGCTCCCCTTCTGGACTGCGTTTCTTTATGTGGATCAAAATCCCCTCCTAAAGCTTCCCCTGATATTTCCTCTTTTTCTGCTTGCAAGTAAAGAAGAAAATAAAATGAAATGCTTTATTTTGAAATGAGAATTTTGTTCATGCTATTAGAGAGTGCTTACGTATAAGATTCATTTGGCAGAAGTGAAAGGTGTACAGATTGCATAATGAGGTTCCAAAACAGCACACTTAGAAAGAATATGAGACCATTATTTTTTTTTCTTGCTAATATTTGTTCTCTTGGGTTGTGAAAACCACATTAAAAATTTGCAAAGTGGAAGGAGGAGCTTCACTTCTGTCACTCAGCACCGTGAGCAGGCTTCTACGTGCTACAGCTTTTTTTTTTTTTAACATCTTTATTGGAGTATAATTGCTTTACAAGGATGTGTTAGCTTCTGCTTTATAACAAAGTGAATCAGCTATACATATACATATATCCCCATATCCCCTCCCTCTTGCGTCTCCCTCCCACCCTCACTATCCCACCCCTCTAGGTGGTCACAAAACACTGAGCTGATCTCCCTGTGCTATGTGGCTGCTTCCCACTAGCTATCTATTTTACATTTGGTAGTGTATTTTGATTCATGTTGTTTCACACCTCATTCAGGTGTTACCTGCGGCAGCTGGTGATATAATACCATTTGCTAGGAGATATTGTCAATCAAGCAAAAAAAAAAGTAAGGTGTGAAAGTGCAATTGCCTAATTGATTACTTAAAATGGTTTCTTTGTCAGAGTGACCAAGAGTGCGTATTACTCAACAGCATTAGATATTAGCAATATTTTCCATTTTGCTCATCTCACAGGCAATAATAACTAGTGTTTGAGTGTGCCTTTCTTGTACTACCTCTGAGGATGAACATTTCATAAGCTAACTGACTATTTTTTTAATTAATTAATTAATTTACTAATTTATTTATTTTTGGCTGCGTTGGGTCTTCGTTGATGCGCGTGGTCTTTCTCTAGTTGTGGCAAGCAGGGGCTACTCTTTGTTGCGGTGCATGGACTTCCCATTGCGGTGACTTCTCTTTGTTGTGAGGCACTGGCTCTAGGTGCACGAGCTTCAGTGGTTGTGGCACGCAGGCTTCAGTGGTTGTGGCACGCAGGCTTCAGTAGTTGTGGCACGTGGGCTCTAGAGTGCAGGCTCTGTAGTTGTGGCGTACGGGCTTAGTTGCTCCGCGCATGTGGGATCTTCCCGGACCAGGGATCGAATCCATCTCCCCTGCATTGGCAGGTGGAATCTTAACCACTGAGCCACCAGGGGAGTCCCTAATTGACTATTTATAGTTCTCTTTCTATGAATGTTTGTTCTTATCCTTTGCCAATTTTTCACTTAGCTTGTTTACATATTTTGTTCTTATTAATTTGAAGGAGTTATTTATATGTTAGTAATATTTACACTCTTTCATATCTTGCAAATTTCTCTCCCAGTCTCTTCATTTATCTTTTGGCTTAGTTTATGGTATTTTAAATCTTTATGTGGTTGAATCCATCAATTTTCCTTTTATGGCACCTAAGTTTTCAGTCTTTCTTAAAAGGACCAACTCCATCCTGAGGTTAAACAAATGTTATCTTTTATTTTCTCCTATTTTAATAGTTCTTTTTTGTATCTGTGTCTTTAATTTCTATGGAATTTATTGTTATTTATAGTGTGAGGCAAAGTTCTAACTTAATTTTCTTCCAGATGAAGAACCATCTTATCCCTCACCTTTTCCAGAGAGAGTATAAATTGCCACAACCCTCCTGGAAAACAATCTGGCCAGAGCTACTGAAGTTTAAAATGCACATACCCCTTTAGGAAAAAAAAAAAAATCAACAAAACTAAGAGGTTTTTTTCTTTTTTTTAAGGGAAATCAAAAATTTCAAACCCTTAGCTAGGCTAAGAAGGAAAGAGAGAAGATTCAAATAAATAAAATAAGAACTGAAAGAGATGGTACAACTGATGCCACAGAAATAAAAGGATCATGACAGACTACCATGAACAATATATACCAATAGAGTGGATCAGCTAGAAACAATGGATACATTCCTAGAAACATGCAAGACTGAATCATGAAGAAATAAAAAGTCTGAACAGGTCTATAACAAGTATGGAGATTGAGTTAGTAATCAAAATCCTCCTGAAACAAAGAAAAGTCCAGTACCAGGTGACTTTACTGATGAATCCTACCAAATGTTTAAAGAAGAATTAACTCCAGTTCTTCTCAATCTCTTCCAGAAAATAGAAGAGGAGGGAACGCTTCTAAACTCATTTTATGAAGCCAGCTTTACCCTGATACCAAAGCCGTACAAAGATACCAAAAGAAAAGAAAACTATAGGCCAATAGCCCTGATGAATATAGATGTAAAAATCCTCAACAAAATATTAGCAAAGTGAATCTAACATTAAAAGGATCATATACTATGACCAAGTGGGATTTATCCCTGAGATGCAAGGATGGTTCAACATCTGAAAATAAATTAATATGATACACCACATTAATATAATAAAGGATAAAAATCACATGGTCATCTTAATAGATGCAGAAAAAGCATTTGATGAAATTCAATACTGTTTCATGATAAAAAAAACTCTCAACAAACTAGGAATGTAGGAATGGAAGGAAAGTACTTCAACATAAAGGCTATATTTGAAAAATCCACAGCTAACATCATACTTAACTGTGAAAAATGGGAAACAACAGTTTGCAAGACATCAGGCAATGAAGGACAGTGATCCCTGAAAAACAGAAAACAAATGAGATGAACCTTACCAGTGCCCCAGCTTATAGCTTTGAGAGAATTTCCATATTGTGCACGGGGAGGGAAATACAAGTGGAACAAACCCTCTGAGTTGAGGAGATGATATTGAGAGTCTGGGTAGACCAAGGCAACTAGAGTCCACTGAACAGAGTACTGGGGAGGAAAGAGCTACAAACAGAGGGGACTCTGAGCAAATGCAGGCTCTGGGCCCTTTGAATATTCAGTTGATACTGATCAGTGCATACAGTTGAGGAAACTACCTTCCTCTCTGAGACAGGAAAAGAACAACCTGAAACAGAGTTATGAGTGCCAGCTGATCTCACAGACCAGGAATAGTGCCTGTTCCTACCAGACAGACTGGAAAACATCAAGATTTACAGTGCCTTGGGTAGTGTACATAGAAGTCTTACCTCAGTAGTGGGGATACTACTGTGCTCTAGACTGAGCACTGTTCCAGACATGCCTAACAAATATTAAAAGCAAAATTGGAAAGGACCGAAGTATTTCTAGGTAACTCAGGTGTGCCTAAGAACAAAACTCAAGATGGTTTACAGGAATAGAACAATATTCAGCCCCCAACAAGGTAAAATATACAATGTCTGGCATCCAGAAACGTTGCCAGGCATGCAAAAAACATGGAAAATACAACCTATAATGAGGAAATAAATCAATCAGTCAAAACTGACCCAAACTGAAACATGTTAGAATTAATAGGAAGGACATAAAGGCAGTTACTATAACTGTATTCAATATGTTCACAAAATTAAATATATATATATGTACATATATATATTTTTTTTCCCAGATACTAGACCATTATCAGTTGTATGATTTGCAAATGTTTTTTCTCATTATGTGGGTTGTCTTTTTACTTTCATGATGATTTCCTTTGAAGCACAAACCTTTTCAATTTTGATGATGAATTTATTTTTTCTTTGATTGCTTATGCTTTTGGTATCATATCTAAGAAATCATCACCTAATCCAAAGTCATGAAAATTTTTATTTATATTTTCTTCTAAGAGTTTTATAACTTTACATTTACATCTTTGATCCACCTTGAGTTAATTTTTGTATATGGTGTGAGGTAGGGATCTAACTGTGTTCTTTTGCTGATGAATGTCCAGTTGTCTCAGCACCATTTGTTGAAAAGACTGTTCTCCTCAGTGAATGGTCTTGGCACCCTTGTTGAAAATCAGCTGTTCCTAGATGTGAGGGTCCTTTTTCTGGGCTCCCAATTTTATTCCCTTGATTTATATGTCTATCCTTATGCCTGTACCACACTGTCTTGATTATTGTAGCTTTGTAGTAAGGTTTGAAATTAGGAAGTATGAGTCTGCCCAGTTTGTTCTTTGGTTTTTCAATACTGAAAAAAAAAGAGGGGAGAACTCTTGAAATTTCATAAGGATTTTAGGATCACCTTCTTAATTACTGCAAAGAAGCCATTTGGGACTTGGATAGGGAGTGTGTTAGATCTACAGATCAATTTGGAGATTATTGCCATCTTCACAATATTAAGTGTTCTAACTGATCCATGAGCATGTGATTCCTTTCCATTTATTTAGGTCTTTAATTTCTTTCAGCAATATTTTGTAGTTTTCATAGTAAGTTTTATACTTCTTTTGTTAATTTTTTTCCTAAGTATCTATTCTTTATCTGTGGCTTATTTTTCCATTCAATCTTTTAATTTAAATAGTCATAAATATTTTTATGGATTTTTTGATATCCTGCCTTAAGACAATTTCCATCTTACTCCAATGTTATACAAATGGTCTCCTAAATTTTCTTCTAATAGTTTTTTTTTTTTAACTTTTGCATCTTTGGTACATTTGGAATTCATTTTTGTACAGAGCATGAAGTAAGGAGTCTACCTTTGTTTTCTTCCAGATGAAGAGCCAATTATGCCAGCCATGTAAACCATACTTTCTCTACTTCATTAAATTACCAACTTTTCATCAATTTTAGAATATATGCTTATATTTGTTTTCCATGTTGCTGAACCATTCATTCCTTGCTTTGGGGGGATATACTAGAGGGATCTAGATTAAATCATTCAGAAATCTGTATGGAAGAAACAAAGTCTGAGAAATCAGAGAATAGCCAATAAATTTATGAAAAAAATTGTAAATGGAGCTATACTAGATGCTAAAAATTTCTGTGAAGCTGTTCTAATCAACAGAGTATGGTATGGTCCCAGGAACAGATGAATAAATAGATACAACTTGTATTTGAAAGCTCTTTTCAGTCATGTTCCACTCCTCTATCATAGCAGCTATTTTCTTTTCTTTATTATCTTCTAGCCTTTACCTGTTTAACACAAAAGTCAGCCTTCTGGAAATACCAAATTTACCAATTTTCTGGGCACAGTTTTCTTTTGTTTTGTTTTTCCTTTCTTGTCTTTGCCTAGCTCCCCCCTGCACTTCTGCCTCATGGTTGTTCCTAGAACATTTTCATGGGCCATTTCTTCTCCTGAAGTCTCCACCCTCCCATCCTTTTCCCTGTCTTTCTTTCTCTGATCTCAGTCTTCATCTCCATCAGCTTCTCCCCAATCCTCCCCTTCCCCCTTCACTCGACCCAGAAATTTAAAAATTCATATTTCTTTATTTTGAAGAGCAATACTGTATTTTCTCACTCTAACCCAGGCCACCCCTAAGTTCTAGACGGACACAACCACGAGGGCCTATTAAAGTATTTGGCAAAGCAAAGAGAGCTCACATTCTGAGGATTTCTGTCTTCAGCTTTTTAAAGGAACAGCTTTTTCTCCCTGCTCCTTATGCATGGTTCTCACAGAGCTGTAATCACAGTTTATGTGCATACAAATTTGTATTCTACTTTCATTTGACGTTATTTCGTCAAATGTTCATACATATAAATTTGTGTTCTACTTTTTATTTGATGTTTCATAAGTAGTTTTGTCATTCAGTCTTATCTTTAAAAACTGTATAATTTCATCATGCAGAGATGACATAATTGACACTCATTCTCTAGTGTTGAACACTGAAGACATTTGTACTTTTTTGCTGAGTAGAATTTGTTATAAACCAGTTTTAGACAATTAAAGTTCTTTTTCTACCAAATTATTTTCTGAAAGTAAACCCCTGGGAAGAGGCAGAATGGGGGAAGAGGAGTTTACATTTTTATCACTCTTGATATTACCCTTTTTTCCATTTTGGCTGGGGAAAAGTTAAAATAAATACAGTTATTTTTCTTGCAAATTATTTTCCTGAAAATAAACTCCCCAAAATGTGCAGAATGGGGGGAGGAGGAGTTTACATTTTTATTGCCCTTGATATTGTTAAATTTTATACAATGTGATTCTAGTAACACTATCTGATTTTAAGACTTACTATCAAGTTACAGTAATAAAGACAATGTGACATTGGCTTAAAGATAGACAAATAAATGGAACAGAATAGAAAATATAGAAATAGACTTCCACATATATGAATAACTGACAAAGGTGCAAAAGCAATTCACTGGAGAAAGGATAGGCTTTTCAACAAACGATGCTGGGACAACTTGGATATCTACATTAAAAAAAAATGAACTTCAAATTATATTTCATACCATATAAAAATTAACTCAAAATGTATCATAGATCAACATGTAAAACCTAAAGCTATTAAACTTCTAAAAAAAATAGGAGAAATATTCGGGTTTTTAATTTTTTTTATTTTTAAAATTTATATTATTTAAAAAAAATTTTTAAGGAGAAATATTTGTAATATTGGGAATGGGCAAAGATTCCTTAGACATGACACCAAAAGAACAAGTCATAAAAGAACAAATTGATAAGTCCAAATTTATACTTTGGACTTCATCAAAGTATAAAACCTCTGCTCTTAGTAAGAGATAGCAAATGAAAACATAATCCACAGATTAGGGAGAAATATTTTCAAGTAAATATCTGATAAAGGGCTTTTGCTCAGAATATATAAAGAACTCTCTAAACTCAATAGTAAGAAAATAAACTCAGTTTTAAGAAAGAGTGAAAGACATTTCACCAAAGAAGATATACAGATGACAAATAAATACATGAAAAGATGAACAGCATCATTAGCCATCAGGGAAATGCAAGTTACAATCACAGGAAGTACTACTGTACTCCCATTAGAATGGCCAAAATTAAAAAGACTGAGCAGACCAAGTTTTGATGAGGATGTGGAGCAACTTAGAATGCCCTTGTACTATTAGTAGTTACTAGGTGTTTTCCCAAGCAAATGAAAGCATATGTCCATACAGACTTGCATGTGATTGTTTATACAGCTTTATTTAAAATAACCAAGATCTGGAAACAACTCAAATGTCTATCAATAGGTAAATATATAAAGAAACTGTGACATAGCCATACAATGGAATACTACTTAGTAAGAAAAAAGAATGAACGATTAATACATGCTATTACGTGGATGAATCTCAAAATAATTATGCTGACTTAATCTAGACAAAAGAGTACATACATTTAATTTACATAAAACTGTAGGAAATGCATACTAATACATAGTGACAGAAAGCAGACCACTGATTGTCTGGGGTTTGGGGTAGTTTCATAATTAGAGGGACAGGATGGAGGGAGTAAAAAGGGGCACAAATAAACTCTTAGGGGTGATGATTATGTTCATTATCTTGATTGTGGTGATGATTTCACGGATATATCTATATGTCAAAGCTTTTCAAACCCTATAGATAACCTTGGGTTGTTTTCCAGGCCAGAACTAAATTTTGAGCCACGTTTTTCCCTGAATAAAATAGAATTTACGTTAATTTTATAGTTAGCCTAACAGCCAGTATTTTCACATCTCTGTGATACAGTCAGAGTGTGGTGCCCCAGGAGTCTCAGCATCAACTGGGAAATGCTAAGTTCTCTTATCCCATCCTAGACCTACCGAATGCAAAACTCTGAGGATAGGGTCCATCATTTTGTGGTTTCATGATTCCTCCAGGTGACTGAGACAGGCTTTAGTTTGAGAACCACTGCTATCATATATACTGTTAAATCCTATACAATCAATGTCAGTTTACTAGTTAGTGGCAAATTAAACAGTTTTTAAGTGATGGCCTTTTCTGAAACATGGCCAGAAATATTTTCTAGAATGCAAGAATATCGATTTGCACTAAATTCTACCGCTGGAGTGGGTTACTGGACACACACGGCATCGAATTTTGCCATTGGATCGTGCGAGCATTTGGGGAGTTACTTTGACTTTTGGTATAGTGGAGTGCCATGTGAACAATCAAAGCGGTAATTTACAAAATAATATCCTAATCTTAAGAATTGGAAGAATTCAAAAAAGCCTCCAGAGTCACCTTCCTTACACTTAGGAGAATGGTTTGCCTATTTTTTTGCAAATTTGCACAATAAACTTGCAGTACAAAGGGACCATTGTGTTAAGACAAATAAGACAATCTCCATGCTAATTAAAGCTAAGCACCAATTTTCAAATTCAATGTTGCCCTTTTCACCTGTTTTCTATTACCTAGGGCATCATTTGTTCATTTACTAAACAGAGTAAACCAGACTGAAGAATATAGCTTCCATCTGGAATCTTCTGTTTGGTTTCCGCAGAAGGAGCCGAGTTTTCAGCATCTGCCCCGGTGTCTCACCAGAAGTGGCTCCTCCATTCTGAGGGCTGAATCCACAAACAGGGATGGACTCTCACAGCTTTAACCCTCAACTGTGCTTTGGGTTTCAGTAAAACTCTCTGTGGGGTAAACACTAGCTTTGTGAATCTCAGCTTTTCCCTCCTTGTCACATTCAAGATGAGCTTGGAAGGGCAGATGTGAGATCACTGTTGAGGCTTGTGCTTTCCCGGGGACATTCCCTACTTAGACTTTGACTCATGTGTGTACGCATGCGCATCTGATCTTGTCTTTGAGTTCTCTGCATGCTTTGTATCCTAAAATCTAGGTCATTTAGACTCAGACTTTGGATTTCACAGAATAGTGAATTAAAAGAAACACATATTTTTACGTATCGCCCTTTGTTAGGTAGACATGAACTTTTCCTGCATGAAGCCTTGCTTGTAGAGGATGCCCAATAAGGCAAGGAAAAGCCTGGTAACTTGTGATCTGAGAGCTCACTATTTTTATCTTATCAGTACAGAAGAAATATTTCTGTGTAACTTGATCTTCTATCTAGTACTTGTCTTATTGGTAACCAACACTGAAAACTTTGTAGTGATGACTACCAAAGAAGTACATAGTAAAACAACCTTTTATTCCCAAATTATAGCAGCCATTGATGCTGCTATGTGAGTTCCATCCTCAAGAGACATTGTAAGAGATTAAGGGGTTTTTAGGTTTTGGGTTTTTTGGTTTTGGTTTGTTCTTTTTAGTTTTCTTTCTTTTTTCCTTTTCCTCTTTGCTTTTTATTTTTTGAAAAAACATACACACACAGCTGTTAGCAAAAAATTATGGGGAGCATGCTTCAGAATGCTCAGCAGTTGTGGTTAACTGCCAAATCTTGGTTGCCTCTTGCTAGACAATGGAAAGAATCCTATGTTTATGACAGCGTGGGTGCTGTGGGTATGCACATGTGTGTGCGTGTGTGTGGGGGGGATGTGTGTGTGTGTGTGTGTGTGTGTGCCTTATGCCTTAACTTGGGTTACTGCTCAACTTTAGTTCTTGACTTAGTCTGGATCGTCATCTAGGTTGTATTGTACATCTCAATCTGAACTTCATCCTGGCAAAAACAAATTTGTAGGCACAACAGTTTAAGAATGCATTCCTCCAGAAGAGTATTTGATCAGGTTGACCCTGAGCCTTCTTTGGACTTTATTTGGAGCTAGGTATGGAAAGCAGAAGTAGACTGTCCAATGGAAAGACATCAACAAGGAAGAGAGGAGAGCCAAGTGCTAGCATGTCTTTGGCCTCTGCATATCTGTGTGCACTGTATGTTGTTCATGATAGCTTGTCTACAACTTGACTAGGCTGAAGTTCCAGTAATGGTGGCAATTTTGACATTCCTGCTCAGAGTTTAGCGAGATGTAAGACTTCCAATTAATGTCTTATTTACTTCTTTGGGTTGATTAGTCTTTGATACATGTGCTGAATCAGAAACCTAAATAAATATAATTTATTTATTTTTATATTTTATTTATTTATTTTTTTGGCCGTGCCCTGGCTTGCAGGATCTTAGATCCCCAAACAGGGATCCAACTCGGGCCCCTGGCAGTGGAAGCACCCAGTCCTAACCACTGGACTAGCAGGGAATTCCCAAGATACTTTTTTTTTAATGGAAAAAAAAGAAACACATATTTTTTAAATTGAGAAACTGTTATAAATTTAGTCATTTCAAGTTTGCCAACTAGGGATTAATAAGAAATTAACCTTTACTATCACGATCACTTTACTTTTAACAACAATTTAAAAAAGTATAAAGGACATAATCTTAGGATAATGGGCTGTCCTCTTATAAAAGAAAGACATCATATCTCTGGCTTTATTTCCATCTATTTCTACTCCCTCTCTGACCTGTACCCATACTCTCCCCCAGCCCTGATTTCTCAAACATTTCAAGCACGCTACCTCCTCACAGTCTTTGCATTCATTCTTCCGCTGCTTCCAAAAGCTTTTCCCTAAGATATCCACAAGGTTCACACCCTCATTTCCTTCAGGTTTTCTGCTCAAATGTCACCTTATCAGGGATAGATTTCCTGGTAGAGTAGAAAGAACACAGGCTTGGAGCTGGGCTGATCTGTGTTGAATCTTGGCTTTTGGGTGTGTGGCCTTGGGTAGGTTACTTGACTTGAATATCCATCATGTAAATGGAAGTTACAGCTCCTACCTCTTAGATTTTGGGGGAGAATTAAATGAAACAACATCCACAGGTGCCTGTCTCAAAGCTGGCATCCCTTTTCCTCTGGGTGAGCACTTACTCCAGCTCATGCTAAGTCTTCTATAAAAGGGGAAGTTCCAGAAGAGGCCCAGCGAAAGCAGTACTAAAGACTAGAGCATACATTCTGTATCATTCTTTGGGATAACTTCTGTTTCTCAGTCCTTCATTCTGGGAATTTCTTCTGACCCATCCTCCATTCACAGCTGGATGCAGCTGCATCTAATAAGCTGTTAAACCCATCCAGTGAATTTTAAGTTTTTGTTATTATACTTTTTTATTGTGGTAAAATATCTGTAACATAAAATTTACCATTTTAACCATTCTTAAGTGTACAGTTCAGTGACATTAAGTATAACCACATTGTTGTGCGGCCATCACCTCCATCCATCTCCAGAGCACTTCATCTTCCCATACTGAAATTTTGTACCCATTAAACACCAACTCCCCGTTCCCTGCTCCCCCCAGCCCCTGCCATGCACCATTCTACTTTCTGTCTCTATGAAGGTGACTACTCCAGGTCCCTCATATAAGTGGAATCATGTGATATTTGTCTTTTTGTATCTGGCTTGTTTCATTTAGCATAATATCTTCAAGTTTCATCCATGTTGCAGCATGTGTCACATTTAATTTCCTTTTTAAAGCTGAATAATATACCGTTTTATGTCCATATAGCACTTTATCTACTTCTCTGTCAGTGGACACAAGTTGTTTCTACCTTTTGCCTGTTATGAATAATGCTTCTATGAAGCATTATTGTACTGATGCACAAATATCTTTTTGGATTCCTGTGTTCAATTGTGTATACCCAGAAGTAGAATTGCTAGGTCATGCAGAAATTCTGCTTAATTTTTGAGAAATCATTGTACTGTTTTCCACAGTGGCAACACCATTTTATATTCCCACCAGCAACGCACAAGGGGTCAAATTTCTCTACATTCTTGCCAACATTGCTATTTTTAATGTTTTTGATAATGGCCATCCTAACGGGTGTGAAGTGGTATCTCATTTTAGCTGTTGTTATACTTTCGCAGTATACATTTTCCATTGGTTCTTTCTTCATAGTTTACAGTATTCAGCCAAAATTGTTTTGTCTTTTATTTCTTTAACTATATTAGGCATATCAACCATGTTAAGTGTTTAACCATATTAACAATGTTCATAAATGAATCTGATGACTCCGTTATCTAGATTCCCTATATGTCCATTTCTATGTCTGCTTTTTTTTTCTTTAGTTTTCTAGTTTGACTTTTCTTTTTGATTTTTGAATTTTATTTTATTTATTTTTTTATACAACAGGTTTTTATTAGTTATCCATTTTATACATATTAGTGTATACATGTCAATCCCAATCTCCCAATTCATCCCACCACCACCCCCACCCCCCCGCCACTTTCACCCCTTGGTGTCCATACGTTTGTTCTCTACATCTATGTCTCTATTTCTGCCCTGCAAACTGGTTCATCTGTACCATTTTTCTAGGTTCACATATATGTGTTAATATACGATATTTGTTTTTCTCTTTCTCACTTAACTTCACTCTGTATGACAGTCTGTAGATCCATCCACGTCTCTACAAATGACCCAATTTCATTCCCTTTTATGGCTGAGTAATATTCCATTGTATATATGTACTACATCTTCTTTATCCATTTGTCTGTCAGTGGGCATTGAGGTTGCTTCCATGACCTGGAAGTCATGGAATAGTGCTGCAATGAATATTGGGGTGCATGTGTCTTTTTGAATTATGGTTTTCTCTGGGTATATGCCCAGTAGTGGGATTGCTGGGTCATATGGTAATTCTATTTTTAGTTTTTTAAGGAACCTCCATACTGTTGTTCTCCATAGTGGCTGTATCAGTTTACATTCCCACCAACAGTGCAAGAGAGTTCCCCTTTCTCCACACCCTCCCCAGCATTTGTTGTTTGTAGATTTTCTGATGATGCCCATTCTAACGGGTGTGAGGTGATACCCTCATTGTAGTTTTGATTTGCATTTCGCTAATAATTAGTGATGTTGAGCAGCTTTTCATGTGCTTCTTGGCCATCCGTATGTCTTCTTTGGAGAAATGTCTATTTAGGTCTTCTGCCCATTTTTGAATTGGGTTGTTTGTTTTTTTAATATTGAGCTGCATGAGCTGTTTATATATTTTGGAGATTAATCCTTTGTCCATTGGTTCGTTTGCAAATATCCTCTCCTATTCTGAGGGTTGTCTTTTTCTCTTGTTTGTAGTTTCCTTTGCTTTGCAAAAGCTTTTAAGTTTCATTAGGTCCCATTTGTTTATTTTTGTTTTTATTTCCATTCATCTAGGAGGTGGATCATAAAAGATCTTGCTGTGATTTATGTCAAAGAGTGTTCTTCCTATATTTTCCTCTAAGAGTTTTATAGTGTCCAGTCTTACATTCAGGTCTCTAATCCATTTTGAGTTTATTTTTGTGCATGGTGTGAGGGAGTGTTCTAATTTCATTCTTTTACATGTAGCTGTCCAGTTTTCCCAGCACCACTTATTGAAGAGACTGTCTTTTCTCCATTATATATCCTTGCCTCCTTTGTCATAGATTAGTTGATCATAGGTGCATGGGTTTATCTCTGGGCTTTCTATCTTGTTCCATTGATCTATATTTCTGTTTTTGTGCCAGTACTATATTGTCTTGATTACTGTAGATTTGTAGTATAGTCTGAAGTCAGGGAGTCTGATTCCTCCAGCTCCGTTTTTTTCCCCTCAAGACTGCTTTGGCTATTTGGGGTCTTTTGTGTCTCCATACAAGTTTTAAGATTTTTTGTTCTAGTTCTGTAAAAAATGCCATTGGTAATTTGATAGGAATTACATTGATCTGTGGATTGCTTTGGGTAGTATAGTCATTTTCACAATATTGATTCTTCCATTCCAAGAACATGATATATCTCTCCATCTGCTGGTATCATCTTTAATTTCTTTCATCAGTGTCTTACAGTTTTCTGCATACAGGTCTTTTGTCTCCCTGGGTAGGTTTATCCCTAGATGTTTTATTCTTTTTGTTGCAATGGTAAATGGGAGTGTTTCCTTCATTTCTCTTTCAGATTTTTCATCATTAGTGTATAGGAATGCAAGAGATTTCTGTGCATTAATTTTGTATCCTGCAACTTTACCACATTCATTGGTTAGCTCTAGTAGTTTTCTGGTGGCATCTTTAGGATTCTCTATGTATAGTATCATGTCATCTGCAAACAATGACAGTTTTACTTCTTCTTTTCCAATTTGTATTCCTTTTATTTCTTTTTCTTCTCTGATTGCTGTGGCTAGGACCTCCAAAACTATATTGAATAATAATGGCGAGAGCGGACGTCCTTGTCTTGTTCCTGATCTTAGAGGAAATGCTTTCAGTTTTTCACCATTGAGAATGATGTTTGCTGTGGGTTTGTTGTATGTGGGCTTTTTTATGTGGAGGTAGGTTCCCTCTCTGCCCACTTTCTAGAGAATTTTTATCATAAATGGGTGTTGAATTTTGTCAAAAGCTTTTTCTGCATCTATTGAGATGATCAAATGGTTTTTCTTCTTCAATTTGTTAATATGGTTGGTCGCATTGATTGGTGTATCTTGAAGAATCCTTGCATCCCTGGGTTAAATCCCACTTGATCATGGTGTATGATCCTTTTAATGTGTTGTTGAATTCTGTTTGCTAGTATTTTATTGAGGATTTTTGCAACTATATTCATCAATGATATTAGTCTGTAATTTTCTTTTTTTGTAGTATCTTTGTCTGGTTTTGGTATCAGGGTGGCCTCATAGAATGCATTTGGGAGTATTCCTTCCTCTGCAATTTTTTGGAAGAATTCGAGAAGGATAGGTGTTAGCTCCTCTCTAAATGTTTGATAGAATTCACCTGTGAAGCAATCTGGTCTTGGACTTTTGTTTGTTGAAAAATTTTTAATCACAGTTTCAATTTCGTTACTTGTGATTGGTCTGTTCATATTTTCTATTTCTTCCTGGTTCAGTCTTGGAAGATTATACCTTTCTAAGAATTTGTCCATTTCTTCCAGGTTATCCATTTTAGTGGCATAGAGTTTCTTGTAGTAGTCTCTCAGGATGCTTTATATTTCTGCCCTGTGTGTTGTAACTTCTCCTTTTTCATTTCTAATTTTATTGATTTGAGTCCTCTCCCTCTTTTTCTTGATGAGTCTGGCTAATGGTTTATCAATTTTGTTTATCTTCTCAAAGAACCACCTTTTAGTTTTATTGATATTTGCTCTTGTTTTCTTTGTTTCTATTTCATTTATTTCTGCTCTGATCTTTATGATTTCTTTCCCTCTACTAACTTTGGGTTTTGTTTGATCTTCTTTCTCTAGTTCCTTTAGGTGTAAGGTTTGATTGTTTATTTGAGATTTTTCTTGTTTCTTGAGGTAGGCTTGTATTGCTATAAACTTTCCTCTTAGAACTTCTTTTGCTGCATCCCGTAGGTTTTGGATCGTCATGTTTTCATTGTCATTTGCCTCTAGGTATTTTTTTATTTCCTCTTTGATTTCTTCAGTGATCTCTTGGTTATTTAGTAACGTATTGTTTAGCCTCCATGTGTTTGTGTTTTTTACGTTTATTTCCCTGTGATTCATTTCTAATCTCATAGCATTGTGGTTAGAAAAGATGCTTGATATGATTTCAATTTTCTTCAATTTACTGAGGCTTGATTTGTGACCCAGAATGTGTTCTATCCTGGACAATGTTCCATGAGCACTTGAGAAGAAAGTGTAACCTGCTGTTTTTGGATGGAATGTCCAATAAATATCAATTAAATCTATCTGGTGTATTGTGTCATTTAAAGCTTGTGTTTCATTATTAATTTTCTGCCTGGATGATCTGTCCATTGGTGTAAGTGAGGTGTTAAAGTCCCCCACTATTATTGTGTTACTGTCAATTTCCTCTTTTATAGCTGCTAGCAGTTGCCTTATGTATTGAGGTGCTCCTATGTTGGGTGCATATATATTTATAATTGTTATATCTTCTTCTTGGATCGATCCCTTGATCATTATGTAGTGTCCTTCCTTGTCTCTTGTAACATCCTTTATTTTAAAGTCTATTTTATCTGATATGAGTATTGCTACTCCAGCTTTCTTTTGATTTCCATTTGCATGGATGTCTTTTTCCATCCCCTCACTTTCAGTCTGTATGTGTGGGCATGGATGTCTTTTTCCATCCCCTCACTTTCAGTCTGTATGTGTCCCTAGGTCTGAAGTGGGTCTCTTGTAGACAGCATATATATGGGTCTTGTTTTTGTATCCATTCAGTGATCCTGTGTCTTTTGGTTGGAACATTTAATCCATGCATGTTTAAGGTAATTATCAATGTGTTCTCCTATTACCATTTTCTTAATTGTTATAGGTGGGTTTTTTAAAATTTTTTTTTCTTTTTTTACTTTGCAGTGAAAATTGATTTGTATATCTTTTGCCTCTGAGTCCTTGAGGGATTTTTGTAATTCAAACAGAAAGTCACAAAAATTATAATCATCCTCATCAGTTCACTCAGTCCCATAATTAATTTTTTTTCATCTTGATCTTTTGTTAACACTTTTATGAATTCATCAGTTTTCCATTAGAGTTCTGAAAATGCTTATGCATTCAGTTCAGTAGTATAGCCAGTTACCAGAAACCTGTACTTGTCAGAGTCTTTTCCATGAATTCCTTGAAGATGAAACCCTTTTATGGGAACATTTTTGCAAAAGCATCAGAGTACACCCAGAACTGTCTGTAAATGACAAAAGACTTAAAAATGACCAGGTTAAAGATTTGATGAAAGTTCATAATAATGCAATTGACAAGGAAATTTAGTTACTTCTGAGATATACATTTTAAAATAATAACTAGAATTATGACTTATAACATTATGCCAGAACGTATAAGATTTTTAGGGTTTGTTTTTCTAGGACCTTTTCTTCTCTTGTGTTTCCCACTTAGAGAAGGTCCTGTACCATTTGTTGTAGAGCTGGTTTGGTGGTGCTGAATTCTCTTAGCTTTTGCTTGTCTGTAAAGCTTTCGATTTCTCTGTCAAATCTGAATGAGATTCTTGCTGGGTAGAGTAATCTTGGTTGTAGGTTCTTCCCTTTCATCACTTTAAATATATCATGCCACTCCCTTCTGGCTTGTAGAGTTTCTGCTGAGAAATCAGCTGTTAACCTTATGGAAGTTCCCTTGTATGTCATTTGTCATTTTTCCCTTGTTGCTTTCAGTAATTTTTCTTTGTCTTTAATGTTTGTCAGTTTGATTACTATGTGTCTTGGCATGTTTCTCCTTGGGTTTATCCTGCCTGGGACTCTCTGTGCTTCCTGGACTTGGGTGGCTATTTTCTTTCCCATGTTAGGGAATTCTCAACTATAATCTCTTCAAATATTTTCTCTGGTCCTTTCTCTCTCTCTTCTCATTCTGGGACCCCTATAATGCTATTTTTGTTGCATTTAATGTTGTCCCAGTGTTCTCTTAGGCTGTCTTCATTTCTTTTCATTCTTTCTTTTTTATTCTGTTCCATGGTAGTGAATTCCACCATTCTGTCTTCCAGGTCACTTATCCATTCTCCTGCCTCAGTTATTCTGCTGTTGATTCCTTCTTGTGTATTTTTCATTTCTGTTATTGTATTGTTCATCTTTGTTTGTTTGTTCTTTAATTCTTCTAGGTCTTTGTTAAATATTTCTTGCATCTTCTCGATCTTTGCCTCCATTCTTTTCCAAGGTCCTGGATCTTCACTAGCATTATTCTGAATTCTTTTTCTGGAAGGTTGCCTATCTCCACTTCATTTAGTTGTTTTTCTGGGGTTTTATCTTGTTCCTTCATCTGGTACATAGACCTCTGCATTTTCATCTCGTCTATCTTCCTGTAAGTGTGGTTTTTGTTCCCCAGGCTGCAGGACTCTAGTTCTTCTTGCTTCTGCTGTCTGCCCTCTGGTGGATGACACTATTTAAGAGGCTTGTGCCAGTTTCCTGATGGGAGGAACTGGTGGTAGGTAGAGCTGGGTGTTGCTCTGGTGGGCAGAGCTCTGTAAAACTTTAATCCGCTTGTCTGCTGATGGGTGGGGCTGGGTTCCCTCCTTGTTGATTGTTTGGCCTGAGGTGACCCAACACTGGAGCTTACCCGGGGTCTTTGGTGGGGCTAATGGTGGACTCTGGAAGGGCTCATGCCAAGGAGTACTTCCCAGAACTTTTGCTGCCAGTGTCCTTGTCCTTGCGGTGAGCCACAGCCACACCCTGCCTCTGCAGGAGACCCTCCAACACCAGCAGGTAGGTCTGATTCAGTCTCCTATGGGGTCACTGCTCCTTCTCCTGGGTCCCGATGCGCACACTACTTTGTGTGTGCCCTCAAGACTGGAGTCTCTTTTTCCCCAGTCCTGTCGAAGTCCTGCAATCAAATCCCACTAGCCTTCAAAGTCTGATCCTCTAGGAATTCCTCCTTCTGTTGCCGGACCCCCAGGTTGGGAAGCCTGACGTGGGGCTCAGAACCTTCACTCCAGTGGGTGGACTTCTGTGGTATAAGTGTTCTCCTGTTTGTGAGTCACCCACGCAGCAGTTATGGGATTTGATTTTACTGTGATTGTGCCCCTCCTACCATCTCACTGTGGCTTCTCCTTTGTCTTTGGATGTGGGGTATCTTTTTTGGTGAGTTCCAGTGTCTTCCTGTCGATGATTGTTCAGCAGTTAGTTGTGATTCTGGTGTTCTCACAAGAGGGAGTGAGCACACGTCCTTCTACTCTGCCATCTTGAACCAATCTCCTCCCTGTGTCTGCTTTTTATTTTAGTTTTTGTTCATGTTGTCTTGTCAGGTGTCTGGTTATTTTATAATTAAATACTGGATATTGTACCTGAAATTATATAGAAATATTTTGAGGCTTAAGATAATGTTATTTTCCTCCAGGGAGGCAGGGCTAGGGGCACTGCCAGTCCAGAATTGCCCTATCCAATTTCAGTGACTGAAATGATTCAAAGCTGGGTTTCTGCTCCTTCAAGGTCTGTTATATACCTTTTTAGTTCTTATTCCTCGGTAACATTTTGGGGTCCCAACCCCATCACAAGGGAGGGAGGGAGTAACTGGGATGTCCCAGTATGTTGCATGCATTTGACTCTAATTTTCATCCTCCACATTCCAAGACTGTCCAAAAGCACAGCTTCATTTTTCAGCCTCTTAAGACACCTCCTTTTTTTGTTTTATCTTTTAAGACTTTTTTTTAAAAAGTTAAGGTATAAATGACATACAAATTATATTAGTTTCAGGTGTACAACTTAATGATTCAATATTTGTATATATTGCAAAGTGATCACCACAATAAGGCTAGTTGACATCTGTCACCATGCATAGTTACAATTTTTTTCTTGTGATGAGAACTTTTAAGATCTACTCTCTTAGCAACTTTCAAATATGTAATAGAGTATTATTAACTATAGTCACCATACTACATATTATGTCCCCATGACTTATTTATTTTATAACTGGAAGCTTTTACCTCTTAGCTCCTTCACCCCATCCCCACCTCTGGCAATCACCAATCTGTTCTCTGTATCTATGAGCTTGTTTTTTTGTTTTTGTTTCAGATTCCACATATAAGTGAGATCATTCGGCATTTATCTTTCTATAAGATGCTACTTTCTTAATTGACAGTTTCCTCCAAGGGAAATATGGCCCTTTCTTCTTCTCTGGATTTCCATCTTCTCTCAGTTATTGGCTTCATAATTTTTTACTTTCTTGCTAGACTTCTTATTACGTTTAATATTTTACCCAAATGTTCCTGGTCATTCTTAGTGGACATGTAGTCCAAATTACCTAGTGTTCTAACCTTGCCTTTATAAGTAGTCCCCACTACATTGGAGTGTACCACATAAGCCACAGTCAAAAGGAACATAGGGATGGGATTTCCATGGTGGTGCACTGGTTAAGAATCCGCCTGCCAGTGCAGGGGACACGGGTTCAAGCCCTGGTCCGGGAAGATCCCACATGCCATGGAGCAAGTAAGCCACAACTACTGAGCCTGCACTCTAGAGTGCAGTGTCAGGCACTGACACTGTCCCTAACTTCAGTGCCACAACTACTGAAGCCTGTGTGCCTAGAGCCCATGCTCCACAACAAAGAGAAGCCACCACAATGAGAAGCCCACGCACCACAACGAAGAGTAGCCCCTGCTCGCCACCACTAGAGAAAGCCCACACGCAGCAACGAAGACCCAACGTGGCCAAAAAAATAAAAATAAAGTAAAAAATAAAATTAAAAAATAAAAAACAAAATTAGGCTATAAACAAAACAAAACAAAGAAACAAAAAAGGAACATAGGGACTTGATTGGAATTCATCTATACCCACATCTCACTGGCAGGGTGATTCTAAAATATTCAACAGTGGTTTGGCAGATGTACCGATCAGTCAGAACAGATGCTGTTTCGGCGCTGGAGTGGAGTGCTGGCAGCCCCCTGCTCTGCCCGACGTTACTCCTTTAGGTGGAACATCATGGGAAGGTCCAGGGGGCTCCTGAGGAAGGGATGACAAGGGCCCCTGAAAGGACTGGGCAGCGATTACTGACTAACTGTAAGCAAGGTGTTTTGACTTGAATGCAGCATGTGCTGTCTTAGTTCCCCTAGAAAGAAAAGCCTAAGACAAGGACATGTGTGTAAGTGGTTTATTGTGGAAGGTGATTCCAGAGAGCAGGAGTGAGGGACTAGGGAGACTGGCTGGGAAAGGAGGGAAAGCCAAGCCAGTTGCATTGGTCACTGCTCTGGGCAACTGGGTTTTAATCCCAACAGAAGTTTCTGAGGAGCGGTACAGAATATGCCTCAAACTGACCAGCAAGGGAGAAGTGTTTGTAAGTCTTCATCCATCAACTCCCATCCAGCATTGGCAGAGGTTGCCCTAAAGGGTTGTAATGGCTTTGCACCTCTGGGTCGCACATGAGTGCCAAGTGTGCTCATTCAGGCATCCCACATCAACACATCAGAGGAGCCCTGTGGGGGTCATGGGGAGATGGGCAGTGCATGCTTGGGCTAAGCCATGACCACAAGAGGTAGGCTGAAATCTGGGGTCAAAGGTATGACCAAGGGGATATGAGGCCACGCACACTGGGGCCCAATAATTGTGCATTCCTGAAAAGCCTTGTTTTCTGCAAAACTGAGCAGTATGAATAATGGGGCTTATGGGCAAAATAGAGTTAGAGACAGATCCCTCCAGATGTTTAACTGGAATGCTAATAAAAATAGTAGTTTGCACGTAAGTAGATAATTTGGATGCCTTGACATGAATCTCAGTGTGGCTGGAGGCTGTCACGATGGATATTTCAAATGCACGATATGATAGAGTGGGAAAATGCTGGCGATACTTTAATTAGAGCTGGCCAAGCGGCTGCTGAGATAGTGCAGAGGGCAGTGGGCTCTGAGTGCTGTTCAGGTGAGTCCAGGAGGCAGTGCAACCTGGCCTGCTGCTGGGGAAAAGGGCTCTGGGTGTGAGTACTCATTTTTAATTTTCCTAACTAAAAATTAACTCATTTTTAATTTTCCCAATATAGCTGAAAGGCTCATGCAGTCTCTAGCAGCCGAGCTGAGGGCCTGCTGCCTTCCTGATGATGGTTGTAATTTTCCTCCTTCACTGAGCTGATCCCTTCCAGAAGTATGCATTCTGGCAGAACGAACGTGTTTCAGTGTGTCGCTGTATGGCCACTGTGGTGCGTACCGGCTAAATGCTGGCCCGTTTCACTGTGCCTATAGGTGTCAGCTTCCTCCTGTTGATGCTGCACTTCCTCATTTTGTCCCTCAGATGCTGAGCCATTGTGCATTTAGGTTTATAGATGCGTTACCATCCGTGGCTCCTCACCTGCCATTTTGGCTCCTGTTTATTGGCAGGTGTTAATTTGGACAACCTATTTATTAACTAATCTCTCTAGCTTAACATATAAGCTCTCTTCTCCCATGGGAATGTCCCCCATTCCCTTTGTGACTGCCCCCATTAGAATCCCTGATGGATGTGGCTTGGTGCTTGGATTATAGCTCTCTCTCTTGCTTCATACTCACCCATTATATATATTGGGTATGTATATTTCCATAAGATGTTATGGAAAAACCAGAATGAACTTTTTGGCCAACCCAATACATCAAAATAGGCTACATATGAATTATTGAGATTAAAAATAAAAGTGAGTTGGTCATTTATCACAACTATGGTAAAACAACCATTTTCCTAATTATTGAAGGAACAAGAGAATGACAATAATAACAACAGTGATGAACTACTTTTATCAATTGCTATGCACCAGATACATTTTTTGCCTTATCTCATTTGATCCTCATAAGGCTCTGTGAGTTCAGTGCCATTGCCAGTGATATCAGGTCATTGCAGATGGGAAGAGGACCTTGAGGGACTAACTAATCTGTTCAGTCACTCAGAGTGACAGAGCAAGAATAGGAATGGTGGAATTTGAATTCATACACTCTTAACTATATTTTTCTACCTTCTAACATAAATAAATAATAAGGAAAAAGTTGAACTATTAGGACATAGTGAAAGTTAAGAATATCTACAGACAAAACCTATAAAGAAGGAAAAGAAGAGTTTGGAGGAAATAGTTATAGCTGTTATACAGTATTAACATCTGTCCTCTATGAAGTATGTGAATAAGAGCATCAAGAAGTCAATTACAGGGGCTTCCCTGGTGGCACAGTGGTTGAGAATCCGCCTGCCAATGCAGGGGACACGGGTTCGAGCCCTGGTCTGGGAAGATCCCACATGCCGTGGAGCAACTAAGTCTGTGCACCACAGCTACTGAGCCTGCACTCTAGAGCCCGCGAGCTACAACTACTGAGCCCATGTGCCACAACTACTGAAGCCCGCGTACCTAGAGCCCATGCTCTGCAACAAGAGAAGCCACTGCAATGAGAAGCCCGCGCACCACAAGGAAGAGTAGCCCCTGCTTGCCTCAACTACAGAAAGCCCGCATGCAGCAATGAAGACTTGATGCAGCCAAAAATAAAATAAAATAATAGATAAATAAATTTTTTTTAAAAAGACGCAAAAAAAAAACAAGTCAATTACAACTGGACGAGGACACAGACAATATACGGAAGAGAAAATACAAATTTTAAATAAGTGGTAAAGTTTTCAACAGTGCCGGTAATCATGGACATGAATATAGAAATAATAACTAAGTATAATTTGCATCAATAAAGTTGGAACAATTTTTTGAAAACAAAATCCAACATAACTGAGGCTATGGAGAAATTTTCATTACTGGTGACATTGTAAATTGGTAGGCTTGTATTGTGTAAAATTTAACAACATATATTGAGGGTGATAAAGATGTAAACTCCTCTTTCCACTTCTCACATATTCCCAGGGGTTTACTTTCAGAAAACAATTTGATAGGAAAAGAACTTTAATTGTTTTAAAATGTTTTATAACAAATTTTACCCAGCAAAAAAGTGGAAATGTCTTCAGTGTTCAACACTAGAGAAATGAGTGTTAATTATGTCATCTCTGCATGATGGAAATATACAGTTGTTAAAGATAAGGCTCATGATGAGAAAACTACTTATGAAACAACATCAGATGAAAAAGTAGAACACAAATTTGTATGTATATACATTTGATGAAATAACATCAAATGAAAGTAGAACACAAATTTGTATGCACATAAACTGTGATTACAGCTCTGTGAGAAGCATGCATAAAGAGCAGGGAGAAAAAGTTGTTCCTTTAAAAACTGAAGATGGAAATCCTCAGAATGTGGGCTATCTTTCCTTTGCCAAATACTTTAACAGACCCTCATGGTTGTAGCCATCTAGAACTTAGGGGTGGCCTGGGTTAGAGTGAGATAATACATTATTGCTCTTCAAAATAAAGAAATATGAATTTTTAATTTCCTGGGGCAGGTGAAGGGGGAAGGGGAGGAGTGGGGAGAAGCTGGTGGAGGTGAAGACTGAGATCAGAGAAAGACAGGGAAAAGGATGGGAGGTGGAGACTTCAGGAGAAGAAATGGCCCAAGAAAATGTTCTAGGAACAACCATGAGACATCAGTGCAAAAGGGAGTTAGGGAGGGACAAAAAAAAAAAGAAGAAGAAAATTGTCTCCAGAAAGCAAATAAATTTGAGATAATCAGGAGGTTGACCTTTGGGTTACACAGATGAAGTGTGGAACATAAGGTAAGGAACTAAAAATAGCTGCTATATTAGAGTAGTAGAATATAACTATAAGTTTTCAAATTGTTTTAATGTATTCATCTGGGAAAATACCACACTTTTTTTTTTTGTTTTTTTTTTACATAGGGCTTTATTGTTGAAACTACCATCCCATTCTTCGCTTTTTCTTCAATTTCTTCCAAATAACCAAGTGTGTATTTTTTTTTTCTATTTGTACTTGAGGCAGTTAATTGGACAGCATGACAATTATTCATATTCATATTGTGCCTTGCTTCCAAGAAAAAGAGGAATCTTACTGTGTCTTTTCAGTTTCATTTCCTCTTCTACTCCTAAATAAGCTTCCAGGCTCACCAGTTCCTAGGCAACTCTGGCTCAAAGTCTCTCACGAGGCTGCGTCAAGCTGTTGGCTGAGGCTGTGGTCTCATCTGAATGCCTGACCAGGAGTGAGGTGGGAATCTTCTTTTAAGCTCATTCATGTGGTTTTTGGCAGGCCTCAGTCCTTTGCTGCATGGACCTCTCAGCAAGGTTGCCTCAGGACACGGCAGTCCGCTTTCCCAAGGGTGAGTGATAGAAGTGTTCAGTGCTTCACAAAAGTGCGAGCAGGGGCACCAGAGCCTGTGGGTCCAGAAACCGCCCCCTGCAGGATCTGAAATTTCAGCCACAACGTGAAGGATGAGCAGGAGTCAGCTGGGTGGCGTGGCTGAGTGGGCAGCAGCAAGAGGATGAGCATCCTGGTCAGAAAGGATGGGCACAGTTCTCAGTGAGGAGAAGGGCACGGCAAGCCCTGCTAGTGTTGGAGGGTCTCCTGCAGAGGTAGGGGTGGCTGTGGCCCACCATGGGGACAAGGACACTGGCAGCAGAAGCCCTGGGAAATACTCCCCGGTGCGAGCCCTCCCAGAGTCTGCCACCAGCCCCACCAAAGAGCCCAGGCAGGCTCCAGTGCTGGGTTGCCTCAGGCCAAACAAACAACAGGGAGGATCAATACCACACTCTTTTGAAAAGAACAGCGTTATAGAAAATTTTAGCATCTAGTATGTCAAGTCTACTCAAAAGTTTTTTTTCATGAATTTCTTAGCCATTCTCTTACTTCACAATCCTTGATTCTTCTTTATATGTTCTTAAATGCTTTTATTCCTTACTCCCCAGCACACCACCCACTCAGACCAGTGGAGTGGTACAGCAGGCTCAAGTATATATTCCAAGCTTATAAGACAAAGTTGTTATTTTATATCAGTGGAGAAAGCATGATTATGGCTGGCATAATTGGCTCTTAATCTGGAAGAAAACAAAGCTAGAATCTCTACTTCACGCTCTATACAAAAATAAATTCAAAGGGACTAAAGATGCAAAAGTGAGAAAAAGAGAACTTTTGAAGATAATGTAGGAGACGATTTATCAAACCTTACAGGTGATGGTGGGGGTTGTCTTAAGCAAAATAGAATCCAAAACCATGAGAATGGTTTATATGAAAAAATAAACTGTAGACAAGAGTCAGTAGATGGCGATGGGCTGGGGAAATCATTTGCACACGTATTATAGACAAAGGATTAAGATCCCTAGTGTTTGACAAGTGGTCATCAATTGACAGGGAGAAGATACACACCCAGTAGAAAAAGGGGTAAAGGACACTATGCTGGTTTTTCTGTTTGGAACTCAGATCTGTTCTCCACCCTCTGCCAATGGGCAGAACCAGCAGGAGATTTAAGGGCTGAAGGAGAGAAAAGTTGGGATGTTTCCCTTTTCTGGTGATATGTTTCTGGCAGAAGTGACGTGCTTCCACCTCAGCAGTTCCTACAGGACAGCTTTTTCTCCATGGTTCAGTACTCACTGGGCTTACTGGGTAACACTAGTTCTCTGTATTATCCTTTCAGCTTTGGGAAGATGCAACAGCTTCCTGCTGTTTCATTTCTGGGTGCCTCACCAGCTCTTCGTCTTTTATTTACTCCCTTAGTCCTGCCCCCAGATCTGTAAGTAGTGCCTTCATTACAACACCTTCATTTGAATCATTTGGGATGAATTCTGTTTCCTGCTGGGATCGTAACACATACAGATATAAACCAGCAATACACAGAAGAGGAAATGAAAATCATCAATAAAGATAGGACAATACCCTCAACCTCACTTGTACTCAGAGAAATTCAAATCTAAGTAACATGGGCAAAGAATAAGATCATTAACGATAACATGAGGGAATGAAGACTCTCATTAATTGCTGGTGAATGTATGACTTAGCATTCAGCCTTTCAGGGGAATGATTTGGCAATACATATAAAGATTAAAATCTCACATATCCATTGACTAATTTTGGGCAATTCATCCTACAGAAACAAAAGCTGTTGGAAGCAAGAATCTATGAACAATCATGTTTATTAAAGAAACTTTCTGGGTACAAAAAGATGGACTTAACTTGAAGGCCCACCAATATAGGAGTAGTTGAACATGGTACCTTATAACTGTACAATGAGATATTAAATTGGCAGCTATTAAAGCAAGTTGGCTCTATATTTATTGACTTGGAGGGACATTATGAAATAAACAAGTTGCAGAGCACTGTCTATAGTGTGTGTGGCAGGGACTGCTAAATGTTCCCCAAGATCCATTCTCCCCCTTCCTTTTCCTTTGGTAACAGAATATCTACATTTTAACCAGGCACATGTCTGACCAGCTAAAGACTCTATTTCTAAGCCTACTTTGCAGTTAGTTGTGTGCATGGTTTTAAATTATGGCCAAGGGGAAATGATTAAAAGCGATCCTTGCGTCTCTTTTTGTTTGTTTGTTTTTGCGGTACGCAGGCCTCTCACTGTTGTGGTATTTCCTGCTGCGGAGCACAGGCTCCGGAAGCGCAGGCTCAGCGGCCATGGCTCACGGGCCCAGCTGCTCCGCGGCATGTGGGATCTTCCCGGACCGGGACACGAACCCGTATCCCCTGCATCAGCAGGCGGACTCTCAACCACTGCGCCACCAGGGAAGCCCAATCCTTGCGTTTTTGAGAATCTGTCCTTAAAGGAAAGGAATACCCTCTGCCCCCACCTTTCCCCTTCCTACTGTATGGAATACAGACATGGTGTGAACCATCCTGGAAAATGTGGGTGAAGCAACTTCCAAGTATGGTGAAGCCGCAAGATGGAAGAAGCTTGGATTCCAAGATGACCTCAGAGAACAGAACCGCCTTGCCAGTTTTGGACCACCCACCTTGGGACTGTTATGCCAGAGAGCAGTAAACTTCCATCTTGTTTAAGCCACAGGTATGTTGGTCTATTATAGGAGCAGAATCTGAATTCTAACTCAGAACAATTTTATTTTTGTAAAACAAATAGTAAAATCCTTGCATATATGTGTATATGGAGCTTAGAAAAAGATGTGGAAAGATACATACCAACCTGTTACCTTGGTAACCCAGGGTGTGGGTTGGGATGGAGTTGGGGATAATGCACATTGTCTCTATTGGAGGACACAATATTCTTTCAGCTGTGTTCGAGGCAAGCTTTTTACATTGCAAGGAGACTCACTCCAGCCAAACGAAGGGGATTTTAGTATAAGGATTACAGAAAAGTCCAGTAGAATCTAAAATGAGGAACTCAAGTACAGCTGGGCTCATGGGAACTGGAAAGTAGTCAGGAACCACGGCTGATCTCTGCTTCCCTTTGTGGTCTTCTCCATCCTTCTCCCTTCAGCACATATGTTTGCCCGTGGTCCAGAAATAGTTGCACCTTGGCAGTGTCTTCATCAATGGTCCTCAGAAGTGTGGTCCTTGATCCAACAGTATCAGAACTGCTTGGAGCTTGTTAGAAATGAAAATTCTTGGGCCACACTCCAGACCTAGCCAATCAGAAGCTTCTTAATCTTAACAAGCCCTTCAGGTGATTCTCAGGCACATTAAAGTTAGAGAACCACTGGTCTAGATGATAGTCCACCTCTAATACCTACACTCAATGGGCAATAGGTGTTGCTTAATTTAAAAGAGAGAGACTCTAATAGGCTCAGTTTATTATTATTTTTTAACCACGTCACACAGATGATATCTCACTGGCTCATTAATAGATTGTGTCAGGTGTCTGTCCTTATTCCAATCAGTCTTTGAAAGGGGACAGGCTCACAGTGTAACTCTTACCCTGTTGCTGTATATTTGAAAAGTACCATTTTTTTTTGCCATTATAAATGTTACTATAATGAATATCTTCACACATACACACATGTTCACAGAATAAAATAATGCATAATTTTATGGCTTTGGATCATTTTCTGCTTCCATTAGTAGTATGCAACTGTACCAGAGTGCTAGCATCAAATATTATAATTAAATTATTTTTGCTTTTTGGTTAACAGTATGATTAAAAAAACAAAACAATGAATGCCATTTTTTTTTTGTTGCAAGACAAGGGTTGGGAGCCACCTAATAGCCCTGACAAAGCAGGTCTGAAGGGATCATGAGACATCTGGTAGCTCATAGGTTAAAAAAGTTCACTATGTATGCTTTGTGGGTTAATAACTTTATACTTAAATAGAAGGAGAAAAAGAATGAAAAGGGGAAGGGAAAGGGAAAGGAGAGGAGGAGGAGGTGGGGGAGGAGAATTAGAGGCAGTGTGTTTTTACACATGTTCAATAACTTTTTTTTTCCAGAAAAAAATATGGGGCACAAAGGTGGGGGAAAAGAGGAAACAACGGGAGATAATTTTAACCTTGTGTAGACCATGAGGTTATTGTATTTGAGCACTAATTTAGCGCTGCAAAAATGAGAGAAGGGGAAAGAAGGTCTATTTGCTGAAGCAAGGGTCCAGAATCCAAGGCAACCACATAGGTTGGTACAGTAGCGCCAGCGTTCAGAATGCAGTTGCTTTAATTTGCATTTCTTTGATTACTAGCAATTATGAGTCTCGTTCTGTATGTCTATTTACTATTAATTCCCCTAATGCAAATTATCTCTTCATTTCCTTTATCTATTTACCAACTGGGTTCTTTTTTCTTTTTTTAAATAGCTAGAGTGAGACCTTTCTATTACTCCTTTGCCATATTTGTAATAAATATTTTTTACTTATGTAAGTGTATCAATAAATCTAATGGCTTTTTAATCTTAATTTTGTTTAATTGTCAAGGTTTAAAAATGAAAAAAAATTATGTATTTGAATACCTGGCTTTAGTGTTACCTTTTTATTGCATTTAGAGTTGAGAAAGTTACCAATCCTCCACAGATCTAATGAATACTCCATTCTCATTTCTTTTTTATTTTGTTTAATATGATTTTTATATTTAACATTTCAGTTGATCTGGAGTACATTTTTACAGTATGTTGTAAGGTATAGATCTGATTTAATTTCCTCCCCAAATTATTAATTATTCCAGCACCATTCATTAAAGATAGTGTCCTCACCCCAGAGTTTTAAAAAGCTTACAATATTATATCCAGTAATGGCTTTATATTTAGCTAAGTCTATTTCTGGATTCTCCTTTTTGTTCACTGCTGTATGTTGATTTTCTTTTTCTTTTCTTTTTGTCAGTACTATTGGGTGGGCCAAAAGATTTGTTCACTTTTTTCCGTAAGATGGCTCTAGTAGCACTTAGTTGTCTTTAACTTCATTCGAAACAATTTTGTTAGATTGTATGTGACAGCTGTCTTATCAGCATGCATTTAAAATAAGACTTCTCAAAATTGGTGAATTTTTGTGTAGCCATTTTAATATTGAAGATGGAAGAAAAGAAGCAACATTTTCAACATATTATGCTTTATTATTTCAAGAAAGGTAAAAGTGCAACTGAAATGCATAAAAAGATTTGTGCAGTGTATGGGGAAGGTGCTGTGACTGATCGAACGTGTCAAAAGTGGTTTGCGAAGTTCTGCGTTGGCGATTTCTCGCTGGACAATGCTCCATGGTTGGGTAGATCAGTTGAAGTTGATAGCGATCAAATAGAAACAATAATTGAGAACAATCAATGTTATACCACGCAGAAGATAGCCGACATACTCAAAATATCCAAATCAAGCGTTGAAAATCATTTGCACAGCATGGTTATGTGAATTGCTTTGATGTTTGGGTTCCACGTAAGTTAAGCGAAAATTAAAAACTCCTTGACAATATGTCTGCGTTCGATTCTCTACTGAAACGTACCGTTTTTAAAACAAATTGTGACGGGCAATGAAAAGTGGGTACTGTACAACAATGTGGAACAGAAGAGATCGTGGGACAAGAGAAATGAACCACCGCCAACCACAGCAAAGGCCGGTCTTCATCCAAAGAAGGTGATGTTGTGTATATGGTGGGATTGGAAAGGAGTCCTCTATTATGAGCTCCTTCCGGAAAACCAAACGGTTAATTCCAACAAGTACTGCTCCCAAGTAGACCAACTGAAAACGGCACTCGACAAAACGCGTCCGGAAATTAGTCAACAGAAAACGCATAATCTTCCATCAGGATAGCACAAGAACGCATGTTTCTTTGATGACCAGGCAAAAACTGTTACAGCTTGGCTGGGGAGTTCTGATTTATCTGCCGTATTCACCAGACAGTGCACCTTCGGATTTCCATTTATTTCGGTCTTTACAAATTCTCTTAATGGAAAAATTGTCAATTCCCAATGCTGTAAAAGACACCTGGAATAGTTCTTTGCTCAAAAAGATAAAAAGTTTTGGGAAGATGGAATTATGAAGTTGCCCGAAAAATGGCAGAAGGTAGTGGAACAAAAGGGTGAACACATTGTTCAATAAAGTTCTTGGTGAAGATGAAAAATGTGTCTTTTATTTTTACTTAAAAAACTGAAGGCACCTTTTGGCTCACGCAATATATTGTATTCCCTCCTGCTTTTGTTAGATAATCTACCCATTTATGAAAGTAATTATCCAGGGGACTCAAGGCAGAGTCCTATTATAATATTTTGGATATTTTGAGGGTGAATATTTAATATATAACAAATCTATATGATGATATGTACAGTTAATAGTTAAAATCACTAATTTTTTATTAGTATAAAATAGTACGTGGTTTTTGTAAAGTTTTTATTAAAAATTTATTGAGATATAATTCGGATATCATATAGTTGACCTGTTTAACGGTTTTTAGTATATTCACAGATGCGTACATCCATCACCACAATCAGTTCTAGAACATTTTCATTATCCCCAAAAGAAACTTCATATCCCTTAGCTGTCACTTCCCACCCTGCTCTCCATTTCTCCCAACCGAGGCAACTACTAATTTACTTTCTTTCATATTCTGAACTTTTCATATAAATGGAATCATATAATATGTGACTGACTTCTTTCATTTAGCATAATGTTTTCAAAGATCATCTGTATTGAAGCACATATCAATATTTCGTTTATTTTTATTGACTAATAGTATTCCACCATATGGGATATAACACATTTATTCACTCATCAGTTGATGGGCATTTGGTTTATTTCTACTTTTTGGCTATTTTTAAAATTTTTTATTGGAGTATAGTTGATTTACAATGTTGTGCTAGTTTCTGCTGTGCAGCAAAGTGAATCAGTCATACATATACAAATATCCACTCTTTTTTAGATTCTATTCCCACATAGGTCATTATAGAGTATTGAGCAGAGTTCCCTGTGCTATATAGTAGGTTCTTATTAGTTATCTATTTTATATATAGTAGTGCGTATATGTCAATCCCAATCTATCCTCCCCCACTCCCGCTTCCCCCTTGGTAACCATAAGTTTGTTTTCTGTATCTATGACTATATTTCTGTTTTGTAAATAGGTTCATTTGCACCATTTTTTTTAGATTCCACATATAAGCTATATCATATATGTTTTTCTCTGTCTGACTTTCTTCTTGGCTATTATAAATAATGCTGCTATGAACATTTGTGGATTTTTTTGTGTGTGGACATATGTTTTCATTTGTCTTGGGAAGATACCTAAGAGTAGAGTTTCTGGATCATATTGTAAAATTTTTATAATATAGAATTGTATAAAGTGAAAGTCATCTGTGATGCCCCCCAACCTCTTCCACCCTCCAAGTGAGCCAAGTACTTTAACATTTGGTATAATATCCTTTTTTCTAAGCATATATACTCCTTTTTCTTCTTTGTTTTACTGTCCTTCTTGGGCTTCCCTGGTGGCGCAGTGGTTGAGAGTCCGCCTGCTGAGGCAGGGGACATGGGTTCGTGCCCTGGTCCGGGAAGATCCCACATGCCGCAGAGCGGCTGGGCCCGTGAGCCATGGCCGCTGAGCCTGCGCTTCCGGAGCCCGTGCTCCACAACGGGAGAGGCCACAACAGTGAGAGGCCCGCGTACCACAAAAAAAAAAAAAAAAAAAAAAAATTCTTCTTCTACTTTGTTTTAAAATTTTTCCTCCTTTCCTTTCTCTCCCCCTCCTTTTCTTTAACAAGAATGGGAAAGGATTCAACAGAGAATAACTAGGACCAGGGGCAAAGCCCTCCCTGCAGGCCATCCGATATTGTGGGCTAGTCCTCTTTTGCTGAGAGCTTTGGTTTAACGAACAGAGAGGGGAGAGGGGGAGAGGGAGAACCTAAGCCTCGCTCTCCCCCACTCACCAGCTCCTCTCTGCACCTCTGTAGGAAATAACCACCACTGGGTGTGAAATCATTGCGTGTAGCAGAAGAGACATTCATGGGCAATGCTTAGTCTTCATCACCACGCTCCACCCTTTCCCTGCTAGTGTCGGGTTAGGGTGGGGAGTGGGGCTTGCAAAGAAAAGGTGATATTTATCAAGAAAAACAAAACCATTGCATACTTATTATATCACAGTCAATCAGACCCTTTACAGTCATAGGATAAAAGCTACCATAGTAATTTCTCTTACAAATTCTAATCGATTTTAGTTTACTCTCTTAAGTTTTCTAAGAATACAATTATATCTCTGACAAACAGCTTCTGTTTTTCTTTTCCTATATTTTCCTTCAGTTACTTTGCTTGTTGCACTAGAACTATGGTTCTCAATTCCATCATACTTACAATAAAAATTATGTAACAGCATCTTTACTAATCTGAAATGAAATCCATAGGTAATATAAACTACTTAATCTCATGATTTCTAAACATCAGTATTATGCCATAATGTAAGGAGAAATAAAGAAAAAGTATTTTATGATAAGATAGTATTATTTCAATATGTAAATGTTTGGCACACAAATTCACCAACAGTCATAACAAAGCTGCAGATGCCTCTATCTATGAACATTATCACTGGGAATGTGACAACTCTACATTTAGACTAATACAGATGTGTCATATTCAAATATCTACAGTGGTGCCACAGGTGACAAGATTTTTCTAAATAGTCAACAACTCGGTAAAATTTGGAAAAAGCAAAGTACAATACTCCATCGAATTATGTCGTAGTTTTATTCCTGGAAAATTTTCATTATATGTTATGTCCTTGCAGAACATGCCTTGTGTTTATACAGAGTAGTAAGACATTAGAAAGTTGTGTGTATTGTGGGGCAGTTCTTTGATCTATAGAAGTGTCCTTGTATTGCAAATATCTTGTATCTTTGGCCACTACCCAATGTTTACCATTATCATACCCCCATCATTATGTTAACCAAATATGCTTTCCCATTCTTCCTGAACGTTTCCTAGGAGGTATGTACCTCCTTTGTTGAGTCTCAGTGATCCTCTTTAGAGGATCATCCTTTAGAATGATCCTCTAATACAATGGCACTTGTAATTGAAATACTTGCTTCACCATTACATCTTAGTTCCTGATGGATAATCTTTATCAAGTCAAGGAATTTCTATTACTAGTTTCTACTCATTTTTCTTTTGTTTCTGGAATGTGAGTTTTAACTTTTATTAAATACTTTCCTAGTGCCTTTTGAGATGATCTTGGGATTATACTTCTTTATAAATAGAATGATTTATATTAATAGCTTTTCTATTATTTATCCAATAGTTTTGATATAAATTATAATACGTTAAAATAGCTGGAAAGTTAAACCCCTTGGTTTCATTTAGTTTTTATATTTTTCTTTAATATACTTGCCTACATACTTTGTTTTTAAATCAACTTTTTGAGGAATAATTTGCATACAATGAAACCCATTTATTTAAAGTATACAGTTCAATGAATTTTGACAAATTTATATACCCATGTAATCACCACCATAATTTAGATATCAAATATTTCCCTTATGTCCTTTTATAGTCAATTTACCTCTATCTTTAGCCCCAGGCAACTATGGATCTGCTTTCTGACAGTATAGATTAAACTGATTTCTTAGAGTTTCATGTAAATGGACTCATACAACATATACCCCTATGTCTGACTTCTTTCATTCAGCCTGTTTCTGTGGTTCACTCATGTTTCGTGTGTATCAATAGTTTGTTCCTTTTTACTGATGATTAGCATTCCACAGTTTTTCATCTGATGGACATTTGGGTTGTCTCCAGCTTGAGCTATTATGAATAAAACTGCTATAAACATTCATGTACAAATTGCAACGTGAATATGGGTTTTCATTTATCTAGGACTGGAATGGCTGGCTCTTGTGGTGTTTAACTTTATAAGAAACCTCCAAACTGTTTTTCAAAATGGTTTGAAATGGTATGTTCCCATCAGTAATATTGATTAAAGCCTAATTCTTGCTTTCAAGCAGGTCTCCGTCCCCAGGATGGAGCCTAGTCTACCCTCTCCCAATCTTTACCTTTCTATGGGTGAGTGGATGCCTAAATTTGAGAGAGGAAGGCAGAGGGGAGGGAGGGGAAGGTGTGGGACCACCATTTGGGTATGATGAGTTACGTAGCAGCCCATTTGTGGGCATAGCCTGGGCATCTATCTTCTCAGACAATGTGGCGGTGGCTCCAGATTCTCACCTTGGGAGACTTGATTCAGCAAGTGCTGAACAAAGATAAATACTAAAAGGACATGGAAAGGGAAAGTCGATAGAAAGGGCCCACTGTCATGTACATGAATGACCCTTTGTGCTTGTCTTTTATAGGATGGGAGTCCTCAGCCACTTTCTTTTTCACTGTCAGAGAAGTGTGTCTTGAGACTTAATAGCATCCCCTTCCCCAGCCCTTCACCATATTCCCAGCCAAAGAGGAACCAAAAGTTCTGCTGTCAAAAGGGGAAGACAAGGTGAGGTGACTATCCCCAGACAGTAAAAACTCACATAAAACTAATTTCATGCTAACACAGCCCCATGTAGCTAAAGTCGCTGGGTCTACAGGATGTGGGTCTTCCAGTTCTTAGACTAATAGGGCAGGGCAGTTGTATACCATTATTTCATCAGAGTTTTCCTGTGGCATTGTGGGCAGCTGCAGGCTCTGTCTTGCTAAGTCATCTCAATGTTACTGAAGTGGACACCAGAATGTGCTGATAGATACCCCTTCAGAAGGACTTGTCCAGCTGCAGGGAGTGCTGTCAGCAACAGCTTCAGCTGTCATCCCCCTCGCAGATGGCTTCAACTGCAAAAAGCTGCCTTGTCCAAGGGTGTGCCTACCCAGGCTGGCCCACTGATAGTGGGGGTAAGGGAGGGGGTGCTGAAGCCCAGGCCTTTGGGACCAACATGGCATGGGACAATTCTGATGGTCTAGTTAACTCTGGAGCTCCAATGAGGTTGGCCGAAGTTGTCCAATATCTTGACTTCTGTCCACTCTTGTTCCTGCCTTCCTTCCCTTCCACAGATGTTACTTCCGAGGGTGCTTCCTAATAAGCATTCTGCACACTAAAGTCTGTCTCAGAGTCTGCTTCCTGGAGAACACACCTGGGACAATGACTTAGTAAAAAGTAAGCTGTGAACTTGTATGAACCTATTTGTGCAATGAATGAATATATACTTCCAAATGAATAGAAGATTTGTGGAACCATACCAAAGATACTGTTAAAAATAGCTACCTCTAGGGACAAGGACTGGGATATTTGGGGATGGCGAGGTGTTACTTTACTCTTTACTATAAACATGAATTACTTTTTCTTTTGTAATTAAAAAAAACTTTAATTTTAAAGAGACATTGGATTGCAATATACAGAGTTGTCATAGCTACCACTTGAGGAGCGCCTCCGCACCCTGTGCTTTAGCATGCATCTAATCCTTGCAACAGTGCAGAGAGGTGGGTCTCATTATCATGCCATTTTACAGAAGAGGAAGTTGAGCTTCAAAGGTGCCCAATGACTGGTCCAGGAGCACCTGTCACCAAGCAGTGAAGACAGAATAGACTCAGGCTCCGACACCAAAGTTCAGGCACTTTCTGAGCTCAGTCAGGGAGCGTGTCCTTCTGTCAGCTCAAATGACACCCTCTATTCTGAGTGGACAGTGTGGTGTGATGGAAAGGACAGTGAACCAGCAGATGAGACCCAGCTTCTGGCCTTGCTGCCATCATTAGTGACCTCTGAGTCATTTACTGTCTCTGTGCTGCATGTACCCACAAAAATCTGAAAGGCAGTTTGGTGTAGAGAGATCGAAGGGCTATTGGGTTTGACAAAGCTGAGTCCTGCTAGTTACTATGTGATTTTTAACAAGTTCCTTAACCTTTCTGAGCCTCAGTTTTCTATTCTCTAAAGCAGAGAAAATGGACTGTAAGACTCAGGGTTGTTATGAGAGTTAAACAAGGTAATATAACAGCACTTGATATATTGTAGGCACTCAGGAAATAATTTCCTCCTCCTTGGGATGTAACCTTTGGGCCTTAGGGTAAAGAAAAAGTGTCCATAGTTTTAGCATAAGTAACAACACTTAATTTGTTAAAGAAACTATATTTAATGAATGTGAAAGGATTGGTTTGGGATTCTTTTGTGGATCAGCAGAAGAAAGGAACCATTTTTCAACCCCCATGAGCTCCACATGAATGAAAGATCTCCGAGGGCAATGGGCTACCCTGGATGGGAACTGGGAGAGCAAGAGATCACATCTGTGTGAAGTGTGAAGTGTGGAGGGAAAAAAATTAATCCCTAGATTTGGGAAGAGTGGTGCTGTAGTGGATCCAATGGTGCCCCCCAAAAGACATGCCCACGTCTTGACCCCTGGAACCTGTGAATGTGACATAATTTGGAAAAAGGGTCTTTGCAGATGGAATGTCAAGATGTGATCATCCTGGATTATCCAGTGAGCCCTAAATCCAATCTCAAGTGCCCTCACAAGAGACATGAAAAAGAGACATGGGGACAGAAACTCCATGTGAAGACGGAGACGTGTATTTGGGTTATGCAGCCAACACGCAACTCCTGGAACCACCAGGAGATGGCAAAGGGAGGATTCTCCCCCAGCCCTTCAGGGGGAGCATGGCTCTGCCAAAACCTAGGTTTCAGAGCCTGCCTGCAGCTTAATTTCATACTTCTGGCCTCCTGAACTGTGAGAGTAAATTTGTGTTGTTTTAAGCTCCTCACTTTGGGGTGATTTGCCACAGGAAATAACCCAAGTGCATGAGAAGATTTCAGTACCAGCTCTGGGAAAAGAAGTAAGATTAAAAGACACTGGAAAAGGACTCATTTGACTAAATATTTAGCGTTAGACAACAGGATTCAGACCTCATGTAGATGACATGTTGACCTTCTGAAACAAAGTCACAGGAAGAGGGAAGTAGGTCGAGTGGAATTGCCAGGAGTTAAGGGCAGGAAACAGAAGAGGCCGTGTTTCGTGAAGTGAGAGACACACCATTTCAGATCCTGCCCCAATAATGGCAGAATGGATTTTCCAAACACCAGGAAATCAGACAGGGGCGTACAGAGATGTGAGCACATTTCTGTTAGAATAACAAAAAATAAAAAATATAAGAGGAGTTGGTCAAGAGGCAGGAAGGGCTTCCTTTCGAGGAGCCAATGAGTACAGACATGTGCTTTCCTCAAAGTCAAAGGTTTGAGAGGAACAACTAGCTGGTCTCTACTGAAGCATCTCACAGAGAAATGAATCCAAGAGAAAGAGTGTGAAAACAACCTAGATGTCCAACACCAGAGGACTGGCTAAGTGACAGCACAGTCACACAACGGGACACAATGCAGTCACTGAAGATAAGGCTGCAGACTAATATTCGCTGAAGTGAAAAACGTTCAAGACATATTATTACGTGCAGAAAGCAAGCGATAAAACAGTAGGTACAATATAATCCCATTTCTCACGTTTAACATAGAGATGAAGATAATAGTACCCCCCCCCTTATGGGGGTGTTATAAGAATTTAATTAATATATGCAAAGTGCTTAGCAGTACCTGGAGCATGTAGATGTCATACAGCATGATGATTATTATTATCATCACTTCTTTTAAGTATTCAGGTCAAAATTCTGACCCCTGGGGTGTTTTGGAATTCAGAATTTTTCAGATTTTACAAAGGTGCCTACTTACGGAACACATTCAGTGTGTCTGAGGCAGCAATTCACAGCCAAACCCATTAAAATTTCTGCAGTGAACCATGACTATTCACACTAAGTGGGATAACTAAAGACTATAAATAGCATCACATCAGTTAGGATCAGGTTGTACAACCAAAGAAATTTGCTGCAGACTTAGAAAACAAAAGAAAAACCAAAAAACAGCTTCCTGTTTCCTGAGGTTTTCACTTTCTGGAATTATAGATGAGGGATTTTCGGTCTGTGTTCTATGTAGGCACCAGGAAAGCCTGAAAGCACTGCATTGAAAGCTGTTGCTGGTTGATGGAGTTGCAGCCCGTTATTATTTTTGCCTTTTGACTTTGTTATGTTTTAGTTTTTCTGCAATGAGTATTCATTATTATTATTTTGCCTATGGTTTCCTGAGTTTTAATCTATTCAGGTAAATTTAACACAGGAGGAATAATGCATTGCTCCATGGACCTCAAAGGATCTTAGTCAGCACCACGTTCACAATTCTCATTTTCGCCCTTAAGAAAATATTTTTCTAGTGAACATGGAACACTTAAGGAGATGGAGTGGATTTTTCAAATCCTTTTCTTGGGTCTTTAAGCCAGTCCCAGACAGTAGTCAATATCCAGGAAGATGAAGAACCCCAGAACCTTAACTTAACTAGGGCTTACCTACTATCTCCTGCTAAGTATGTACTGGTTTTATGTTAAAAAGTAAAACGACAATAACAGCAACAACAAACTAGAAAAGAAATCGTGAGAATGTGGGGGGAGAGAGGGGGAAGTCTGCATGGACAGAGTCGATGGAACGAAGGAAAAAGGAACAGGTGAGGAAGGGAGTGGGAGGGGGTTCAGCAGGGCAAGGAAACAGGTAGGAGGACAGCAAGTGAGCAGCAGAGAAGAGCGAACTGTTTCAAGAGCCAGGAAGGAGATGTAGGTAGTTGAGCAAAGCTGTGGTCAAGTACAGTGGAGAGGCAGCTGCTGGAAGCTGACTTTGCAGCTGAGGAGAGGGCAGGGCCCCAAGGGGAAGTGTCCACGTCAAAAGGCCTGTGGAGGCCCTGCTGAGCCCTAGAGGCAGCAGAACTGGGGCCCTTTTCTGCTCAGCTACTTGGGCACTTGAACAACTTGAGGAGGGATATTACACAATCAGAAGGAAATTTCAGTGAATGTATGTAGAGTTTTCTAGTGGCTGAGAATTTCTTAGAATGAAAAACTAGGAATGTGAAAAAAGATATATGTATATGATTTTAAATAATATGTATTATTTCTATATAATATATAATATTATATGATAAGATTAGATTGCTGATTGTAGAGGGACTTCTGCCAGAAGGTTGGCCAGACTTGGAAAGGGAAGTGGCCTTAAGCCAATGGAAATCACAGAAGAACAGGGATGCCAAGGACTTGCAGAAAGTCTAAACAGAAATGGAGCTTTTGATCAGGCCAGTCATGGCGCAGACTTCAAAGACATCGAAAGGTAGAAAGTGCCAGGTGAGGAGGAGATCATGTACCGACAAAGCTAATGGTCCCAAGCTACTTGACCTGAGCCCTGCTCTGAGGACCCAAGTCCAACTGCTGGTGGGGGGAGGCTGAGGAGTGCCAGTTTCAGAGGAAGAAGACTCTCCCTCCAGAGAAAGCTCCGGGAGGCAATAGCCCTCTCACAGCTCTCAGAGGACCTGCACCCCAACCCTACTGTCAGTCCACAGGCTGCCCAGGACAGGACGCTCAGATTTCTTACCCAGTTACCAAGCAACTCACATGGGAATCTGGGCCTGCTGGGACGGCTAGCCCTTTATGGCCTCGTACTACCTGGGGCAAGCCTGAGTGAGGAGTGTTAGAGCAGCAGTGGTTCTTAAACTAGGCCGTGAGAAACCCTGGGCCAAGGTGGTCTATAGTTCAAACAGAAGTCTTATGCATTTGCAGATAGAATGAGCTCTCTTTTAAAAAATATTACTTATTTCTCATGATAAAATTAATATATATTTTTTCATTAGAAAAATTAAAAGAAGAAAAGTAATCCATAATCTTAATTCCACATATTTATGTATATTTCCTTCCAGGCTCTTTTTCTGTGATAGACTGATCAATAATATATTTACAAGTATAATTAGATATACTTATGAATAATAACAGTTAATTGCAATATATTATATAATAACTGTAATATATTAATATGTCATACATTACATAATAATGTATAATATAATATATATTATATTAATAATAACAGTTCACAACATTATTAATATATTAATAATAATAAACAACATTTAGCTATCATTATTGTTTAATATTTCTTGAATGGTTACCAGGGCCAACTACTGTTCTAAACCCTTTAGAAAGTCTACAATTTTCATAATAACCCTATGAGGCAGAAATTTTATTATTCCTATATAACAGTAAAAGAAACTGAGGAACAGAGAAGTAAAGAAATTTGTCCAAGACCACACAGTAGTAAGTAAGAAGCTGGGATTCAAACCTAAATCTGACTGTGGAGCCTGCATTTTTAGCTAAGAGATACACTATATCATATATAGTTTTTTGGTTTTTTTTTTTTACTTTTATTTGCATTTATTTTTTGCAGCATTTATTCCCAGGCCATAAGTTTTTATTTCTTCAATTTCTTCTGGGATATCTTTTTCTTCTGGGCAACCTCCTCTTCTGGTTTAGGAGCAGTCTGTTCTTTTTCAGTAAGGATCATCTCAATGTGGCAGGGAGAGCTCATGTATGGGTTGATCCAACCATGAGCTCTATAAGTCCTGTGCCACATCTTGGGGGTTTTGTTCACCTGGATATGCTCAAGGACCAGAGAATCTACATCTAAGCCCTTAAGTTCAGCATTATTCTCTGCATTTTTGAGCATGTGCAGTAAAAATTCAGCACTCTTTTTGGGCCACCGACCCTGCGTCCAGCCCCACTGTTTGGCCTGGGCACACCTACCAACTCCACCATTGTAGCGACGGAATGGCACACATTGCTTCTTTAAAGTGACATCCTTCAGATACTTGGTGGCTTTTCGGATATGCATACCCTTAATGGCCTGGGCTGTTTCACGAGTGTTCTTAAAGTGAACACGACGATTTGAACCTCTCGACTTGCATGATTTTGTGGAGTTTTCTGGGTCAAGTGAATAGCGAACCATTTTTAGAGGTCACCGCGAAGACACCGGACCTCCGGAGTCGGGAACCACCACAGCCTGCCTGTACCCCCAGCCAGCCCCATTCCCAACCATCGCGCCCCGCTGAGGCCCGAGAGCACCGGGGCACCAAGCGTGGGACTCCAGCAAGTCTCCCCGCACAGAACGCCGCTCCCAGGGAGAAATCAGTAGCCGCGAGAGTCCTCCTCCCGAGGGTCTCAGAATCGGCACCGCCAAGGCCAGGATGGCAGCGATAACCAGAGGATTCACCACTTGGAAGAGCCATATATAGTTTTGAGTTGAGGTTTTTCATTAAATATTATATTGCATGTGTTTCCCACATCATAAAATGAATTTACTTAATGTTAAGTTTTTGCCTTATAGCTTTTCGTAATTTTTTGGTCCCTGCCACCACTTGTTTATCCTAGAATCAAGTAGAAGAAAATAACTGATTTAGTTTAAACCTACATGTTTATTTAATATAGCTGTACATAGACTATGTATTTATTTAATATATCAACATTTGAGTGTTAAAAAGGAAATTGTGCTGCCCAGGAACTCCACCCCAGGACTAAAATCAAACAAACACTCCTGTCATTTTCTCAAATTCTGCCTCTTCTGTCCCTCTGTTCATGACCTGTAAGCATCTCTTCACTTATTTGGCCAACATTTTCTGAGCAGCTGTGATGTGCCAGTTAGTTGGGTCCAATGGTCCGTAGGCGCTGTCTGGGCCCTCAGGAGCTCTTTGTTCCATGGAGGAGACGGATGATTGAATCCATCATAGAGTGATGCAAGCTGGAGTAGCAAGAGGTGGGGGAGGGGAAATGGGAGGGAGCTATGCTGGGAAAGTGCCCAGAGAGAGGCTCTCTGACTGGAGTCCTGAACGAAGGGAGGGAAGGCAGTGCCAGCATAGGGAGCAAAAGGTGCAGAAGTGTGGAGGCTAAATGAAACAGCAAGACCCATTCATGGGTACTATAAATATGCTTTAAGGTGAGGGTGGTTGTTTGGGGGGTGGAGAGGAGCAGAGAGAGAGGATGGTGAGGAAGGGAAGGCAAATACCACAAGGTAATTAGGGATTAAAACCTACTATGAAGATTCATTGAGGGGGTTGAAACAGGCAAAGAACATGCTTATTTTGCTTTGGAAAGTCATTCTGGTGGAGAACATATTGGAGGGACAGACTCCAGGCAGGAAGACCAGTTAGGAGGCTTGAGTTAGGAGAAGAAGAGAAGTGATGGGGGCTTGAATTAGGATGTAACGCAGTGGGGATGGAGAGAAGGGAATGCAATCAAAGCAGCAAGAAAGTCATATCTCTTGGATGTGGGAACTGGATCTGGTTGATGAAGGAGAAGGAGGAGGGGAGGATGACCCAGACTTTTGGCTTAGGCCATTTGGTGGTTGGTGGGTAGGCGGTGGTGCCTACACCAAGATGGGGACTATCAGAAGCAGTTTATAAATTTCAGTTTTGGAAACACTGAGTTTTAAGTATCTAGCCAGAAGTTGGAGATATGTCTCTGAATGCATGAGAGAAAACTGGACTGGGATTATAGATTTTGGAGCCAGCAGGATTTGGATGGTAATTGAACTTAGACTGCCTGGAAGAGATCATCCAATGACGGTGTACAGACCGAAAGAGAAACAGATCTGAGACCCTGGGAAACACCAATGTATATGGAGCCGGAGGAGGACACGTGTCCACAGAGGAGACAGAATGAGAGATCAGAGAGATTGGAGGAAAACCAGGAGAGATGGTGGCTCAGAAGCCAGAGACAGAGAAAGACACAAGGAGTCAACAATCAGTAGAGTCAAATATGACTAAACCGTGAAGTGGAAGAGTGGGGAATTCCCTGGCGGTCCAGTGGTTAGGACTTTGTGCTTTGACTGACGAGGGTGCAGGTTCAATCCCTGGTTGGGGAACTAAGATCCCACAAGCCGAGCTGCGAGGCCAAAAAAAAAAAAATTAAAGAAAAAAAAAATAATGGGACAGAGTGTCTGGAGAGGAAGAATTTGAAGATGGAGGAGACACAAAGACCCACAACTGTCCTGTTTGATGATGACAGTGATGATGATGGCTTATCCCTTACTATGTGTCACAAACTCTGTTATGGTTTTCAAGTAATTTTTACAAAGCTTTCTATGATGGAATTTTCACATATGCACAGATCTAACAAATATCAACATTTTGCCAATCTTGTTTCATCTAAAAAAAATAAACTGGACAAAGGGATTGGAAAGTTCATATAAAAATAAATGTCGGGCTTCCCTGGTGGCGCAGCGGTTGAGAGTTCGCCTGCCGATCCAGGGGACACGGGTTCGTGCCCCGGTCCGGGAAGATCCCACATGCCGCGGAGCGGCTAGGCCTGTGAGCCATGGCCACTGAGCCTGTGCGCAACGGGAGAGGCCACAACAGTGAGAGGCCCACGTATCGCAAAAAAAAAAAAAAAAAAGAAATCCTATAGAAGTATGCTCTCAGACCACAATGGGCTTAAACTAGAAATGAATAACAGAAAGATAGTTGGAAAATTCCAAAATATTTGGAGATTTAATAGCATACTTCTAAACAATACATGGGTCAAAGAAGAAATCTCAAGAGAAATTTAAAAAACATTTTGAACTAAATGAAAACGAAAATACAGCTTATCAAAATTTGTGAAATGTAGCAAAAAGAGTGCTTGGAGGGAAATTTATAGCATTGTATGTATATATTAGAAAAGAACAAGGATCTATCAATAATCTAAGTTTCCACTTTATGAAACTAGAGAAAGTTAAGAAATAACTAGTCTAAAGCAACCAGAAAAAAAGAAATAGGAAAATTAAAGCAAATATCAATAAAATGAAGACAGAAAAACAAGCGAGAAAAAGCAATGAAACAAAAATCTGGTTCTTTGAAAAAAATCAACAAAAACGATAAACCTCTTGCCAGGTTAAATTTTTTTAAAAAGAGAGAGGACACAAATAACCAATATCAGAAATGGAAGAGGAGTCATCTCTACTAGACATCAAAAGGACAATAAAAGAATATTATGAACAAACTTTATGCCCACAAATTTGATACCTTAGATGAAAAGGACAATTCGTTGAAAGATAGAAACTACTAAAACTCATACAAGGAGAAAAAGATAATCTAAATAGGCCTATACCTATTAAAGAAATCAAATCAATAATTAGTAACTTTCCAAAACAGAAAGTACCAGACCCACATGGGTTCACTAGTGAATTCTACCAAACATTTAAAAAATAAATGATACCCATTCTATATAATCTCTTCCAGAAAATAGAAGCAGAGGGGACACTTCTTAACTCATTGTAAAATTCCAGTATAACCCTAATACCAAAACCAGATAAATATGTTACAAGAAAAGAAAACTATGGACCAAGGTCTCTTATGAATATAGATGGAAAAGCCCTCAACAAAATATTAGCAAATCGAACCCAACAATGTATAAAAAATTATACATCACAACTCAGTGGGATTTATTCCAAGTATACCAGGCTGGTTCAACATTCAAAAATCAATTAATGTAATACATCACATCAGCAGGCTAAAGAAGAAAAACCGTATGACCACAACAATAAATGAAGAAGCAGCATTTGACAAAATCTATTTTTCATTCATTATAAAAACTCTCAGCAAACTAAGACTAGAGAACTTCTTCAACTTAATAAAGAACATCTAGAAAAACTTACTGCCAGCATTGTTGTTTTTTTTTTCACATCTTTATTGGAGTATAATTGTTTTACAATGGTGTGTTAGTTTCTGCTGTATAACAAAGTGAATCACTATGCATATATGTTTATCCCCATTTCTTCTCCCTCTTGCGTCTCCCTCCCACCCTCCCTATCCCACCCCTCTAGGTGGACACAAAGCATCGAGCTTATCTCCCTGTGCCATGTGGCTGCTTCCCACTGCCAGCATTGTTCTTAATGATGAGAAAATAGATGCTTTCCCCCTATGACCAGGAACAAGGCAAGGATGTCCCCTCTACCACTCCTATTCAATATTTTACTGGAAGTCCTAGATAATACAAAAAGACAAAAAAGGAAATAAAAGGTATACAGATTGGTAAGGAAGAAATAAAACTGTGTTTGCTCACAGATGACATGATTGTCTAGGTAGAGAGTCCCAAAGAATCGACACAAAAACTCCTAGAACTAATAAGCTATGATAGCAAGATTGTAAGATAAAAGGTCAACTGCTTTCCTGTATGTCAACAGTGAACAATTGGAATTTGAAATTAAAAGCACAATACCATTTACCTTAGCACTGAAAAAAAGAGAAATGCTTAGGTATAAATCTAACAAAAAATATACAGAATCTATATGAGGAAAACTATAAAACTCTGATGAAAGAAATCATAGAAGAGCTAAATAAATGGAGAAATATTCCATGTTCCTGAATAGGAACACTTAATATTGTTAAGATATCAATCCTTCCCAACTTGATCTATAGATTCAATTTAGTCCCAATCAAAATCCCAGCAAGTTTTGTTTGTGTGTGTGGATATCAACAAATATATTTTAAAGTTTATATAGAAAGGCAAAAGACTGAGAATAGCCAACTCAATGCTAAAAAAGAACAAATTTGGAGAACTGACAAGACTTTAATGCTACAGAAATCAAGATGGCGTGGTATTGACAAAAGAATAGATAAATAGACCAATGGAACAGAATAGAGAGTCCAAACATAGACCCATACAAAAAGACTCTTAAAACTCAACCATAAGAAAACAAACAACCTGATTGAAAAAAGGGGCAAAAGATTTGAACAGACACTTCACCAAAGGATTTATACAGATGGCCAATAAGCATATGAAGAGATACTCAACAGTATATGTCATTAGGGAACTGCAAATTAAAACAATAATGAAATACCAACACAAAACTATGAGAATGGCTAGAATACAAAACACTGACAATACCAAATGCCAGAGAGGATGCAGGGCAACAGGAACTCTCATTCATTGTGGATAGGAATGCAAAATGGTACAGCCACTTTGCAAGACAGTTTGGCAGTTTCTCACAAAGCTACACATAATCTGGCCATACAATCCAACAATTGTGCTCCTAGGTATTTCCCCAATTGAGATGAAATTATGTCCACAAAAGAACCTGCACACAAACATTTCTGATAGATTTAATCATAACTGTTAAAGACTAGAAGCAACCAAGATGTGCTTAAATATGTGAATGGATAAACAAACTGATATATCCATACAATACAATATAATATTATTTGGTGATAAAAAGAAATGAACTCTCAACCACAAAAAGACATGATGGAAAGTTAAATGCATATTGCTGTTAAAGAAGCCAGTCTGAAAAGGCTATATACTGTATGACTTTGGGAAAAGGCAATCTATAGAGATTCTAAAAAGATAAGTGATTGCCAGGAGTTCAGGGGTGTTAGGGGTGGGATGAATAAGTGGAGCACAGTGGATTTTTAGTATAGTAAAATGATTCTGTGTGATACTGTAATGGTGGACACACGTCATTACACATTTGCCAAAGCTCATAGAAATGCACAACACAGAGAACCTTAATATAAACTATGGGCTTCAGTTAATAGTAATGTTATCCTATTGGTTCATTAATTGTAACAAATGTACCATATTAATGCAAGATGTTAATAATAGAAATTCTCTGTGTGTGTGTGTGTGTGTGTGTGTGTGGTGGGAGAGTATTTGGGAAGAGGGTATATGCAAACTCTCTGTACCATCTCCCCAATTTTTCTGTAAATCTAAAACCGTTGTAAAAAATAAAGTCTATTTACTAAAAAACATAAATGTTTGAGAATAATTTTTAAAAATTTAAAAAGGATACGGGAAGAGGGAGGACTGAGACTAACTAGGTTTACACTCAATATCCAGCTACTGAAAGACTTCATTTCTGTGCTTCCCTTTCAGATAGGGGTATAAATAAACTTGTTAGGTGGGACTTCCAGAAAAGCTCCTTAAAAGGAGGTCAGACAGCTGCATGTGCTGTTTTTGCTCTTCCCCACTCTGCTTGCTTCCTGACTGGAATAAGGAATATATGGCTGGAGCTTCAGCAGCCATCTTGGAGCATGAGACAATCTTTTTTTTTTTTTAATTTTTGAATTTTATTTAATTTATTTTTTTATACAGCAGGTTCTTATTAGTCATCAATTTTATGCACATCAGTGTATACATGTCAATCCCAATCGCCCAATTCAGCACACCACCATCCCCACCCCTGGAGCATGAGGCAATCTTGAGGGTGGCAGCCACTGCTAAGGATGCCTGAGGAGAGTAATAGAGGGAGCCTGGATTCTTGATGAACATGGTGCTACCATGCCAACCCTGGCCTACTATGCCAGACTTCTTTTACATGAAAGAAATAAACTTATTTCTTGTTTAAGCTTCTGTTATTTCTATCTACATTACTAGCTAAACACAATTCCTACCTTATATACAAGATAATAAAACTTATTGTAATGCTATTATAATAAAACCATACATAGCATAGGAATAAATAATACAAGTGGAACCTAAGAAAGATTCCAGAAACAAATTCAAGTGGGTACTTAATATAAATAAAAAAAACATTTTATTTAGAGGGAGAAAGATGGCTTACTTAGTATATGGTGCTGGCAGAACTGACTATCCATCTGGAAGAAAACATGGTTACACTTCTACCCCACATTTTATGCAAAAATAAACTCCAGATGGATTAGAAGTCTAAATGTGAAATATAAAAATATTAGATACAAATGTGAGGAATTATTTATAAGACCATAAAGTAAAAAAGACCTTCTGAAGGAAAAGATAAAATCCAGAAACTCTAAGGGTCACTACCTGAAAGTAATAGTCATACATTACCTCTTAAAAGTGGACATATTTTTGTGTAGCAAAAGAAACTATAAACAAAATCAAAAGACAAATGACAGACTAAATATTTAAAATATAGATAACAGAGGACAAATGTTGCTAATGTACCTTAGCTCCTACAAACCAAATGAAAGAAGACAATCAGTCCAATTAAAATTTGACAAAGCATTCAACAGGCAATTCCAGAAAAAAAGGCAAATCATCAGCAATATGAAAAGATCCTCAGCCTCAATGGTGTTCAAGAAAATTCAAATTAGTACAATAAAGAACACAGCATTTTGATCCATTAGATTGTCAAAAATAAAAAATACTGGTGAGACTATCAATATGGGTTGTAATGCCAATTTCTACAGCCTTTCTGGAAAGTATTATAACAATATGTATTTTAAAATTCACATAGCCCTCAACCCAGCAATCCTATTTTTTGTAATCTCTCCTACAGAAAGATAACACCAGTACATAAAGAAATATGTTCAAGGAAATTTATTTAAAAATATGGAATGCTACATGAATTTGCGTGTCATCCTTGTGTTGGGGCCATGCTAATCTTTTCTGTATGGTCCCAGTTTTAGTATGTGTGCTGCTGAAGCTAGCACTCAAGGAAATTTATTGTGGCCTGGCTTTGTAGAGGCAAAAAGATGCACCTTACCTGAAGAAAAATAAGAATTTACCATGAGCTTTATCAGTAGAAGACAGTTGATATATTATGGTACCATGGAGTATTATGCAACTTTTGAAAGAACGAGTTAGATATGTCTGAATCAATGGACTTTTCAAGTTCTTAAATGTCTACTTGAGGACTGTGTTTACTTAGGCAACAGAAGAAACAATTTGTATTTCATCTATTACATAAGGAGTAACCTGTGGAAACTTGAGTTAATTGGCACCATATTTCTTTTTTTTTCAGTTTTTTTAAATTGAAGGATAGTTAATTTACAATGTTGTATTAGTTTCAAGTGTACAGAAAAGTGATTCAGTTATATATATATATATATATATATATATATATATATGTTCTTTTTCAGATTCTTTTCCATTATAGGTTATTACAAGATATTGAGTTTAGTTCCCTGTGCTATACAGTAGGTCCTTGTTGTTTACCTATTTTATATATAGTTGTAAGTATATGTTAATCCCAAGCTCCTAATTTATCCCTCCTCACCCCCTTTCCCCTTTGGTAACCATAAGTTTGTTTTCTATGTCTGTGAGTCTATTTCTGTTTTGTGAATAAGTTCATTTGTACCATTTTTTTAGATTCCACATATAAGTGATATCATATATTTGTCTTTCTCTGGCTTACTTCACTTAATATGATAATCTCGAGGTCCATCCATGTTGCTACAAATGGCATTATTTCATTCTTTTACCATATTTCTGATATATTCCTGTGATGTTTTAGCATTCCTTACAGAGTGGCATCTCAGGCAACTGTCCAGCTGATCTATCTCTTTACTGGGCCCAAGATGCTAGTGATTTTAGATCTGACAATAGAGAAGTAGATCTATTGGAACAATCCTACCACAGGTAGCGTGATAAACTCTGGAAAAAACAAACAGAAACAGCAAGTACCTAAATGCTCTAGAGAGTAACAGGAAGCAGGCAGACACTGAGGGGAGTCAACATTTAGAAGGGAACAGCACTGGGTTTCTCAGTTTTATGGCTTTTTGCCAGAGAGCCGGCCCCAGTCTGTGCCCTGTGAGTAGCTAAAATTCAGGTAGATTATACACAATCGAACTGGTTTTTTTTTAAAGAAATAAAGTTTAAAAAAAATTTATAATAGATACGGTTACAAGGAGGCTTAGACAGGCTTAATTTAATAGGCATAAATGACTGTTTAATTTCCCCCAAAATCAACAGGCTCAGCTAATATGTTTGCAGCATTTCACTCTTGCTCTGTACCCACAAGTTTATTTCATCTATCAGCTTCTTTTTGGTGGAGGCAAGCATGCATTGATTTATCTGTTATGCAGCAGTTGTTTATGAGAAGCCCTTAGAGGAGCCGTGAGTAGTTATAGACTTTACTATTAGTAGAATCAAATAGATAGCAAATATTTTGCTATCTGCCACTGATCAAGAATAAAAAATCAGGGAACAGAAATGTCATGCTATAATTTCTGATAGACTATTAAATATTTAGAAAGGTGTATTAAAAATAGAGTTTACATATTTAAGGATAGAGTCACAAATCGTGCATGTACGTGAAATGGATTAAACTACTGGCAGATTGCTGTTAAATAAGAGCTCAGATTCTTACATCAAGTGCAGTATATACCAACAGTTTCAATTGCCTATTAATAAACAATATCCACATAACAGAGTTCATCGATATTTGGTAGTAGAGGTACAGTCAAACTGTTTTGAAGACTCAAAGGATACAGCAGCTGGAAAGGAAGGGGCATTGTCTCAGAAAGGAGAGAGCAAGAGAGGGGAGCTCCAAACCCTACCCAAACCTCTGCTGACTCTTTTTTTTTTCTTAATTTAGCCAATGCTCCAAATTACTATGTGATGACACCTTTGATTCTATAGACCATCTACCAAGACAATATTAGTTGGCAAAAGAGATGATTTTAGATGGTACATGGACAATGCATTAAATGACATTTAATTACATAATGAGAAAATTATTCCCTTCAATTCTCTTTTCGTCCTTGAAGTTAAATCAAACAGAAAGTTTCATTCTGGTGCGGGTGTGACTTGAACCCCTAATATCTGCTAATCTCCCTTTTCAACAGGGAGTTGGCTACAGGCTAAGGACCTTCCAGCATTTGTGTTTTCTTGATTTTATGGCAAGGGATACTGTTTTTCCATTTATGGTATTCATATAGGCTTTCATTTTAAAATAAACTTAAGTAAACAAATGACTCAAATAAAGTATTAAAAGTAAACAAAGCAGGTGAAATGCAGCCATGACAATATTTGTGATGGTGTTTTCACATGATTGAAGTTTGGGAAACACTGTGCTGATTCTTCTATTTTGAAACTTACTTTAAAACAATGGTTTTGGCAAACATTGAGATACTTTGTGCTCTTATCACAAAAATTCTCAACTTCCCTTCCTAGGCTGGGGACTCACCTGGGATGGAGTTTTCATCAAGTCATACAGAAGGGAGAAAAATAATATAATGTGGTGAATTTTTAACAACACCGCATATATTCAATTAAAATTTTCTTTTTCTGAAATCATACTGTTTCTACTTTTTTGGTGTTAAAATCTCCTTCCTTTCTTGTGAAATGATGGTGATAATATTGATAGATTTTGTTTTGCTTTTTAATGTCCTTACCTAAAAAAAATTTTAATATTGGAAACAAAAAAATTGTACTGATCCAGAAAACACAACGTTTGGGTGCATTGCTCATCTCTCTCTTTTCACGGTATGATTCTTCTCAGTCACCTAGCAGACTTGAATATTTCAGGAAGGGTGATAGGGTCTGCTAACGCTTGAACTATACCTATATGTGGCAGACTCTGTGCAGCCCAGCTGAGGGTAAAAGAACTGGACAGAGAGTTCTGCTGCTGCTCACCACAATGGAGAAGACAGAGCTGGCAGTTTGAGTCCAGCCAAAATAACTCCCTACTTTAGAAAAACACTTTTCAGAGGCAGAATAGAACTCAGAGTCTCTACAAGTATCTTTTACAATGTCTAGGGTACCATCCAGTATTACTACGCACATGAAGAAATAGGAAAATGGGATCCCCATCAGGAGAAAAGGCAGTCAGTGAAAACTGACTCCAAGATGTAGTACATGTTGAAATTAGCAAACAAGAGTTTTCAAACAGCTATTATAACTATATTCAAGGATGTAAAGAAAGGCACACTCAAAGTGATTGAACAAAGAGAAACTATCAGCAGAGAACTGGAAATTTTAATAAAGAACCAAATTGAAATGCAAGCATTTTGGAGACAACAGCAGAAAGAATAAATGCAAGTAGTTGCATTTCCCCCTTTCCTGATTACTTGCATTTATTAGCATTAAACGCATTTTGGAGACAACAGCAGAAAGAGTCAGTGAACTGACTATAGATCAATAGGAATTATTCAATCTGAAGAAAAAAGACTGAAAAATAAAGTGAACAAACACTTAAGTGCCTATGGGATAATACCAACAGGTCTAACACATGTGTTAATGGAATCCCAGAAGAGAAGAAAAAAAAAATGAGGCAGAAAAAATATTTAAAGAAATAATGGATGAAATTTCCCCAAATTTGGTGAGACACATAAAATTACAGACTCAGGAAGCTTAGTTGACCTCAAGCAGAATAAATACAAAGAAGACCACACCTGAGCTTATTATAGTCAAGCTGCTGAAAACCAAAGATAAAGAGAAAATATGTAATTTAAGGTAATTATTAATATGATGTAATGTAATTATTACATTTAATGTACTTAATATTAATGTAATTATTAATATGTAGTTCTACCATTTTGTTATTTATTTACTGTTTGTCCCCTCTGTATTTTGCTCTTCTGTTCCTCCTTTCCTGACTACTTGCATTTATTAGCTATACTTAAGGATTCCTTTCCAATTTATTTATTGACTATTTAGCCATACATTTAAAAATTAACTTTTAGGGGCTGTTCTAGGGATGAAAACATACTGTGCATTCTTAATTTTTTACAGTCTGCTTAGAGTTGATATTTTACTGCATCTCATAAAATTTAAGAAATTTGCCACTATTTAGAACCATTTACTCTCCCCTCAGCCCCTTACTTTATGTTATAGTTGTCATAAAGATAGCATCTACATGTTTGTAATATGTATATCCATCCACAAGCAGAATCTGCTTTCTGACCATAATGGATCTAAATTAGAAATCAACAACAATAAGATAGCTTAAAAACACCCAAATATTTGGAGAAGAACTCACTTTTAAATTACCCATGGCTCAAAGAAGAAATTACAGGAGACATTAGAAAATACTTTTTACTGGGGCTTCCCTGGTGGTGCAGTGGTTGAGCGGCTGCCTGCCGATGCAGGGGACACGGGTTCTTGCCCCGGTCTGGGAAGATCCCACATGCCGCGGAGTGGCTGGGCCCGTGAGCCATGGCTGATGAGCCTGTGCATCCGGAGCCTGTGCTCTGCAACGGGAGAGGCCACAGCAGTGAGAGGCCTGTGTACCACAAAAAAAAAAAAAAAAAAAAAGAAAAGAAAAAGAAAATACTTTGTACTAAATTATAATGAAAATAGAACATATAAACATTTGGGAGATGCAGCTAAAGTACTGAATGGGGGAAATTTATAGCTTTAAATGTTTATATTATACAAGATGAATGGCCTAAACTCATACTAAATTCACAGACACCCCAAAACACACCACTGGACATGGCCCCGCCCACCAGAGGGACAAGATCCAGCCCCACCAACCAGAATATAGTCTCCAGTGCCCTCCCACCAGAAAGCCTACACATGCCACCAAACCAACCTCACCCACTGGGGGCAGACACCAGAAGTAGGAACTACAAAACTGGAGCCTGAGTAAAGAAGAACCCAAACACAGTAAGTTAAACAAAATGGGAAGACAGAGAAAGATGCAGCAGATGAAGGAGCAAAGCAAAAACCCACCAGACCAAACAGCTAAGGAGGAAATAGGCAGTCTTCCTGAAAATGAATTCAGAGTAATGATAGTAAATATGATCCAAAATCTTGGAAATAGAATGGAGAAAATACAAGAAATGTTTAACAAGGACCTAGAAGAACTGAAGAGCTAACAAACAATGATGAACAACACAATAAATGAAATTAAAAATACTCTTGAAGGAATCAATAGCAGAATAAGTGAGGCAGAAGAACGGACAAGTGACCTGGAAGATAGAGTAGTGGAAATAACTGCTGCAGAGCAGAATAAAGAAAAAAGAATCAAAAGAATTGAGGACAGTCTCAGAGACCTCTGGGACAATATTAAAAGAACCAACATTCGAATTATAGGGGTCCCAGAAGAAGAGAAAAAGAAAGGGTCTGAGAAAATATTTGAAGAGATTATAGTCGAAAACTTCCCTAACATGGGAAAGGAAATAGTCAATCAAGTGCAGGAAGTGCAGAGTCCCATACAGGATAAATCCAAGGAGAAACATGCAAAGACACACATTAATCAAACTATCAAAAATTAAATACAAAGAAACATATTAAAAGCATCAAGGGAAAAGCAACAAATAACATACAGGGAATCCCCGTAAGGTTATCACATGATTTTTCAGCAGAATCTCTGCAGGGCAGAAGGGAGTGGCAAGGCTTATTTAAAGTGATGAAAGGGAAAAACCTACAACCAAGATCACTCTACCCAGCAAGGATATCATTCAGATTCGACAGAGAAATTAAAATCTTTACAGACAAGCAAAATTTAAGAGAATTCAGCAACACCAAACCAGCTTTACAACAAATGCTAAAGGAACTTCTCTAGGCAGAAACACAAGAGAAGGAAAAGACTTACAATAACAAACCCAAAACAATTAAGAAAATGGTAATAGGAACATACATATTGATAATTACCTTAAATGTAAATGGATTAAATGCTCCAACCAAAAGAGATAGACTGGCTGAATGGATACAAAAACAAGACCTATATATATATGCTGTCTACAAGAGACCCACATCAGACCTAAGGACACATACAAACTGAAAGTGAGGGGATGGAAAAAGATATTCCATGTAAATGGAAATCAAAAGAAAGCTGGAGTAGCAATTCTCATACCAGACAAAATAGACTTTAAAACAAAGACTATTACAAGAGACAAAGAAGGACACTACATAATGATCAAGGGATCAATCCAAGAAGAAGATAAAATAATTGTAAATATTTATGCACCCAACATAGGAGCACCTCAATACATAAGGCAAATGCTAACAGCCATAAAAGGGGAAATTGACAGTAACACAATAATAGTAGGGGACTTTAACACTCCACTTTCACCATTGGACAGATCATCCAAAATTAAAATAAATAAGGAAACAGAAGCTTTAAATGACACATTAAACAAGATGGACTTAGTTGATATTTATAGGACATTCCATCCAAAAACAACAGAATACACTTTCTTTTCAAGTGCTCATGGAACATTCTCCAGGATAGATCATATCTTGGGTCACAAATCAAGCCTTGGTAAATTTAAGAAAATTGAAATCGTATCAAGTATCTTTTCCGACCACAACGCTATGAGAATAGATACCAACTACAGGCAAAAAACTGTAAAAAAATACAAACACATGGAGGCTAAATAGTATGCTACTCAATAACCAAGAGATCACTGAAGAAATCAAACAGGAAATAAAAAAATACCTAGAAACAGGGCTTCCCTGGTGGCACAGTGGTTGAGAGTCTGCCTGCCGATGCAGGGGAAGCGGGTTCGTGCCTCGGTCTGGGAGGATTCCACAGGGCGGCTAGGCCCATGAGCCGTGGCTGCTGAGCCTGCGTGTCTGGAGCCTGTGCTCCACAGTGGGAGAGGCCACAACAGTGAGAGGCCCGTGTACCGCAAAAAAAAAAAAACAAAAAAAACCCTAGAAACAAATGACAATGAAAACACAATGACCCAAAACCTATGGGATGCAGCAAAAGCAGTTCTAAGAGGGAAGTTTATAGCTATACAATACTACCTCAAGAAACAAGAAAAATCTCAAATAAACAACCTAACCTTACACCTAAAGCAATTAGAGAAAGAAGAACAAAAAAACCCCAAAGTAAGCAGAAGGAAAGAAATCATAAAGATCAGATCAGAAATAAATGAAGAAGAAAAGATGAAACAATAGCAAAGATCAATAAAACTAAAAGCTGGTTCTTTCAAATTTGGGTTATTTCTTGAGACGTGGATGGACCTAGAGTCTGTCATACAGAGTGAAGTAAGTCAGAAAGAGAAAAACAAATATCGTACATTAACGCATATATGTGGAACCTAGAAAAATGGTACAGATGAACTGGTTTGCAGGGCAGAAATTGAGACACAGATGTAGAGAACAAACGTATGGACACCAAGGGGGGAAAGTGGGGAGGGGGGAGGGTGGTGGTGGTGGTGGTGGCGTGATGAATTGGGCGATTGGGATTGACATGTATACACTGATGTGTATAAAACTGATGACTAATAAGAACATGCTGTATAAAAATAAATAAATAAATAAATAAATAAAAGCTGGTTCTTTGAGAAGATAAACAAAATTGATAAACCATTAGCCAGACTCATCAAGAAAAAAGAGAGAAGAGTCAAATCAACAGAATTAGAAATGAAAAAGGAGAAGTAACAATTGACACTGCAGAAATAGAAAGGATCATGAGAGATTACTGCAAGCAACTATATGCCAATAAAATGGACAACCTGGAAGAAATGAACAAATTCCTACAGAAGCACAACCTTCTGAGACTGAACCAGGAAGAAAGGGAAAATATGAACAGACCAATCACAAGCACTGAAATTGAAACTGTGATTAAAAATCTTCCAACAAACAAAAGCCCAGGACCAGATGGTTTTACAGGCGAATTCTATCAAACATTTAGAGAAGAGGTAACACCTATCCTTCTCAAACTCTTCCAAAATATAGCAGAGGGAGGAACACTCCCAAACTCATTCTACAAGGCAACCATCACCCTGATACCAAAACCATACAAAGATGTCACAAAAAAAGAAAACTACAGGCCAATATCACTGATGAACACAGATGCAAAAATCCTCAACAAAATACTAGCAAACAGAATCCAACAGCACATTAAAAGGATCATACACCATGATCAAGTGGGGTTTATCCCAGAAATGCAAGGATTCTTCAATATACCCAAATCAATCAGCATGATACACCATATTAGCGAATTGAAGGATAAAAACCATATGATCATCTCAATAGATGCAGAAAAAGCTTTCAACAAAATTCAACACCCATTTATGATAAAAACCCTGCAGAAAGTGGTCATAGAGGGAACTTACCTCAACATAATAAAGGCCATATATGACAAACCCATAGCCAACATCATTCTCAATGGTGAAAAACTGAAACCATTTCCTCTAAGATCAGGAACAAGAGAAGGGTGCCCACTCTCACCACTATTATTCAACATAGATTTGGAAGTTTTAGCCACGGCAATCAGAGAAGAAAAGGAAATAAAAGGAATCCAAATCAGAAAAAAAGAAGTAAAATTATCAGTGTTTGCAGATGACATGGTACCATATGTAGAGAATCCTTAAGATGTTACTAGAAAGCTACTAGAGCTAATCAATGAATTTGGTAAAGTAGCAGGATACAAAATTAATGCACAGAAATCTCTTGCATTCCCATACACTAAAAATGAAAAATCTGAAAGAGAAATTAAGGAAACACTCCCATTTACCATTCCAGGCAAAAGAATAAAATATCTAGGAATAAACCTACCTAAGGAGACAAAAGACCTGAATGCAGAAAACTATGAGACCCTGATGAAAGAAATCAAAGACGATACAAACCGAGGAGAGATATACCATGTTCTTGGATTGGAAGAATCAACATTGTGAAAATGGCTGTACTATCCAAAACAATGTACAGATTCGATGCAATCCCTATCAAACTACCAATGGCATTTTCCCCAGAACTAGAACAAAAAATTTTACAATTTGTATGGAAACACAAAAAACCCTGAATAGCCAAAGCTATCTTGAGAAAGAAAAACGGAGTTGGAGTCGTCAGGCTCCTTGACTTCAGACTGTACTACAAAGCTACAGCAATCAAGACAGTATGGTACTGGCACAAAAACAGACATATAGATCAATGGAACAGGATAGAAAGTCCAGAGATAAACCCATGCACATATGGTAACCTTATCTTTGACAAAGGAGGCAAGAATATACAATGGAGAAAAGACAGCCTCTTCAATAAGTGGTGCTGGGAAAACTGGACAACTACATGTAAAAGAATGAAATTAGAACACCTCCTAACAAAAATAAACTCAAACTGGACTAAAGACCTAAATGTAAGGCCAGACAGTATAAAACTCTTAGAGGAAAACATAGGCAGAACACTCTATGACATAAATCACAGCAAGATCCTTTTTGATCCACCTCCTAGAGTAATGGAAATAAAAACAAAAATAAACAAATGGGACCTAATGAAACTTAAAAGCTTTTGCACAGCAAAGGAAACCATAAAGACAACAAAAAGACAGCCCTCAGAATGGGAGAAAATATTTGCAAATGAAGCAACTGACAAGGGATTAATCTCCAAAATATATAAGCAGCTCATGCAGCCCAATATCAAAAAAACAAACAACCCAATCCAAAAATGGGTGGAAGACCTAAATAGACATTTCTCCAAAGAACATATACAGATTGCCAACAAACACAAGAAAGAATTCTCAACATCATTAATCATTAGAGGAATGCAAATCAAAACTACAATGAGATATCATCTCACCCCAGTCAGAATGGCCATCATCAAAAAATCTACAAACAATATATGCTGGCAAGGGTGTGGAGAAAAGGGAATGCTTTTGCACTGTTGGTGGGAATGTAAATTGATACAGCCACTATGGAAAACAGTATGGCGGTTCCTTAAAAAACTAAAAATAGAACTACCATATGACCCAGCAATCCCGCTACTGGGCATATACCCTGAGAAAACCATAATTCAAAAAGAGACATGTACCACAATAGTCAGGTCATGGAAGCAACCTAAATGTACATCAACAGATGAATGGATAAAGAAGATGTGGCACATATATATAATGGAGTGTTACTCAGGTATAAAAAGAAATGAAATTGAGTTATTTGTAGTGAGGTGGATGGACCTAGAGTCTGTCATACAGAGTGAAGTAAGTCAGAAAGAGAGAAACAAATACCGTGTGCTAACACATATATATGGAATCTAAAAAAAAAAAAAAAGTTTCTGAAGAACCTAGGGGCAGGACAGGAATAAAGATGCAGATGTAGAGAATGGACTTGAGGACATGGGGAGGGGGGAAGGGTAAGCTGGGACGAAGTAAGAGAGTGGCATGGACATATATACACCACCAAATGCAAAATATATAGCTAGTGGTAAGCAGCCACATAGCACAGGGAGATCAGCTCAGTGCTTTGTGACCACCTAGAGGGGTGGGATAGGGAGGATGGGAGGGAGGCACAAGAGGGAGGGGATGTGGGGATATACATATACAAGTAGCTGATTCACTTTGTTGTGTGGCAGAAACTAACACAACATTGTAAAGCAGTTATACTCTAATAAAGATGTAAAAAACAAATAGTGACTCCAGAAAAAAAAGATGGCCGAATGTTCAACCTTAGGAAACTAGATAAGAGCAAAGGGAACCCAAGGTAAATAGGAGGAAGGAAATAATAAAGAGCCCAAACCATGAAGTAGAAAACAAATGACAGAAAAATTAAAAGCAAAATCTGGTTCTTTGGAAAGACCAATAAAATAGAGGGGCTATCATTACAAATCCTACAGACATTAAAAGGATAATAAGGAAATATGAGTGACTTCATATCTATAAATTTTTAAAACTTAAATGGACAAATTCCTTGAAAAATACAATTTACCAATACTGGACAAGACGAAATGTGAAACATGAATAGCCCTATGTCTTTTGAGGAAATTGAACTGGCTAGCTAAACCTGACATAAGAAAATTTAGGCTTGGATAGTTTTAGTGGTTAATTCTATTAAACATTTAAGAAAGAAATAATACCAGTTGTTCTCTATTAGAAAATAGAGGGGAAAGGAATACTTCCAAACTTGTTTTATGAGGCCAGATTAACCCTGATACTAAAAACTAATAAAGACATTACAAAAAAGAAAATTATAGACCAGTATCCCCCATGAACATAAATGCAAAAATCCTTAACAAAATATTAGTAAATTGGCAACATATAAAAAGGATGATACATCATGACCAAGTGGGGCTTATCCGAGGCCTTCGAGGTTGATTTAACTGTCTAGGAGCTTATGGTAGATTTATGGGAAAGAACTACAAAATTGAACCATCAGATTAAGGAAAGAATTTTCTACAGTTGCTTTCTTTTACTAATAGGGGAAAAAAATAAGTGGTCAGATATAGCTAAAAACCACCAGACTAGGAATCAAGACTAGAATTCTAATCCTGGTTCTGCCTCCAACTCAATGTATGATATTAGAAATGTCACTTTGCCTCTCTTGGCCTTAGTTTCCACATGGGTCCAATAATGACCTCTTAGGGTCTTTTCCAGCCTTAACATTCTAAGAGTGTATGAGACCAAGTCCTAAACTTTTTATCACAGCTGCCTAAACTTTCTGCTTCAGCACCTCAGAAGGAAGAAGTAGAAAACGTGCAAGATATGCTTTCATGCACAAGTGAAGGCACCATCTGTGTGAGATTTGAAGTGCCAAGGACTCAAGGGGGACCCCTCACTTGAGAGCACCCAAGTATCCTCAGTAAGTAGTTTTAATTTACTCTCTGAAGTCATCCGTTATGTCATTGTGCCATGGAAAGACCATGGACATTGGGTTTAGACTGAGTTGGGTTTGAATCATAGTTATACTAACTATTGAATGACCCTGAAAAAACTAACATCTTTGAATCTTAGTTTCTTTATCTCTGAAGTGGAGATAACACCTATGATTCAGAATTATTGTGAGGATTAAACTGAGATAGCATAAGAAAATTCATGAATTATAGTTGATGCTCAATAAATATTAGCTTCAATTCCCATATCAGTAAAGATTTAGGTTTGGTTACATATAGCAGAATACACAAATAATCATGGCTCTAGCAAGACAGAGATGTGTTTATTTCTCTTTCATGTAAAATAATTCGAATATGGGAACCCTGGATTTCATATGGAAGCTCCATGGTCAGTAGGGAACTAGATTCTGCCCATCTTTGTTCTCTACTGCCCTTACTGTGTGGCTTCCATTCACGAGGTCACCTCAAAATCTAAGAAGGCTGTTGGATCTCCAGCCATCCATTCACATTCCAAGAAGGCACTAAAAGAGAGAGAGAAAGGCAAAAGGGATATCTGGCAGCAGAATTAAGCACCGTAGAGAACGGTTTTTTGGATGCCCAGCTAATGACTTCCAGTTACATCTTGTCAGCATCCTCCTCATCTCAGCATCTTGTCGCAACAGAGGCTGGGGAGTGGAATCTTTTAGTGGGGCACATTGCTGCCTCCAGATAAAACCGTGATTTTGTTACTAAGGACAACAGATATTGGGTGTGCAACCAGCAATCTCTACAACACTCCTTTTTCCTGTTACTAAGGTCACTTTTGGTTTGGAGATCATGGAATTGGCATGGAATAGCTGGTGTGGATTCTGAATCACAACGCACGACAAGAGAGTCAGCTCTTGTGTAGCACATGGATTTGAATTCAAAATCTAGCTTTGACACTTACTAAATAAGTGACCATGGATCACGCAAATTACCTTTTTGGAGACTTAGTTTCTTCCCCTGTAAAATGGGATCATAATAATATGCCTACCTCACAGGTTTCAGGTAAAGATTCATGAAAGCTGAATAAGTGACAGCACTCTGAGCAGAGTTGGCCACAGCAGATGCCCAACATTTCGTTTCTCTGAACCTGAGGTCCAGCCTGGAAATGGGCACTGCCATTGCTCAAAATGGCCCAAGGAGACAAGTGGCAGAAACTTTATGGGGAGTGGCCCTTTTGGTAGGTAGGGAAGGAAGCTTGCAAGAGGGCTAGGCTTCTAGGTTTTGTCTGCGAAGCTACTTGTAATTGCAGAAAACTATCAATATAAGTTCTATTAAAGAACAGTATAGGACTGTGACAGTGCATTGATAGGGGGCTAGGGGTGGGTAGCAGGCATGGCTAACCTGGTGTGGAGGCCAGAGAAATCCTGAACATGGAGAACGGGTATAAGGTAGATCAGGTAGCAGGCTCATCTCCTATTTCAGAATTCCAGGTCTGTGGTAGGCAGAGTAATGCCCCCTCCAAAGATGTCCACATCCTAACACCCTAGATCCTGTGAATACGTTGTTACACAGCAAAGAAGGACTAAGGTTGTAGGTGATATTAAGATTGCTAGTCAGCTGAACTTAAAGAGGCTTTCCTGGATCATCTGTGTGGGACCAATGTAATCGCTAGAGCCTTTAAAAGTGGAAGGCAGAGGAGACAGTCAGAGAGAGATCTGATGAGGGAAGCAGGGTCAGAAAGATGTTATGTTGCTGGCTTTGAACATGGGGGTGGGGCATGAATCAAGAAATGTGTGTAATTTTCTCTAGAAGCTGAAAAAGGCAAGGAAATGGATTCTCTTCTAGAGCCTCCAGAAAGGAACCAAACCATGACGACACCTTGATTTTAGCCCAGTGTGACTCATGTTGACTTCTGAAATACAGAACAGTGAGAGAAATTTGTGTTATTTTAGGCCACTAAGTTTTGTAGTAATTTTTGTTATGGCAACAGTAGAAAACTAGTTGTCGGCCTGAACCCTGATATTTCCACTTTAAAATACATTTCATTCCTTTCCACCTGCGCTGGAACCCTATCTTTCCGTCATCTCTGCTCTCTGGACCCATCCCCTGGACCTGCATCGTGGAGGATTCCAAGGTCACAGAGCTATTCAGATCCATTAGAGGAGCAGCAAAGGGAGAAGGACAAGAAGCCGGCAGGTGAGTGCGAGGGTTAAGGGAGACCTCTAGCTCTGGATTCAGACAGGCGTGGTATGGAACCTCGGGGAGCATTTACTCTCTGTGGAAGTCTGAGCAAGGGATTTGGTTTGTTTCTTCAGCGCTAACTTGAAGACAGTGATAGGTGCTACCTCAAAGGCATAAAAAGCAATGATAACTATACCATGCATTTATCATAAGAGATTATCATTAACGTTCATGTGCCATCAGGAGAACAGGTCCAGGGAATTCAGGCAGGTCACTGGAGGGTAATCAAGGGCAACGCCAAGCACCCAGGGCCAGGTGCCAGGGAAGGTGCCTCTTCCCCTTCCTGCCCCCTCCCTTTCCTGCCGGGGCAGCGGCTCAGGGAGAAAGCCCCAGGAGATGGGGAGATGGCTTGGCCAGCTGTGCTCAGCCCCCGCCCCAGGTCACAGAGGCCGGGCAGCTAACCCTTCTCCCTCCTTCCTCTCTCAACGCTCCCTCTACCTCAGGCTGCCCTTTGGTGGCCCATCCGGATGTTTTCACGAGGAGTAGACGCACGAAGACCCCTGCTTCCTACCTACTCTGAGTGAGCGATGGGGGGAGCGGGGGCCGCGCGGGGAGCTGGCCGACGGCCGGCCGGTGGCGGGGCGCGAGGGGGGGGCGGTGTTCTCACTTCCCCTCCCCAACGGCCTGGGGTGCAGGTGCCGCGGGCCGAGCCCCACCGGCGGGGCGGGCCCTGTGGACACGCCCTCGCGGCAAGTCCTCGCTGCCCGGCGGGAGGAAGCGCCAGAGCGGCGGCTGGTGCTGCGCGGAGCCGGGCGCACCTCCCGTTCCGCGCCAGGGACGCCGCCGGGCCCGCTCCGGCCCCGGGCCCCGCGCGCAGCGAGCCGGGCACGGAGGACTGCGGCCGGCGGCATGGCAGCCTCAGGTGCGTAGGCCGGGCTCTCCTCAGCCTCCCCGCCGCGCGCCGTCTCGCCCGCCGCCTCTTGCCGTACGCTGTACCCTTTCGAATCCGGCTGCTTCCTCGGCGTAGCATCTGTGTTCTTTCTGTTCTTTTCTCTGTTCCTTGTCGCAAACTTCCCACCCCAACTTTCTCACGTTTCCCTTCCCAGCCTGTTGCGCGATTTTCTTCAGCCCCTGCCCGACCTTCCCCTGTCCCCCGTCTTCTAAGTCTCCTTTTCTCCCTCCAGCACTGGCCCGAGCTTCTGAGGGTCGATCTCCCTGTTGTACTAACTCTGTGAGCCGAGAGTCAAGTTTAAAGTAGGTGGAGAGCCGACTTACCTCTCGGCCGGTGAAATGCTTCTCTTCGGGTCCCATCGGGCCAATAGGGGGAGCTCAGACAGTCCGAGGTTGGAGATGGGCCCTTGGGCCACCTTCCTATGCGCGCTTCCTCTACCCTCCTGGGCTTTGTTTTTGTCTAGAATTTCCACAGGACTCTAGGAACACCATTCCTTTAGCTTTACTTTTCTTATGTCCTTTGCAGAACTTTGGGAACTGGGGAGAGGTGGAGGTGACTGGGTAATCGACCCATCGAAAGGTGCCAAGAGTCTCTTCCCATTAGCCCTGGGTTCCCTTCTGGTTCATGGGCGTGTACACTTGGCAAGTCACTCACTCACTGAGATACAGGACAAACACGGCAATGATGATGAGAATAGAGACAATTAATGAGCACTAACTATACAATTTAATAGACAATGTGCACCTAAATATATCCTCAGTGGTGATCAGGACACCCTAATCTGTGCTCTCAAGGAGTTTATAGTCTGTGAAGGCAAGCAATAAGTAAACAGGGAATTACTAGATGAGAAGATTAGAGTTACCATGTTTGCAAATGGGTTTACTTGTATTTCCCCATCACATCTTATGATGTTATAGTAGAGATAACATGTGGAAACAGGATGTAAAAGCTTCTTGAAAAATAAAATATAGTTGGCTGGGAGAAGGTGCTGTTCTTGGAGAAATTGTGGGCAGATGCTAGAATGAAGAGCCAGCTCTCCCCAGATCCCCTGAGCCTTCTAATGGTGCTTTGGAAGAAAAGGCCAGTGGAGACAGTTGTTAGATTTGGTGATGCAGGCTCATTATTTACGGGAAGTGGGAAGGTAGCTAACCTTAGCCTCCTGGCTCTCTAGCTGGGCTCTGGAGGTTAGAAGAACCTGTACTGTGAATAAGGTAATAGTAGGTTCATAGTCCACACATTCTATTCGGAAGCCAATGCAGAGTTATCTAGAGGGAATCAATTCATTCAACAAATACGGGGCTTCCCTGGTGGTGCAGTGGTTAAGAATCTGCCTGCCAGTGCAGGGGACACGGGTTTGAGCCCTGGTTCGGGAAGATTCCACATGCCACGGAGCAACTAAGCCCGAGCGCCACAACTACTGAGCCTGCGCTCTAGAGCCCGCGAGCCACAACTACTGAGCCTGCGTGCCACAAGTACTGAAGCCCGCGTGCCTAGAGCCCGTGCTCCGCAACAAGAGAAGCCACCGCAATGAGAAGCCCACGCACCGCAACTGAGAGTAGCCCCCGCTCACCACAACTAGAGAAAGCCCGCACACGGCAACGAAGACCCGATGGAGCCAAAAATAAATAAATTAGAAAGCAGAAACAAACCAAATACAGTCACAGTTCTAGGTGTCAGGTGTATATTTAGTAAGTAAAACAGACATAAGCCATGACCCCATGGAGCTTATGCAGCAGTGGGGGAAGGCAGGCAATACAGTTAATAAGGAAAGTACACGATATGACAAGTGCAGTGGAAAAACAGTAGAGAGGTAAAGTGGGTTGGGGTTATACTTTTAAAGGAGGCAGCCAGATTAGGCCTCACAGAGAAAGGGGCATTGAGCAAAGACCTGAAGGAGGGCGGGGGAGGAGTCATGTCGGGGAAGAGTGCTCTAGTCAGGGGAACAATAAATGGGTGCACGTGATGTATTTATGGAACGGGGAGCAGGCCACAGTGGCCACAGTAGGTGGTTGATTGAGGAGAAGTAGGAGATAACGTCAGTGAAGCTCCCACCTCCTCCCATTGCTAGGAACAGGCCCTGGGCTGTTAAGTCCAGGAAACAGCATACTTTGGGCAGAGGAGGCAGAGAAAACCACCCTGGTCCAGTGTCCTATGTGCACCGCCCCCCCCCAGTGGGCGTGGCCAAAGGGGCTAGAAGGGTGTGCTCCTATTCAGAAGGGAATTCACGCCTGGTGGCCAAACCTGGGGCTCTTTACGGGCTCTGTAGTGGCTTTGCAGATGTCTGTAACGGGTTAGAGCTGTCAAACCTGCTTGACATAAACGTCCTCTGTGGTGAGTCGCCACTCCAGGGGCTGCAAGTGGGAGTTGGGCCTCTGGAGTCCCCGGGACTCCCTGAGGTCTGGAAGTACCAGGACCCACGGTGGCAGGTCACAGTGGTGACAGTGGTGAGAGCGTCTCTTGCCAAAATGCTGTAGGCTCTGGAGTCATCCAGGCCACTCTTCTTTGTGGTTTTCCTCT
>NW_021703781.1:51567936-51610823 GCF_005190385.1 Monodon monoceros | reverse complement strand
CCATATTTTCTGTATTAGAAATTAAAACTGAATTTATTTTTTTTTTTTGCGGTACCCGGGCCTCTCACTGCTGTGGCCTCTCCCGTTGCGGAGCACAGTCTCCAGACGCACAGGCTCAGCGGCCATGGCCCACGGGCCCAGCCGCTCCACAGCATGTGGGATCTTCCCGGACCAGGGCACAAACCCATATCCTCTGCATCGGCAGGCGGACTCTCAACCACTGTGCCACCAGGGAAGCCCTCATCTTCTTTTAAATAGTTTTATTGAGATGTATTTCGCATACCATACAATTCATCCATTAAAGTATACAATTCAATGGTTTTTAGTATCCTCACAGATATGTGCAACCATCATCACAGTCAATTTTAGAACATTTTCATCACCTCAAAAAGAAACTCTGTGTGCTTTAGCCATCACCCCCTTGTTCCCTCCTTCTCTCTAGCCCTAAGTTCTACTTTCTGTCTCTGTAGATTTCCCTACTCTGGACTTTCATATAAGTGGCATCATATAGTATGTGACTAACTTCTTTTGTAGCATAATGTTTTCAGGGTTCAAGTTCCCTTCCACTGAAGGGTAAGCATTAGTCTTTTGTTTTTTGAAAGGTGTATTTACTTGTGGAAATCAAGGAGAATCTTGGCTCCCTGTCTTTGAAAGAACTTGGGAAGCAAGGTGAAATGAAATGGAATCAGCCTATCCTGGAATAGTCTCTAGGTTCCTGATGACGTCTCTTGTATTTACTCTTGAGAGAGAAGAGAGAGAAGCCATAAGTGATTTTCCCAAGTGGCCAAGCCTGGTTGAGTGAAAACCAGAATCCTTTCCTCCATGTGGCAGCCTCCAGGTATTTGAAGAAAGCTCTCATACCTTTTTCTGCCCGCTTTCTCCAAAGCTTCTCTTATCTCCAGATCCTTCTACCATTCCTGGATTTATTAGGACGAAAGGGCTTGAAGGGACCTTTAATTTTTTGTCATCTTAAGTTCCATGTGATCTTTGAGGTTCCTCAATACTCCTGCCAAGTCTCTAAACTTGAAACCTTCGGAGTCTGGAAGCTCCTCACATTAATTGTTTCCAGATCTCTCCCTATCCAAGTCACCTTCCCTATCTCACACCCCTCTTCAGTACGGTGCCCAGATTCAAACACGGGCTCCAGGATGGATGAACGGAGTGCCAGACTAAAAAGTGGTCTGGGCTGTGTAGATTGAGAAGCTCCCAAGCTCTTCTTCTCGGTTCTCTTCTCAGGTGGATTTTGAATCTTTTAAAGGAACTTCTCTTTTGGTCACTGTGTTTCTTACCACCACCATCACTCCCTGTTGCCACCAGCCAGCTCCTGCTTCTACTGTTATCCATTCCTTTCTCCTTCTATAGCCAAACCTGGTCTTTAAGCTCAACGAGGACAAAGACCCTTCCTTATTTCTTTTTTTTTTTTTTTTTTACCCTTCCTTATTTCTGTCTAGGAGTTATGGACTCCTTGTTGATTCATGTACTTCATTTCTCTAAATAAACAAACAAACAACAGTGGGAGGAATGATTTGGCACACGTGAAGAAGTGACTTATGGTTAAAGGAAGGGAATTCTCCTTGAAGAAAGGGGTGTCCCCACATATGAGAGAGAGTCCCCGACAAAGCATTTAGTCCTGTGTTGTTACCCAGAAGGTTGTGGAGGGACTTTAACTGACACTTTGGACTTTTCTACAACTTCCCCAGCTTTCAGTTTCAGCAGCAGAGCAAAGTTCAGGAAGGTGATAGATTTTGTTGTCCTCATTTACATTGAGGAAAAATTTGTTTAGATATAGCATATTGGTCTGAAGTCACACCTTGAGTTGGTGACCAAGTAGGTTGTGATATTAACTAGTCTGAGGTACTAACCACTTCCTTCTCAAGTACTGGCATACCTCGTTTTATTGCACTTGGCTTTATTGCGCTTTGCAGATACCACATTTTTTACAAATTGAAGGCTTGTGGCAACCCTTCATCGAGGAAGTCTATTGGCGCCATTTTTCCAACAGCATTTCCTCACTTCCTGTCTCTGTGTCACATTTTGGTAATTCTTGCAATATTTCAGACTTTTCCATTATTATTATATTTGTTATGGTGATTTGTCATCAATGACTTTTGACTATTGCAGAAGGGTTATGACTTGCTGAAGGCTCAGATGGTGGTTAGCATTTTTTAGCAATAAAGTGTTTTTTAATTAAGGTATGTACAATTTTTTTTAAGACATAATGCTCTCACACAGTTAATAGACTACAGTATAGTGTAAACATAACTTTTATATGCACCCGGAAACCTGAAAATTTGGGTGACTTGCTTTTTAGTGATATTCACTTTGCTGGGGTTGTCTGGAACCGAACCTGCAATATCTCTGAGGTATGCCTGTACTTTTGCTCAAAGGGGGGTTGAATTTAACACTGGAACCTCAGGAATTAGACATTTTAAATAGGTTTTCCATTTAGAAGAGGTTAAACCCTTAAGCACATTTGATTTAAATTGTATTTTTAAACTTTTATTTTAGAAGTTTTAGATTTAAAGAAAAATTGGGAAGGTAATACAGAGAATTCTCATATATTGCACACCCAGTTTCCCCTATTATTAACCTTTAAACTTTCCTTGATGACTAGAGGTCTTTAATGAGCAGCAGGTATTGCAATGTGCTGTTAACAGAAGCCTACTGGAAGCCTATTGCGTCTCATATTAGTACTGAATTAGGGACTCCAAAAAGAGAGAAACTCCACATTTTTGTTTTATTTACTGTTTTAAAAGATTTGGTACTGTCATCCTGGGGGATATCAGAACTGTGTTGAGTTTACATTTTATATGTCATTGTTTTAACTTTGAATATGGTGATGGATGGGGGCAGGAAAGGGGGTTCCTTTCATGATGTTTTCAGAACTGAGAAGCTCAGGTCTTGCCCCACTCCTGCCTCTGACCTTTTGGCCAGGAACCATTCAGCTAAATGTGGCCCAGGGATGGCATGTAATTGTGATAATCCACAACTTAGATGACTCCTGTTTTACAAAATTCCAAGCTTCCTTCTCTAAGTGGGAGGAAGGATCCCTATTGCATTGTAGATGTATGGCTACTTCTCTGCTCTCACCCCTTCCAAATCCCTTAGAATAATTCATTGAATTAGTGGGAGATGAGGACCCACAACAGTGGTAACCATTATAAGAGCCAAGCATCTTTGAACTTTGATAATGGGAAGATAAGAGTAGTTGCTCATAAGATTCTTGACAGGATTCCTGATGGGAGGCAACAGGTAGATTGGCAAGAGGACTGGATAAGGAACCAGGGGACAACCTGAGTTTCAGTCCTGGCTCTGCACTAATTTGCTGAGTGTGAATTTAAGCAAATTCCTTTATCTTCCCAGATGAAGTATTTCTTTTATCTGTAAATGAGGAGTTTGGGCCAAGTGATCCCCAAAAGACCTTTTTAATTCAGCACTTCTCTGAGGCTTTGGACTCTGTTTCTGGCACTTGTGCTTTATTAGAGGAAGAAGAAAGCCTATGTGACAGACCATATATGGCGAGAAGCACCTTATAAATGGTATTGTGTAGGTCAACATGTTAATTCAACCATGGTTACTTTTACATTAATGCATTATTTATATTAATGTGAGGATAATGACAGCAGCTACCAATTATTGAGGGTTTACTACACGTCAAGCACTATGCTTAGTACTTTACATGAAATATCTAATTTAATTTTCACAAAACACTGATAAATATTGCCTTTATATTTCCGTTTACAGATGAATAAATGAGGTTTAGAAAATTTAAGCAACTTGCCCAAGGTTACACAGCTAATACTTAAAGAGAGCCAAAATGCTAAGTCTGGCTGCCTGATTCCAGACCTGTGCTTGTAACCACTGTATTTGGGAAAGAGCTAGGTTCTGGGATCAAACTGCCTGAGTTCAAATTCTGACTCTGCCACTGGGGCTCTTGGGTAAATTACTTAACTTGCCATACCTCAATTTTCTCATCTTCAAAATCAGGCTAATAGTAGTACCTACCTTAGAAAGTTGCTGTGATGATAAAATGAGTTTGGGAGGCCATAAGGTTGGACGAGTGTCTGGAACATAGTAAGCTCTGTATAAGTGCTTGCAGTTGCTATCATCATCGTCATCCTCCTCCTATACTGCGTCAGCTGTGGGGAGAAGAGCATGCCAGCAGAAGCAATAGCTTATGCAAAGATCTGAAATGGCATGGTATGTTTGGGCAAAAGCAGGGAGTCTGGAATGGTTGGAACACAGACAGCAAGTGAGAAAGAAGTTAGACAGGTAGGCTGTGGGCAGACGGTGAAAGATTGCAGGTGCCAGGCTCCTCGTCTGGATGGTGTATCTTGCAGGTCATGGGAAGCCCTAGTAGGAGCAGGCGTGTTAACATGCTTCTGTGCCTCCTTCTTGCTCAGGGATGCTTGTAGGATGCGACATCCTCATCATTTACAGCTCGGATGCTGAGGAATGGTGCCAGTACCTCCAGGACCTTTTCCTGTCCAGTCGGCATGTCCATAGCCAGAAGATGCTGACTTACAGGCTGGGCCCCAAGACCTCCTTCTCAGCCGAGGACCTGAGCTTCTTCCTCCGCACACGCTGCATCGTGGTGCTGCTGTCTGCGGAGCTGGTGCAGTGCTTCTGCCAGCCGGCCCTGCTGCCCCTGCTGCAGAGAGCCTTCCATCCTCCACACCGCGTGGTGCGCCTGCTCTGCGGGGTGCAGGACAGCAAGGAGTTTCTGGACTTCTTTCCAGACTGGGCACACTGGCAGGAGCTCACCTGTGACGATGAGCCCGAGACTTACGTGGCAGCTGTGAGGAAGGCCATTTCTGAAGGTAAGGGTCTCTACTGCAGTACAGATATGCAAACCCTGGAAAGAAAGACCCATCCAAGTCCTAGACATTTCAGGGGAGACATTGTCATGTTAACACTAGTCATTCCTATTACAAGCTGAACCTGGACCTCACTATGCTAAGAGCCCCAGTCATACTTACTGGTTTAGAGCAGCCTATTTCTGGGATGGGATAAGGACAGAGTAGGTCTTGACCGCAGGAAAGAAAGATGACACTTTCCCATGGGGTTTTGTGCTAGGATAAGCTAGCCCTCCTTCTAGAATTTTCTGCACCTTGGGAGACATTGGACACAGGTTCCAGCCTAGAGGGCCGTGGGGGTGGGAGGCTGAGACTTAATTTGGTGAGGTGTGAGGAATACAACTGCCAACCTTCCTGCTTGCAAGCCATTTCCATTTTATCATCAGGTCACCTGAAGATTTTGGTTGAAAAGGTGTCGCTTTTGGATAACATGTTTATAGAGAAATACCTCCCTTCTCTATTTCCTGCCAGCCTAGTTTCTGTCTTTTGCCCTGTTTCTCCTTTTAAAGTGGGAAAATTCCGATCCTCTCTGGCGGGGCTAATGACTTCAGTGGCCCCAGGAAGTGTGACATATGCTCTGATTAGCAGTAACGGAAGATGTGCTCTGGGATGGATGCATGTCACGGCTTTTCTTCCTCTTCTTGTTTTCTATTTTTGCCTCACTGTGGGCTATGAGCAGGCTATGTGTTTATCTTCTATTCTCTTGCCTTTGAGCTCTTATATACCTGATACCAGCAAAGAAGCCTGGAAAATTATGGGGCGATGTAACTATGCTCAGTTATCCCTGGTTTGACTTGGGTATTAATTTGGCTCATCTGCCCTGTCTCATTTAATGAACTGAATCGAGAATTTACAAATTCTTAGCTCCTTAGATGCTTTTATCCCAGGAATGCCTGCTCTAAACCAATAAATATTGGTGACCTAAACCAGGTCACCTAACATAGTAATATCCCAGGTCATTTTGTAATATAAATGACTAGTGTGAGCATAGAAGATGTCTCACCTGAAATGCCTGGGACCTGGATTAGTAATTTTTCCAGGGTTTGCTTATCTTTACTTCGGAAGGACACGAGGATAGAAAAAGCACATAATTCATATTTGCATGATTGCCCTTCATTGCTTTGAGGGTTCTGCTGAAACTTACAGAGAAGTGAGATGCAACTAATTGTTTCTGAGGGTGAGCTTCTGTCACTGCTTAGGATGAGCTTGTGATCTGGTGGGCAGGCTGCTGTGACCCACCTGCCAATCATTCAGAATACCATGGATGTATTGTCACTGTACTGGCATCTCATGCCGTGTGCGCTACCAGATTGTTCTTTAAAATACTACAGTGGTATTATTTTTAAAAATAGATGGTAAAAGGAATTCTTTGAATATCATTTGGATGAGTCCAATGTTCAGATGCCTAGGTAAGTTGATTGCTTATATTTTACTCTTCACTAATGACTCTGGCTCAGTGTGCTGTGAGACTTTAGCTTCAAGTGTTTCAGAAGGAACGAAGTGTTTCACAGTGGTGTTTCTGTTTTGAGAGCAAATAACCTCTCATCAGAAAGAGATTATTTTCATGGGAGATTAAAATAAGCTGCTTAGTGGAAAATCTCTGTAGTTCAGAATCAATGGATATGTAGGGACAAGTGGAATTATAGGAAAAAGAGTAGGAGGAAGGATGGCTTATGCCTCCAATATCATTTTCTTATCTGGTATTAGACTTGCGAATTTGGGGATTAGAGGTCTCTGTGTATGCCAGGATGGCTTGGGTTTGCTTTGGGAGTGTCCTGTTGGCCCAGTAATGTGGTGCTGTTATCTCTGATTTTTGTGCTGAACAAGCTTTCTTAACAGACTCAAGGTCTGGCATTGTAGCAAAAATGAGTAGTGACACTCTATTCCCTGGCTCTGCTGCTTACTAGGTGCCCAATATTAGGCAATTTATGTAGGCTCTTTGAATTTCAACTTCCTTCTCTGTAAGAGGTGGGATTAGACTTGATCTAAGACACTTTCCACGGCTGATAACCTAGAGTCCCCTAGGCCAGAGAGTCTCAGACATTTTTGAAGCCTCACCTTCTTGCCCTATTTCATACCTGCTTTGACTCCCGGGAAGTTTAGGGCTAAAACAGTGTTTAAGGACAGTATTATCCCTACACTAGGCTTCTGGTATGATTATGTCCTTGGTTACAGTCTCTACAACTTGCGATTATTCATTTTGATATCCCTCTTGTACACATGAGGTTTTCCTAAGACACTTCAAAATAAAAGCAAAAAATAAAAATTTCATACACCCCACTATACAAGCTGCTCCAGTACTATGAGAAATAAATACATGAAACTTGTTTCTTTGACTTTCTCTGTTAAAAAAAATTCCACTGGGAAATGTAATGGAAAATTGATAATGGGAATGAGCTAATGGTAGGGACAGTGATTGTGGGGTTACTGATTGTGGGGCTATCGAAAGCTACAGGGAGATAAATTTCAGGCATCTTTTTAACAATTAGAGCATGCAAAGATGGGATGGGTAGCCTTTGGAGGTGATGAGTGCCACATCACTGGGAGTGTGCAAGCAGAGACTGCATGTGTGGCGTAAAAGGAATTCAGCTTTGGAACCATGATTGGACCATGTGACCTTCACAACCGTTTGATCATAAAATTCCCTTACCTGAAGCCTCTCTTTTTTCTGCTAGGAAAACATTTCTATTCTAAATTCAGTCTTCCTCCTTCACCAGATCTCCCTGGGGTTTCTAACTCCCAACTGAAGAAATATTGGCCATGTTTCTACTATGACCCCAGCAGACAATAGCAGGAAAAAAGACTTCAATTCATAATCTATGTAACCCTTGAAAATAGTAATGTGCCCAGAATATTTGTATTTTTTTTCTCAATTTTAAGACAGTTTGTGAGAAAACGTGATGAAATAAAATTTATATTTTAAGGCAGGATAAGAAAAAATTAAACATAAAATTCTCTCTTTGTGTTTGTTTGGACCTCCTCCCTCCCTCCCTAATGTGCAGTGTGCATCCGCATTACACATTAACCAGAGCTCCTCAAAGATGGGAGTGCTTGCTCAACCATAAAGATCAATTTTTTTTCTTTCTTCTGACACTAGCAGTGTAACTTCTTAAAAGAATGGTGTTCTTTCCCATCCCTGTAGGGGGTCACGGTGACTTGCTGCTCGCTTTGTATGTGCCTACCTGGACCATTTATCCTTGGTGAACTTTATGTAAAGTATCAGTATGTCATGTTGATGTATGATCCTTTGTTTCAGAAATGTACCTGACTGTGCCTTCAACTTCTAACAGGCAGAACAGTTCTCAGAGTTTTCTCTGAGAATCTGCTTCCTGGGGTATAATCCTCAGTATGGCTCAGATAAAATTCCCTTTCTGTCTTCTTAAGTTGATAATCAATTGAATTTTTGTCAACAAATATTACTATTTAATAAGATATTCATTGAGACCATTTAAAATTTAGGATAAATTTTATTTATTTTTATTTTTTGAGGTACGCGGGCCTCTCACTGTTGTGGCCTCTCCCGTTGTGGGGCACAGGCTCCGGACGCGCAGGCTCAGCGGCCACGGCTCACGGGCCCAGCCGCTCCGCGGCATGTGGGATCTTCCCAGACCGGGGCACGAACCCGTGTCCCCTGCATCGACAGGCGGACTCTCAACCACTGCGGCACCAGGGAAGCCCTAGGCTAAATTTTAGACCATTTAAAATTTAAAATAAGGCTTAAAGATCAAAAGCTTTAGAAAGTAGAGCTGGTGATGGAGGTAATTATTCCAGAAACTTGGATTGAATGTGGTTACAGGCAGTTAATTACACTTTCTCTTGCTGCTGTGTAATCTAAATAAGTATCAATACTTATCAAACTTTAATGTGGGCAGGAGGACCTGGGATTCTTGTCAATATGCAGATTCTGCCTCCATAGGTCTGGTTAGGACCCAAGATTCTGCATTTCTAACAAGCATCCAGGTGATGCTGATGCTGCTGGTCAGGGGTCCACTGAAAACTGAGCTAAGGTCTAAGCCACCCTTCCTTTGTCACGTCAATTGTCATATATCTCTGTTATGCCTGGACCATTTTCTCAAATCTCTACTTTTTCTGGAAATGAAGGCACCATCACATAAGGGTGACTCCTGGACCAGTGTTTAGGTATAAAATTAGACCAGCGTTTGATGCTTAGGCCAGTAGACTTCAGGGCAGGGCTCCTGAGTTTTCTTCCTGGTCCCCAACACATAGATTCAACGTGTTAGCTCTGACAGCTTTAAACCTCTCAGTTTTCCAGATGTAAGTGGTCCTGACATTGGAGTGGGGGTATACTTCCATCACGATCCTCACTGCTTCTTCATTTAATAGGACCATTGATCATAATTACTATGCCACTAAAAAATGTTTTGGAGGTTTTATTTTATTTCCCATCCCCTCTCTCCAAATTTGTCAGCCACCTTAAAACTGAGCAAACGTTTTAATTAAGAGTCTTCAGTGTGTTGGAGCAGCCAGTTTATTTTCCAAGATCTTCATCTATAAAGTGATGGGGTTGGACCAGATGATTTGGAAGGTTTCTTCCAGCCCCCCAGCGCTGTAATATATCATTATAAGTTTTCTAAATAGATGGCAAATTACCCAGAACCTTTTAAGTGGTTCAGTTTAGTTCCAAAATGTCTACAGGGATATATACCCAGTGCATAGAAGACTGTACTATTGTTCTGAATTTTTTGGACTTGTTAGGTGATTATTTTAAAATAAGGAAGTGAGAAAAACCCAGGTACAGCACAGAAATTATTTCCTCTTTTTACTGGTGCTCTATTCTTTGCTGCAAATCTCACTGGAATATAAAAATAGATTCTGTTGGTCTGTGCGGGAGAGGACTTGGTGGGTAACGTTGAGTTTTATTTCAAAAGTTCTCATAATTTTGTGTGTCCACGCATGCGTGTGTGTATGTTTGTTGTGTTGAGGGCGAAGGGAAGCAGTGAACCCAATTCTTCTAGTATTTTTCAGGATTACATTGGAGATCTTGTCTGCTTCTTTATATGTGTTTTCTCTTTATGCACCCCCCAATCCTTCCTCATGCCCTTTGTGCTTCAGAAGTGTTGATGGTACCCACAATTATAATGTATTTTGCCTTTTGTTTACATGGGGAAAATTTAGAGGCCTTCCTTTCTTGATATTAATGTTCTAATCTGAATGTTAAACTGGAGTTTAAAAGGAAAACAGTTGGGATACAGGTGCTTTTAGCTAGTCTAACAGATTCCAAAATCTTCACCCAGTTTTAAAAAGGAACATTTTTTTCTGAAATAAAGTACTGTTGACCCTTGAACCACGTGTGGGTTAGGGGCGCCGACTCCCCTGCCCCAGCCTGTGCAGGCAAAAATCTTCGAGTCATCCCTCGGTGTTGGCAGGGGATTGGTGCCAGGACCCAAGTAGGACACCAAAATCTACGGATGCTCAAGTCCCACACAGGCCCTCGGTATCCGCGGTTCTGCATTCGCAGATTCAGCCAACTGCGGATCATGTAGTTGATCATTTTTACTGAAAAAAATCTGTGTATGACTTGTCAGCGCAGTTAAACCCATGTTGTTCAAAGGTCAACTGTAATACATGTTTTATCATAATGTTAAAAAAAAGGAAAATGAAAAAATGCCTGTAGGCTCTTTCTAATTTAAAAAAAATAATGTTGCAGTAAATCTTCGCACAGCTTTGTGCCTAAATCTCTGTGAATCTCTGTTGATTTCCTCCCAGCCAATCTCTGTAGAGCTCCCAGAGATGGTGTTGCACACCTGCTCTGTGCATCTCCCCACCCTCCCCATGTAACCTGAATTCATGACCCCTTACTGTGGGTTTTTTGTTGTTGCAGTTTATGTAATTATTTTGCTTTCCCTTTATGCCTAAGTCAGTTATTTACATTTTCTTTTGCAAAGATACTCATATGGGGAACTGCCCTGCACCCCTCCTTCCCCTAATGGAAAGAGCTAATACTAGGGTGAATGCTCTGACAGTTACCCTGTGTCATGCACTGGGCACTTCATGGGTGTTTATTCCCCTCACAACCCTGAGTGGGTAGATTGTTTTACCCCCACTTCACAGATGAGAAAACTGAGGTTCAGAAAGGTTAAATGACTTGCATGAGGACTGGGAATAGCTCACATTGAAACGTAGGGCCTTCAGACTCCTTCTCTGCTTTGCCTTGCTTATATCTAAGCCTCTTCCCCACACCCTCTTCTTCCACGTGGGGACAAGAAGCATGAAGAAAGCCTGTGAAAGAGAAAGGATTAAGGACAATGAAGCTTCCCTGAGTTCTCTAGACCACAGGTTCCCAAGTCAGACTGGGCATTGGCACTGACCCTGCACTTTGTTTAAAAGGCAGGTGCCTCAGCCCCACCCTAGACGTACTGAACCAGAATTTCAGCGGTTGGTTTGGGGAATATGAATTTCAAAAAGCCTCCATTGTGGCTTATGCTCTGCAGCCATGTTCTGGAAGCTCTGCTCCATGCCTGTTGCCCTGTCCCTTGGTTTTCTGGTTAGAGGAGCTGGCAGCAACTCAGGCCTTGTGGGCTGTCACAGGGCAGGTCACGGGGGCAGTGTTCCCAGGGGCTCAGGGCTTGGCCATGTCACAGCTCACTTCCACGTCACAGGCAGCAGCTCTTAGAGAGGGGAAGAGTGACAGACCTTCCCAGCAAAGGGGAAGTCACCATGCCCTCCTTGCTCTCTTTGGTGTGGCGGCCTCGGCGGTGGTAAGTCATTGATGGCTTCTGGGCTTCTGTGGTGTCTTGCAGAGACTGAGGGGAGAATCTGAACTTGGGCCTCTTGAAATTGACTATTTTTGTTCTGCTGTCCTCCTGCCTTGTGGCCTTGGGTTGTTGGGTCTGCTCTCTCTCCGCTGTGGGTTAGTCCACGCGTAAGGCTCCTCCTTAAATGCCCCTTGCAGAAGAATACTTTCTTCGTACAATCTTCCTTTTGAAATAATCTTTGATTTGGAGAAGAAGATGCCCAGCTGGGATGGTAAAATCTGTCCCAGTGTCACTAAAAGCTACAGCATGTCCAAGGGTCCTTTGGATATCCCTTGCCAGGTACCCTGACCGCCTTGTAGAACAAGATACTTTCTCCTAGCTACACCTGAAACACTTAACGAGGACTAATGCCCATGATAGATTTGTGCGCACAGAACTTTTCCCCTGAGGCCTCCGAGTCCCCTAGGATTATGAATCTCCCACAAAGCTGTGACCTCGTCAGCCACCCAGAGGCAGCCTTCTGCTCCCAGTTGTTAGACTTTCTGTTGTCCCTCAAGGAAAATATCTGCAAGTCACCTTGTCAACTGTGGTTGGTGAGATGCAGTGAAAAGGGAGTGATGAATGCTGAAGTTTCCACTAGTGTGAGAATCTCAAGTTTGCACCTGTTTTTGTCTAAACTTTCTAACACAGCTGGAATGGAAATATCAGATATAGGAATTTTATCGGTTAGTTTCTTACCCCGCTGTTTCTGTAGTTTCTGCATCTCACTTCTGGGACTATGCTAGAGGAGGATACTAGAACTTAGGAGCAACCTGACATCTGTTTTACCCCTTCAAAGCCCTTTTGCAAACACTATCTCATTTGGTCCATGCTATTTTCCTATAAGGCAGACATTATTATTATCATCACCATTTTAAAGATGAGGAAGACAAGGCCTGGCAGGTTCACACAGCTGCTTTTCCATTAGAGCTGGGATTGGGGGAAGGGCCTCTTGCCTTGTTGTTCAAGACCTGCTACTGCCTTATCTAGATATCACAGTGAGCCTTCTATTCTCAAGGCCCTGTGCTGGGTGCTGGAATAGAGCAGGGAAGACAGATCTAGTCACTGCTATAATAGCATCTATGTTCTAGACCAGCACTTCCAAAAAATGTATAATGTGAGCCACATGTGGAATTTAAAGTTTTCTAGTAGCTGCAGTAAAAAAAATAAAATAAAATGAAACAGGTGAATTAATAATCTGGTTTACTTAACCCAATATATGTAAAATTTTAACATATAATCAATGTAAAATTATTAATGAAATATTTTATATCCTTTTCCTCTTACTAAGTCTTTGAAATCTAGTGTGTATTTTACACATAGAGCGTACATTTTAAATGTTCAATAGCCACGTGTGGCCAGTGGCTACAACATTGGACAGTATAGGTCAAGAAGGATGCTTACTTCTCAGAGAATTGGGGCCATATCTGTCAAAAGTTTAATACATTAAATGTCATATGTGTTTTTAAAAATGCCTGTCCTGGTTTTTTATGCATTTATTCACTTAGTCATTCAGAAAGTATTGAATGAGTATCTGCCAGGTGCTGGTCTGTAGGGAATACCTCTTCATCTTTTTCTTTCCTTTCCTCTCTGATCTCCTCTTTCTTGCTTTTATTCCTCATTCCTCCCCTTTCTTTGTCTCTTTCTATATTTTGTTAGCTGTTTAGCTATGTTCCCGGGCTCCAGAAATACAGTGCCAGGTAAGACAAAATTACCTTTGATTAACAACAGGGTTTCTGTCCTTGGAATAACCAGTTTATCATCTGAACTAGTGAGACTGAGCTCCTGGCAACCTATGTGAAGGCAGAATCAAACCAGGGTGCTTCTATCTATCTACCTACCTATCTATCTAAAATTTAAAAGTATGTATATAGCAGCATTTATATATATTTATTTATATTTATGCTTGTGTATATATATGTTTTTTGTACTGGTTTATGAATTCTTTTCCTGGAAGGATACACAAGAAATTGTTGATAGTGGTTGCCTTTGGGTGGATGGTGGACATTTTGAACTTTTTGTTTTAGACATTTCTCCAGTGTTTTAATTTTTCTACGATGTTAATTTTTGTTCTCAGGGATTTTAGAAGAGAAAACTGATGGGGTCATGGGGATTTTATGGATCTAGAGGAAGGAGTTGGGCTTACACCAGCTAATCCAAGTAGTTTGAGCTTCGGGTTAAGTTCCACAAGGAACAAGGAGTTGTACAAACTCCTTGGCCTTTTTCTCAGCTTCATTAGATTGATTTTCTGGGTAAGGGGAAGTGACGTTGGTTTGTGTTATTGTTGTAATGTCTGTACCATCACTCACTCTGTGTGGGCTATGCCTGAAAAGAGGGAACAGCTACTTATCCTTGAGTCATATTCTTACTCTTGTCAAATGGAATTTGACTCTTGTGGAATTTAGATTGATGTCTTCTTAGGTTACTACAGTCTTTATTACAAGTAGTCTTTATTACAAGAAGTAAGAGAATGTGGGTGTATTTCACAGACTCTGACACCAACAGGCTGTGCCACCTTGGACAAGTCACCTGGCCACCCTGGACCTATTCTTATCTTCATTAAAATGCTGGGAGGAGCACAAGTTGACATCTCAGACCTTTGCAGCCATGAAATTCCATGATTCCAACCATGTGTGATTTTAAATATCTTACATTTCATTGCTGGTTCTCAATCTGATATTTTTCAAAATCCCATCAAGGTAATGGGACTTTTTCAGCTAAAAAGTTATCCTTTGCAAGAGAATTTTAAACAGAACCTGAAATGACATAATAATAGCTTTCTGTTTATGGACATTAGCCCAAGTTCAGTCTTAGGAGGACATAACAATATGCCATTATCTGTGTGGGAATGAAAGAACGCATGTATTTAACATTATATATATATATATATATATATATATATATATATATAGTTTATTATGGTGTACATGTAGATATATGAATGTGGGCTCATAGGAAGATAATGGGGACAACGGAAATGGGAGCAAATATGCATGACGGAATGGGTCTGTTAATTTCCCTATTTTTGCAGGATGTTTTGACAGCTTTTCAGTTTAGTTTCCACCGCCATTCACATGACTGAGAGTGTGTCTGAGATGGCTGAAGAAATAGGATGATTTATGCTGTAAATGACTCTTTATCTGCTCACTGGAGAAGTTATTGAAACCATGGTAGCCTTGTCATATAGACTGCTGGGCAGAAAACTTCCTCATTTAGCCAGTTTGGTAAAATGTAGATGTAAGCAGTGGTAAGTTGGTTTTCCACGACACAGAAAAACGAACAAAATCAATAATTGATAAACTTGCCTTTTCTGTAGGGGAAAAAGCATTTGGAGACTACTTTATTTTCACTGTGTTTATGTTTTTAAAGAAAATGCTGGTTTCCACTGAGAAGTGTTTTGTGCCCAGTACATGGTGGATGGATGGATGACTGGATGGGTGTGTGCAACCATGGATTGTTGTCCACTTTCCTTACTCTTGAGCCCATTTTGAATGTCCTAGTTGGAGAAAAAGATATCCTTCCCATGAGTATCCTTAGGGAGCCTGTGCTGCTGGTGCCTTTTGGATCATCAGCTGTTACCATGGAGCAGGTTTGTCTTGTGGTCACGTAGTCAGGATGTGTCTAAACAGAAACTGACTGATTCAGAGCAAGACAGGGTCTATTGAGTGCACCGTTTTTGCTCTGTTCATACTTAAAAATGTACCAGATATGAAAACCCATCCCAGAAAAGAACCAGGTATGCCATTACAGAGGCTAGTTAATAATTTGAATGGTTAACTCCATGGGGTGCATGTGGATCATTAGTAGCAGAAATTAAATTTGATGTGTCCTTTTGAAGGAGAGCATTAAAGTGAAGAAATCTGAAATGATCAGAGGAGACCTCTAGAACTGGCTTAGTCATTTTGGAAATTCCTTGGTAGGTTTTTTTTCTGGGTTTGTATCTTCTGCATATGTGTATCTTCCTTATCACTCTTACAAGGTTAGACCCATACTAGCCTTTAATTTAAAAGAATACTGGGTTAATGTGCATATTTTGCAGTTTCACGACAGATTGTTGGCTCACTCTCTAACACCTGACAGTACAGGAAATAGAGGGGAGGCTGATGATGAAACGAACATGCTCTACTTTTAAATTGGAAGAAAATAAGTTTTCTTTTACATATACAGCTAATGTTTGAGGCTGTAGCTATTGTTAAGGCTTGCAGTGGGATAGACATTCATCAAAACTAGCAGATAGGAGAATATTAGCGTTAGCTGTTGACTTTTCTTTTTTTTTGAGCGTGTAAAATGTGGGAAAACATTTCTGTTGCAGGATATGGCATTTAGCATCCCAAGTGGAGTTGTAACCTGAAAAGAAAACTGGGTTCACCCCTTGGTGGGTATTGAGCTAGAAGACACAACCTAGCCAAAGATCGAGAGAAGGACTGATTATTACTTGCAGGAAGTAAGGAGAACTCCGGGCGCTTTCCCGAAGCAGTGTCTTCCTGAACAGCAAAATTGGGGAAGTTTTAAGCTAAGGGTATATGCATATTCGTGAAGGGGCTGGAGCAGAGGAGAATTAAGCATAGAATTGGGGCAGAGGTGGACAGAGTCCAAGCTTTAGTTGATTGAAGTTGGGAGGGTCAACTTCATCATTCCATCCTCCACCTGGGCAGGGGCCTTAGTTCCTGTAGAACTCAAAGATATATTATTATGTATATCCCTTGAGGAGGAACTAGGACTCTGCTTTATCACTGCACTATTGTTTGACTGCCTTCTCTCTGTTTCTGCATTTGTTTGTTCCCTTAAGATGTAGGTTACTGGGAATTCCCTGGTGGTCCAGTGGTCCCACTTTCACTGGTGCGGCCTCGGGTTCAATCCCTGGTTGCGGAACTAAGATCCTGTAAGCCACACAGCCGGCCAAAAAAAAAAAAGATCATCAATTACTGAGACCTGTTCAAGGGCAAGCATTGTGGCCAGGCTTAGATCACAAAATGGCTTAGGCCAAAATGGCTTCTCTTAAATCAAGAAAGTAATTTTTGTTTCTCTTTCCAGGGACCCTCTAACCTATCTGCTTACAGAGTCAACTGTTATTGTTCTGAAACAGGTCCCCCTTTTCATTTTCCAAAACTTTCTGAATATCATCTCCCAAAGCCTCGGTTTCTTGCTAGAGAAGGTCTCCAACTGTGATTATAAAGCATTTTCATGTTAGAAGTTTTTCAGGAAAAATGTAATGCTGAAATAATCATACAGTAATTGGGTAGCCTAAATGTTATTTTTAATAACAATCCCTTCCATGGTCCAGGGTGTTCATTCGATTAAAACTTGCCTATACTCTGGAAACAATCTAGCTTTAGAGTCTCTAATGGGAAAAGAGATACAGGGAGCCACTGAGTCAATCAGATGGAAATATAGAATATTAACATTAGAAAAGGAAACTCTGGGCTCATCTGGCACAGTCTCTCTAGTTTAAAATGAACAAAGTAGGACTCAGAGGGGTGGAGGAATTGCCCAGTGTTACACAGTTAGTGGCAGAGTGAGACTGTTAATTTATGTTTATATTCAACAAATATTTATTGAGCTTATGGAGTGCCTGCCATGGGGGTGGCACTCTGCAAGGCCCTGGGAAGACCTGATGAAAAAGTCATACTCACGTCCTGCTCTTGCAGAGTTTATGTGTCCTGGAGGTAGACGGCCACTAAACAGCCAGATGTCCTGTTAATTGCTTAATGCCAGGAGTGTCCAGCATTATGAAGCAAAGTCAGGGAGCTCCCTATGAATAATAAAGGGAACTTGTGATTTCCTGAGGGCCCCTTTGATAGTTCCTCATTATCATCCATTAAGGAAAGCACGAGTTTCCTGAGCATCCATCTTGGAAAAAAGAAGAAAAGGCATGGCTTGTAGTTGTGGCAAGTATTATGCACCTGTTTATCTAATGGTAACGTATTGCCCAAGTTAACCATGGCTTTCAGGCAGGACTGTCATTTTCTCAGAGGAGCGATTAGGACTGTCTAAAATTTTACGTAGTTTTACTTAATTTTAAAATGAACATTTTGATTGTTCCCTTAAGTTTCTATATGGCAGTGACATTGAGGTGTATATATTACTATGTTCCCACAGTTTGGAAGTTTTACATTCTAGTTCACCTAAATGTGAGTTGGTTGGAAGGACAGGCTAAAGATAAGTTGAAAATTAATAAGAATCAATATAAAATTCTGCTCAGGGTTCAAGAAAATAATTGAGCAGTTGTACAAGAACAGGATGAAGGGATATATATTTAAGAGTTGCACTTGTAAGATCTGGTGGTTTTAGTTGAAGGCAAGCTAAGCATGGTCAACAGAGCACTGTCACCTCCAAAAACAGTAAATGCCACATGAGGATTTATGAACAGAAGTATTGGTGTCCTAGAAGAGGCTCCTCCTCTACCCTTACAGGTCAGTTTACCTGAGAGGTGTTCTATATGTCAGTGGGAAGCACATACAGATAACCATCCATCCATCCATCCATCCATCCATCTATCCACTCATCCATCCATTCAATTATTTTGTTTATTGTCCCCTGAATAGAATGTAAGCCTCAGGAAAGCGGGGATTTTTTTCACTACTGTATTCCCAGTGCCTGGAACAATGCTTCACACATAGTAGGCCCTCCATAAGTTGTTAAATGACTGATTGTAGTGAATGGGGTAATTTCAAATTCTGTCAGATAAACAGTTGAAGGAAATAAATCTGTTATAAGGAAGTTTCACTGGAACCATGGAAACTGTCTACGGAGTTTTGAAGGCCTTTCACATGGAAAAGCAGAGGAGCAGGGCTTTTCTGTGTTTCTGAGGTGGACAGGGCAAGGAGCAATGGATGAAAGTTGGAACAATGGCAACAATGCAGGTTTAGGAGGCCCTCGTAATCCAAAGACAACTGATCCTAGGAAAAGGTCAGGTTAAAGTGGATACACTTAAGCAGGGACCAAAATTTCACAGTAAATATTACAAAAAATTTTTTATTGGTACTTTATTTTGAAAAGTAACTCTAAAAGTTAAGAAAATAAATTTATTTGATCATATTAACACAGGTTTTATTATAATTTCAGCTCTATACTAAGTCTTAAGCCACACAGAGACTGAATCAACTCTTGTTGGCTTTTATGGAAGAGGAATTGAGTACAGTTTTCTGACACAGTTTTATGCCAGCACAAAATAACATTCCTTAGTTCGCATTTGACTTTTCACAAAAACAGTTGTATTGAAATAAGATTCACAGCCAGTTAGACTTTTACAGTTTTCAAGGCCGCCTCTCGATCATTATGTAGTCCTATCATTTGCTTTTGATGATTGGGCAGCATCTCTGTGGACTTTATCCTGTCCAATTGGTCACCTTTCCAATGGACAGTGACTTTACTTGTGATTCAAACAGTTTTCCAATGTCACTTTCGTCAGCTTTATAAAATGATGACTCTTTTGCAAAATCTAGAATTACCCTATATAACCAAATCACATTGCATTTATAGTTCATTGTGGATAAATTCTAAATCTAGGAGAGAATAAGCAATAAATATGTGACATTAAGCAAGCAGAGATGTTTAAGTGGAGACCAATTTTGTAAATGCGCATCTTGTTAGTAAATGCTTTTATGTTATGAAAAATTTAGCTTTCCTATGGTACCATAACTATGGAGAGTTGAAATAGGAGTACTCAGAAAATGACAAGGCTGCCAGAGTTGGAAGCCACTAACATGGGTTCAGCTCCCAACCTTTGTTTCACCAAGCAGAGAACTGAGGGAATGAGTATCTTGGAACATCTGTAACCCATCCCATTTGGTAGACCGGTTGGGAAGCTTTGCCGTTAACTATGGGATCTTGAGTCAAAACAATCTTGACAGGCAGGAACACTGGCTCCAATCCAACATATAACATTTAACAAGGCTAGGTGTTTATTTGTAATTAGGTCTCAAACTTCATCCCCCACCCAAACAAAACAAACTGAGCTATAGAATTATAACATGGCAGAGGGAAAGTCCTGGCTTCCATGGTTTACATGAAAAAGAGCTGGGGGTTTGAGGTGACCACATGCTCAATATGACTTAACAAGGTGGCACAACTGCTGTAAGATGCAGTCTTGAGCTGCCCTTCTAAGCAATAGCCATATTGGCAGAAATGATAGCCCTTCTTGTTTTACACGCAGACTGTAGCTACCCATCTGGAGTAGCTATTGGCAGAAGGTGGAGGAGTGGAAAGTTAGGTTGTAGGGGTGGGGAGGCACATAAGCCAGAGCTCTCTCTTTTTGGAGCCTGCTTAGAAAGGTGAGTGTATTACTCTGGACTTTTTTGTTTGTAGGGAGAGAACCCCAGCCTGGGCCAAAGAGAAATTAATTAAACTATGGGAAAGGTAGGAATGTAGTTGGTCCTCAGAGGTAACGTGGAATCAAGGACTTGAACTCCAGGGTTACCTCTCCACCTCTCCTTCTATGTCTGTCCACAAATTGGCATCATTGTCTGATGAGCCATCTGCAAGAAGGAGTATTACAGCCCATAGGAGCTGCCACTCCTTACTCCTTCCAGTTCTAACTCCAAAGAGGAATTGATACTTGTTCTCTCTGGTCCAAAATTTAAAAATCCCAGGGTAAGATCTAACTAATTGAACTTGGGTCAGGTGCCTAACTGTAGGCCAAGGGTGTTGGAGGACTATGACTGGCCCACGTTGATAGCCTGGGGGTGGGATTTCCAAAACCTTTGCAGCTTCCACTCAAGCCACTTGGTGAGAGTGGAGGGATGCAGAATTTTCCCGAAGAGGGTCTGATATTCTGTTCTTGTCAAGCAATGCAAAAGACAGTTGCCGCAATGAGGGATCTGGAAACATTCCTGTGCCGGAGGAAGAGAGGAACGAACCAAGGGGTGTTTAATCATAGAATTGGGGCTAGAGTGAAACTGAGGCTCAGTATTGTCAAATGACTTGCCCAAGGATACGCAGCTGGGTAGAGACAGAAGCCCAGGCCTTGAATTCTGAACTCAGAGTTTCATCCACTACACTTGACTGTCTTCCTAAAGAAGAAAATATCAAGGAGAGGCAAGAAAATTACCTTCAAACATTTGAAGGACTGGTATGTGGAAATAAGAATGGTGTTATTTGATGATGCTTCAAAGGTCAGGTTAGGATTCATGGGCAGTGGTAATCGAAAAGCAGAATTCTACTAGATTTAAGGAAGAATGTCAACACCTGGAATGGCCAAGCAATGGAGCAGGCTGCCTTAGGAGGTGGTGGTCAGAAGCCCCGTCGTCAGAAGCCTTCAGACTAAAGACTGCACCCTAGAGCAGTCGTGCTACCTTGCTGATCCCTATTGAGCATGTGGCCACCTCAAACCCCCAGATAAGGATGTTTATGCAAACATCTGCCAACGATGCTGAAGAAGGAATCCCTCAAATTCCTTCCAGCCCAGAGACACTGTAGATTAAAAACCTGGACGATGTTGCTTTTCACTCTTTTCCTACAGCTTCCACCAGTTGTACAGCGTTTGCAGTGCTAACTGCTGTGCTGATCATTTTACAACGATTATCTCATTGAAACTTAACCTACAATATAGATACTATTATTATCTCCCTTTCACAGATGAGACAAAGAAACATTAAGTTACTTTCCCAATGGCATGTGGAAACTTCATGTTTGCTCCCAAGCCCCTAGACTTAACCACTACATTCAATGGCTTCTCAAAAAATGTTTGTTTCCAGTTCCATTTTTACAGTGTCTTTCTCAGGTGTTCTCAAAATGTGATCTTCAGAACACCTGTGTGAGAACCATATATTTTTGGTTTTGATGCAGAACCAAATATTTTGAAACTCATATTTTTATAAATATTCATGTTCCCCATATGTTTGAACCCCACATTTTTGGTAAATATTTATGTTCCTGGGCCCTACCTCTTACCTAAGGAACCAGAATGTCTGTGTGGAATGGACTGGGAATGTGCATTGTTTTACAAGTACGCAGTATGATTCTGATGGGCATTAAAGTTTGAGAACCACTGGTCTAGAGCTTTCTAAGGAAAGCTGGAGGGGAGACCGGATCCTGAAAAGCCTCATAATTCTCTGAACAGCTTAAACTTTGCTCTGAAGGCCGTGGGGAGACCTTGAAGGGCTGAAAGTCGAGTCTGACGTGATCAGGATTGCTTTTCAGTAAGTTCAGTCTGGTGGTTGTGTGGGCAGCGCTGGAGGCTGGAGACTGAGCACGAGCCTCTTGTATCCTTTAGGGGAGAAGTGATAATGGGCCTGAGCTGAAAAGCGGCAGTAGGGACAGGGCCCTGTTTTTAAGGCAGCCTTTTCTCCAGTGTCAGTTGGGTATAGAGCTAAATGTATATAGACCCTACTTAAATGAGAAATGGAACCCATGTTACATACAGATTTTCTGATGAAATATTCCAGTCAATTTATATAAGCTCATGTATTCTATTGAGATAACATCAAGTGCTAAACTCCTCTGACATCTTATTCTTGCCCTTTGATTCTTATCACCAGCCCCCCTTTACTATCCATGGTGTATGCTCTGGAGAGCTCCAGGGGTGTGTTTGTGCAAGGCCTCATCTCCGGTATGGGTGGGGAATGATGGTTGCCTGGAAGGAGCAGAGACCCAGTGTTGCCTATTGAATAAACAGGGGAAATGCCATGGCATGTCGGGGGGGTGGGGGGTGGGGGTGGGGGTGGGGTTATCTGTTCCTAAATCTGCACATAAACATAACCGAGGGTGGTCAAGGCATTAAAGAGTTCTGGCAAAGCAACTGCTCCGTAGGAGGGTGAATAACCTGAGAGTTACGGGTGCTTTTATGGATATTATGAAATGCCATTATGCTCCTAAGAGGCTGGGGAAAGCCCTAGTTTTTGTCTGATACTATCCTTTACCCCACTGCCCACGTCCGTCTTCTTTAGATTGTGGTATGCATGGTTTCTCCTCTCTCTGGACTCCTTTGGAACTCATTTGCAGGACATCCACAGGTAACACTCATTTATCTAATCGTTTCTTGAATTTCAGTTGGGTTCCCCAGCTAGAGTTTAAATTCCTTAGGAATAGGGCCCATGTATTATTCCATGGGATTCTCCACTGTGCCTAGCACAGTGTGGTCACCCAGAGATCTTAGTAAATGCTGTAAGATTGGTTGGCTGCTTGGCTGAAGTCTTGGAGCACAGATATGATAGTTACTTTGCAGCTAAAGCAGCTTCGACAGAGTGATTAAATTACTCTCTCAGTAGGGTCACAGTCATTATCTGTCACAAATGTGCATTGACTACCTACATCCTGAATTGTTCAGAAAAAAAAAATGCTTTCAGAACACTCATGATCTAAATAAGGAATCAAATGCAGTTTCATATTTGCTTCAGGTGATCCTGTTGCCCTCCCATTAATATGTATTTATCAAACACCCACTCAGTGAATTTAGTGAGGCCTTGGTACTGTAATAGATGCTGTAGAGGCGTCACAGATTCTGTAGGAAACATAGGCTCTGCCCTCAAGAATCCTCATGAGCTAAGCTGGCATGTGGGCATTCCTCTGTTAAAGGCCAGTTTCAGCGTATGGGACTTGCTACCCAACAGGGAGGATGGGAACACATCTCGGCCTTGCCAGTCTCCCCCTGTCCCAGCCTGTGTTGTCAGAACTAGCTCCCTTATTCCCTACTGCCTCATGGGATCAGAACTTGAGCACAGAAAAGTCAGTTAAGAGGGCCCTGGATAGGAAGGAAATCAGTTGGCCAAGGCAGTTAAGTCTAAGACATGGAGTCAGGAGGGCCAGGGTTCTAGTCCTGGCTTTGGTATCCAATTCTGGGTTAAGGGGCAAAATACTCCAAGACTCCATTTCGTTATCTGTAAAATGAGGTGAAAATGCCCACCTCACAGGGCTATCAGCAAATGTAACTGAGAAGATAAATGGAAACACATCGCCCCTCACTTCCCCACAGCCACCTCCTTCCCCTGGGCTCATATCTGCTCTTTGATCAGCATCTGTCTGCTGGGTTTTCTCCCCGCTTTCTATCCTCATGACTACTGGTTTGCTTTTAAGCCCTGATCATTTCTTGTCACAGAAACTATATCTTTTTACTTTATGGTAATCCTTTTTTTTTTAAGTTTTAGAAGTCTCAAAAATTATAAAGGTAATGCATGTTTGTTATATAAAAAAATTTTAACTATCAGAAATCTGTAGAGGAAAAAATGAAAATATTTGTCTGTTTCCCCAAATCCTCATTCTCTTAGAGGTAACTACCATAAACAGTTTGGTGTGTCTTTCCAGACCATCTTTATGAATTTATAAAATACACACATTTTTTTCTCTATAAATAGAATCATTGTATACATATTATTCTGTAACTTGATTTTTTCAATTAATTGATTTTTTGTGTGTGAATTTGTACACATGTGGACTTTTTTTATAAAGTAGATTATTGTGTACATTTTATTGTGCAGTTTGCTTTTCATCTGAGCTCATAGACAGCTGTCTTTTAATTGGTCTTCTTGTTTCCATCTCATACCTCTCCAGCCCATCCTCCACCAACCTGCCAGAATGATTTTTCTAAAACCCAAATGGGGAACCATTGATCAAAGGATAAAATCCAGACTTCTTGATCTGACAGTTCAAAGCTCCCTACCATCTGTCCCCTGCTGAATTCTGCAACTTTATTGGAGTATTTCTTAGATTTTGTTGTTGTTAGCAGCAGAAACTTTTGTCCTCTGAACAAAACCTATGTGTACCCCCAATGTATTAAACAGGTAAACATGGAGCTCTTGGGGTTAATGTGTACATAGGTGGGGCCTCTAGACCCCAGCTGCTCAGGCACCCTTCCCTGTACCCTAAGCCCCATTCTCTATCCTGCTTTATATTCTCTCTTAGGGCGTTTTGGTCCTCTGTGAGATCAGCCTCAAAAGATCAGAGATGTAGACAAACCTTCCCAACTTCTCTTTTTTCATCATAGGCCTGCAACTCAATTCTTAAAAAACAAACTTGGAAGCTTCTTGTTAACCTACTTACCTGGAGGAAATGAATTTCATGTTTATTAACTTTTTGGTGACGTATCCTGAATGATTCCTCTTGGATTCTAAGATGTCCTCCCTTAGACATGGAGATTTAGAGAGCTAGTTTTGGAGACTCATTCTTGTCGCTTTTCTGTCCTTTTTCATGGTGAACATATTAGGCCTTCTCCTATTGTTGACCTTTTCTCTTTGCTCTGGAATTACTATTATGTTTGGATCTTTATGATCCAAAGACTGTGAGGTCCTTTATGATTGAAGCAAGAAGACCAATTAGAGGACAACTGTCCATGAGCTAAGATAGAAAGAAAGCTGCAAAACAAAATGAATCCAGCTGGATGGTCCCAGTATCTAGCTCAGAGCCTGGCACGTAGTAAATGCTCAATAAACTTTTCATCCCCAGAAAGCATGTCAGGTATGACAGACAGTTCCCTCTGCAACAAGGGTGAGGAAGAGATACAGTTATTCCCATTGCTGGGTGTGTGAGGCCCATAGTTTGCTGTCAATATAGCTTTGGAAGTGGTCCCTGGGGCTGCAGGCAGGTACGGATGGTCAGCATCCCTTCTTGCCAAACCACAACCTGGCTGCCTCTGCTCCTCCCATCCGCATAGACCTAAACAGAAAGGGGAGACCTGGGGGTGCTCTCTCTTTGCTTAATTCACACCAGTGATAGCTTTGTGCATCTTGAGTTTGATAACAACTGAATGACCACCTGAAAACCATGCTGGGACCGTTTTAGATTCGACACCAGTCATAAGAAACTCTGAAGAAAAATGAAGACATAAATAACTCACAAGCTGAATTTTGTGGCTTTTGTGGATCTATTTATTTATATTTTTCAAAAGCAGTAAGTCTACAGCCTTAAGATACTCAAAATGACATTCTTTGCTTCCTTTGACCACAAAAGCCACACGTCTGCTTCATTACCAGGAGACTGCGTTGGTGGAGATTGCAATATTCCTACTTATCTTTAAAAAAAGCAAAAACAAACAAAAGCCAGGAACTCCTGTGTTGGTTGCAATGCATATGTTGGTTAGGCTCTTCAACTGTTAGAAAAGGATTTGAACTTTATCCTCAGCCTGTCTGGTTAATTGGCAACATGGCATATCTGTCAGAGGGTGTCATCTCAGATGTTCTGGTCTCTGATTCCTATGCTCATATTTAGGCTTTCCATTTTTTAACCCTTCTTGGTACATTTTTTTCTAATATGGAATGTGTTTGGTTGGCTCTTATCTTTTCCAGCTATTTGGCAGGTACCCATTCTGTCTTAAATTCTGCCAGTTGTGCCTCAACTTTTTTCTTAAGATTGCTGACACAGGTTCATTGGTCTTTGAATGCATTGGGTTCTTCTTTTTGATTATTTCCCTACTCTTTCCTAGGTAACTCAGTGGCATGTATCTCCTCATTCCTCCTCCAGCACGGCCCAGGCTCCCCTCCCATGGTCTTATACAGTGGGACATATTGTACAGTGCAGCCTGCCTGCTCAGAGATCAGACTTAATAAATCAAGCCATCTTTTCTCACTGACCTGGTATTGGCCTCAGCATTGGTCTCACTCAGTGGTCTAGACATCCATTCCCATCCACTGGAGCAGGCCCTTGATGTGAATGAAACCAGCATCCCATTCCTGGTCTTGCACTTTTCCCACATATCTCACTTAATATGTAATATTTCTCACTTTTAGGCATATAAGGTATTTTGACCATTATTTGGAAATACCCCCACCTCCTGCTCATGTTGCCTAACCAGCTATGCCAATGCTCTTGAATGGAAAAGAATGACTGAGAACCTTCATGAGCTGTCTTGCTTTCCGCAATGCCCGACTGTTAGAAGTGTTTGGGGGAGGCTTCTTTATCATTTAGGGTAGGATTCAGCCACATCTCCTGCGTGGCAGAGCTGCACCGGGAGCAAGTCGCAACGTTTTCAGAAATATCAAAATGAATGTCCTCTGGTGAGGTCTACTAGGTCTTAGTAGTAAAAGTGAGCCATTGGACTCGTTTCTGCTGTCCAGACTGAGGTCATGGGCACAGCCATGGAATGGGCATCACCTCCTGTATACAGATACAACATTTAGTATTCATTCAGAGAAAATACTTTAAGATTTCTGTGACATTTTGGTGTAAAACATCTGCCATATGATGGAATTAGAAGAGTAAAGCTCTTGAAGTCTTGGATGCAGTCTCACTCATCTTTGTGAGATGTAGCTCTCAGCATATGTTAGCATCTAGTGCTCAATAAATATTTGATGAACGATTGGAGTATCACATTATAGTTTGGCTTTAAATAAACAAGATCAAATTATTTGGCTTATGAAAAATGACTTAATTTTGTTGTCTCAATTTTCAGTACAACTGAATTGCCAATTTCTGGGACTGTAAGTAGCAAGGGAATGAGATGGAGTAACGAGATAGGTGCACATTAATTTGTTACTGGGTTTAGGGTCATAAGTAGATTTTTTTTTTGGTCTTAGTAAAATTTAGAAAGATCTTTTCTTACCTTTTTCTAAATCTGAAATATATTTCCAACAGCTGCAAATACTCAGGGCTCTTGTGGCATTTTACTCTAGAATAAGAAAAAAAGTAGACCTCTTGGGTGGGGATATTTCATCCTTTTATCTCTAGTTTACTCTCCATTACCTTTGCATATTTCCACATGGCCTTGAGCCACATTCACAATTGAATATCTCCTCTTCAGTCAACAGGTGAATCATGAAAATTTCAGGAGATTTGCCAATTTCACATTGAATAGTCAAACCGAAATGTTTTATTAAAAAAAATTTTTTTTTTAAACATGATGTAAATCCATTTGGAAATTAGCAGAATTTTCTGCCCTAGCTCAGGGTCATTATCTTGGGGCACCTTTCAAGGGATGGTTGTCACAATTATGAGCGAAGCCTTGTTTTGATTTTAACAGTTTCCAGTGCAGAGGCGAATGCTTGAGACTTCAGCAATGTACAGCCACCAACTGAGGGAGAAAGTGTATGGTGCTGTGTCTAGAAACCATTTCAAATGCCTGTTTTGAAAACCTCGTTACAATCTGTTTAAATGCAGTTTTTCAAAATAGATTTTTAATGGTTATCTTCTGAATAGCTCAGATTAGCAACTGAAAAGAAAAACAGCTCTTAAAAAAAAGTAGATGATATCAGAGGGGGGAAAAGTTGTATTTAATTCTGTGTGATGGTTGCTATGGTGACGGTTGAATGTAAATTTCAGTTTATGTAAAACTCTGCTAAGGTTTTGATGAGAGACCAGAGGCAAGGCTTGGTGTCAGTTGGTAAAGTGGCTAAAAATCATCTATTAATGGGGCAAAAGAAAAAAAAAAGTGGGGAGAGAGGGTCACACAGCTCTCTCCCCACCCAGGTATCATGTCAGCACATACTAACCACATAATGTTGGCCAAGGCAGTACAAATTAGAGCAGGGAACGAAAAATGGTGCTTCTCTTCTCCTTTGACAATTTCTTCCTTGAGGAAATTGAAGACAAGAGAGCTTCCTTGGGGAGGAGGCAGCTCTTGCAAAGATGAACTCCCATGTGCCAGTTTTATTGGTTTGAAATAGGCGTTTGGTTGTGGGAAAGGAGATTCAAGCATCAGATGTCCTTTGCAGACCCTCTAGCCACTCTTCCCCATCTTTTGAGTACTTGCTCAAACCAGCAAGAAGGAAAAACAAACACCTGGCTAGAGGGGTTAATAACATCATGTTACCCTAAAGCTTCAGGCATTAGAATTGTAAATCCACCTGGAGAGTAGGCTTTTGCCTCTTAAATTAAGGGATTTAATCTAAGAAGGAACAGTTAAGGATCAGTTAGTAACTGAGCTAATTACAAACAGGTGTTTGTTTAACTATTGCTACCTACTTAATTCTTTAGTATTTATGTGTAGTTGCTCTAATAGCACACCCCCATATACTTATTTATTATTTATATTTGTGTTTATGTTTTTTAAAGAGGGTATGAGTGAGAAAGCATAGCAATTGCTTTCCATTCATCGTGTCTATAAAACATGGGTCTTCAAGTCCCTGGGCAAAATGCCAAGTGGTCACTGCCCACCTGGCTAATTGCAGACCAAAGAAGTGAAGACAGGCATGGCCAATCTATGCTATGGGCACTAGGGTAATTGTCAGTGTGTCAATTTCACTTGCCGCTACTCATGTCCTAAGTAAAATTGGGAAGTAACTGAATTTACCTTTTGATAACCTTCTAGCTCTTTTTCCTCCAATCTCCAGACAGCTCACTGCTCGGCAGCCCCCTGATTCAGCACCTTCGTGTCCAAAGTCACGCACTCTGACTGTGGAAACACCCTAGTAGAGTCCTCCTCTTTTTACTCAACTTAGAAATGCCCCAGTTTCTAGAATGATCTTTCTCTTCAACACTCTCCCACATTTAGTCAAAATCTCCTCTCCAAAGTGACTGATTTCAGCATAATGCGAGAAGGTAATTGGATTATTTACGGTCCTCCTTAAAGGATTATCTAGCGGAGTGCCAGACTCTGGTCTTAGATTTCCTTTCCAGAAACCAGACCTGCTGATACCTTGATCTTGGAGTTAGCCTCCAGAGCTGTGAGAAAATAGATATCTGTTGTTTAAGCCACCCAGTCTGTGTTATTTTGTTATGGCAGCCCTAGAAAACTAATACAGATTTATAGGTACATAACATTTATAGGTGGTTGGGTAGTTATTACACTGAGTGGCAGAAGCATTATTCAAAATTATCTTGATCTAGTTCAGTGGGGTTGATCCTAAGTTCTGCTCTGAGGTCCATAACAGCAACTCAACTAGTGCAGCAAGTTAGATATCCAGCATGGCAATTGACTTGTAAAGATGAGCTACAGGTTAAGGTTGACTACTTGACTAACAGCTGCTGAAAGCTGTTACAAAATTAAGCTACATTAATAAAAAGATAGCTCCCCAGTCGTGGAATATTATAATTTCACTATATCTACCTAGAATGGTGTTTCATTCTGGGTGACACCTTTTTAGGAGGAAACTGACCAACTAGATTATATCCAGAGAAGGGCAACCAGAGAGTTTGGAAACATGTTGTATGAGCTGTCATGTCGTGGAAAGGGTTGTGGCTGTGTTTGAGTTGTGGGGGAAGGAAGAACTCTATTTGAGGTGGATGTTCCTGGGAGGCAGGAGTGGTGGATATCACAGTGGAAGTTCCGACATTCCTTCCACCCTGGATGATTAGTGGAGTCAGTGCCTGGCATCCCCCTGGTGATAGTTATTGTGCACGTGACAGAAGCTGAAACAGTCAGAGTGAAGGGAAGAGTTTATATTCCACGCTCAGGGGGAATACTTTTCTCTTTTTCCTCTGGTCCAAAGTGAACCTGCACCTGCCATAACCATCATGCTACCAACCTGAGAATGAAGCTCATGCTGAAGATGACAGAATAGAGAAATGGAAAGAACCAGGGCCGTGACGATGTTTCTGAATCCTTATGTCAGCCACCCCCAAACCTCCCAGCTGCTGGACTTGCTATTCTGAGAGATAAATGTCCTTATTGTTTAAGGCATCCTAAGTTGGAATTTCCTTTACTTGTTGCAGAACCATCTTAACAGATTCTACAGGGCTGGGCTGAAGAAAAGGATGAGCTTTCACAGATAATTCCAAATACCCATCAGTAGAGTTAGACCCTTCCAAGAAGGGAGCTTTTGTTACTGTAAGAATTCAAATAGAGTTTGACTATGATTTTTAAAAAATCCTTTATTGAGTGGAATTTTGCTCTAAATGATTTTCAGGTGTCATTCAAACCCTGATGACGTAAGATTCAAAAATAATTCTTACTAAGGTGTGAGTGACCATGAAGCTGAACTTTTCCCCGGGGCATTTGCATTATCTCCAGCATAACTCAGATGAAGCTTTTATTAGTAGAATGTGGAGGTGGGGGGAGGTTTTGTGCATGAGAGCCTTCCAGGTGCTCCTTGCCTACTTCATATAAGTGTGGCACTGTCCTCTTTGCCTATAAGGGTCTGTGTCTGGGGTCCCCACTTTTGGAAGGTTGCTGAACCCTAACCAAAAGGGAAACAAACCATATTGTGACTGCTGGATTTGCAAAAGACAACATACAAAGGGCCTACAATATCATGGAGAGGAAAAGTGAGCAAGGGCAAGGTTTTGTGGATTGTGGGCTCTTAGTGGGAGGGGCACAGAGGCTGAGGGGAGGGGTGAGAGGTAGACTGAACCTTGCAAGGATTACAGGGAAGCAGTTTTCCACCTGCTTTTTTTTTTTTTAATAAATTTATTTATTTTATTTTTGGCTGTGTTGGGTCTTTGTTGCTGCACATGGGCTTTCTCTAGTTGCGGCGAGCGGGGGCTACTCTTCGTTGCGGTGCGCAGGCTTCTCATTGTGGTGGCTTCTCTTGCTGTGGAACACGGGCTCTAGGCACGCGGGCTTCAGAGGTGGGGTGCGCGGGCTCAGTAGTTGTGGCTCACGGGCTTAGTTGCTCCACGGCATGTGGGATCTTCCTGGAACAGGGCTCGAACGCGTGTCCCCTGCATTGGCAGGCGGATTCTTAACCACTGCGCTACCAGGGAAGTCCCTTTCCACCTGTTTTAACCCATGCTCCCTTTTGACAAATGTCCCCCTTCCATAGTTCATACTATAAAAATTATAGTTAAAACATAATAGAATGTTAACTGTGCTTTAAAAGCTACACAGTTTCTCCATTCTAGTTCATCACTGACAGGACATTTGCAAACACTCCTGCCTCCCCTCTGAGAAATTTTGAATCACTGTGATAGATTTTTCTTGATATTGGTCCCAATGTTGATTAGGTTTCTAGTGGTTTCTGTAATTAAATATACAATAGTAGTGAAAACTGTATTTTGCCCTCATGCTTATGACTCTGAACCAGAAAGTATGACCTCACACTGTGTATCTTGTATGATACATAACCAGACTGGGCTGGTTGGGGAGAAATGTTCCCAGAAGCTGAGAATGTAGTTGGCGAGGCTGGTGTGGTCACTCACAGAGTGTCAGGGCTGCACAGGGGCTCCGAAATACAATTGTATTGTCCACTCTATCGTAACGCCAGGGAGGCCATCTGTGAGCAGGGATGTGACTCACTGGGGGCCCAATGGTTAATGAATCACTGACCAGAGGGCAGGAGTGTGAGCACGCCCAGATTTTACTTCAGGGGATCATTTTTTAAGAATTTGGATTTGCAAGGAAATCAAATCTGATTGATTTTTCAGTTAGTGAGAGGGATCAATGCAAACAGGAGGCCAAGGTGGTGTGAAGAGGCTAATTACTAAGCTTGTAAATATTTTCATGTGTAATGGGGGCAGATGACTGTCCAACCAGTGTTTCTCCCTGGTGGTGGGAATTCTCAGTCTCACTGGCACTGGGCATTTCTGGTGTCAGGGTGGCCAGCACTTTCCTAGCTCTGTCTGGGGAACCAGAGGAGAAAAAGAAGCCAAGTTCGGAGATGGGATCAGTGCTCACGTTGGCCATATGTGTAAGTGGCCAGCCTGTTTACCGCTCTGAGGCTTTACCTTCACTTCCGAGAGACCTCATCCCCTCTCAGGTGGGAAAGCCTAGTCGGCTTCATTGCGGGGCACTCAACCAGTTTCTTTACTTCCTGCTCTTGGCTTTCCAACGTCAGGCTAAAACAAGGCAGCTCAAGTGTTGGATTCCAGCTCCAACACAGAAACTTAAAATTCCCTAGAAAAGTCCCTCTAAAATGGAGAATATCATTCTGGAAGAAACAGTTTGATCAGCTTTGTTAAGATGTTAATTATTAAATAAAATCAATCATTTTTAGTTTGATTTTGACTCTTTTCAGTTAAAAAAAACCTGAAGGTCATCCCTTCAAAGACTTTTAAAAAACCCCAAAAAACAACCAAAACCCAGAAATCCCAGTGTGTTTTTGGTGACCCTCTGGGAAATGCGGGTTAGAGAAAAAGCCTCTGAGGTAGTGGTAGAAGGGGTAAGAGTGTGGTTTCCAGTTTGGGGGCTTCTTTTTTGTGGGTTCTTAGTTGTTACTGCCACCAAGGCACAAGTGTCAGCAAGGCTGGGAGAAGCCGAAGCCCGCTGAACTGGGGCCATGAAAGCTGTGATTGCCCTAGGTCATAGCCAGCCCAACAAGGGGACACTGTGGATTCCAGTCAGATGGAGTGGCCAGAAACCAGCAGCGGCCAGCAGTGACCACTACCAGAAAGTTGGCCAAGGTTTTAAAGAAAGAATTAAGGTCACAGAAACAAAGGCAAGCAAGGAGTCCCAAACGGGTGCTCAGAACACATACAGCATAGCAGGGTCGTGTCTCTCTGAGCCTGTTCTTGGGGGGAAGGTGTGCTGACTACGCTTTCATTCAAAGGTGGATAGCTGGCAGGGGACAGGCCAAGGACATTGCAGACAAAGTGCAGGAAGTGGAAGAGAACAGAGGGAGTTGTGGCTGTAGATGGATTCTGGCACAATACAACCCACCTTTCCCTTTCAGGAAATAGCCGAACTAGGAAAGTCCCTAAGACCTTTCATTTGTAGACAAACTGGTTTGGTTGTTTGAATTGTGATACTGCCAAGCCATGGTTTTAGACTCATAAAACTCAAATCCAAGTATGTTACAGTGGGGGCTGTTCTCATGTCCTAACTGTTAATAGAAGTACTTCATTATTAATAATAATAATGGTCAGGGGAATGGCAGCTGCCTTTTTAATGAGCACTTAATATATGTCAGACACAGTGCTCAACAACAACAATTCTAAGAGGTTGAAATTATAATTTTCATTTAACAAATAAGGAAAATGAGGCATGGAGAGGTTGAGTAACTTGCCTAAGGTGACCAGCTATAAGAGCTGGGATTCACCTTAGATTGGTAAGAGCACCAAATCCCATGCTCTTAAGGACTACCATATATGTGGCAGGCATGAGAATGCATCTTGCAGACCTCCAGCTGCCAGGAGTGCAACTGACTGAGGGCCCCAGGCCTGTGCTCTGAATCCATCATGGCATTTTCCCACGGGCTGCTCCCAGCCAATGACAGCATGGCTGTCAGCTCCCAGGTCAGCTCCCAGAAGACACAGGATTCCTCCAATAGCCAACTTCATCTTGCCGAACTTTCTTTAGACTACTCAGTGGTCTAGGTTGCTTCCACCCATCCTTCCTTCCTGCTGTTCTATCAGGCTCAGTCCATCTGATGGTTTTCCCAGCTTCCCTCCCTAATAAAATCCTTGCATCCTCTTTAATCCCATTTTAGTGTTTGCTTCTCAGAAGACCTGGACTAACGCAGTGTACCACACCAAATTTCAGGACAGCTTGGTTCAGCCTGCCAACATAAAGTGGGGATTAGTCAGTTTCCTGCTTCTCTTCAGATTCCACACTAAGAGGCTCAAGGCCCAAGGCCTTTCAGTGATCCTCCCTGTGTTGTATTTTTCCCCCCAGCTGGTAACTTAGGTGGTTGGTCTTATTCATCGATTCATCCATTCATGCAAGAAGCATTTATTGATTTCTCACGGTGATTTCTAGACCCCGGGGATCCAAAGATGAATATCAGGGAATCTGCCCTCAAAGAAATCACAGACTCATGGAAGAACAATTTGGTCGACGGATAAACGACTCTAATTGCTAATGACTCTTCTGTGCTTACTCTTTGTCAGGTACTCTTTTAAGTGTTTTATATGAATCAGCTCATTCTATACTTACAACTATTGAACGTGGTAGGTGGTATCCTCATCTCCATTTGCACACGGGGAACCTGAGGCACAGAGAGGTAAGTGGCAGAGTTGTGATTTGAACACATGCAGAGCCCTCTCACTCACTGCTGTGCTACACTGCCTCTTGCCATGCCACCTCTTCTAAGAGTGTGACTGTGCCTGGGGAATGCAGGCTTCCACTGCGATGGAAACCCTGAGCCCAGAGCAGTTCAGTTCCCACTTTAAAAGTCCCTATCAGCTGCCATGGTGATCTGCTGGGCAGTCTGGTGGGTGCAGATGCCTGCTTGTTGTGGATAATCAAGACTTGCTGCTCTTGCCTGCCTGGAGGTAGCAGGATCTCTGCTGGTGTCTGTCTCCATGGCTACCCAGAGCATCCCTGGGTTGCCTGACACTCACTTCCTGGGTCACGTTGGACTGGCTAGCCCTGGACTACTGTATGCAGAGGTATGCTTCTGCTCATTTCCACATGGAGAATCATTTCATAGGAACTCTCATTCGTTAAATGAATAGTAACAAAAAAAACAAATAACTTTGTCTAGTACTTTAAAGTTTTCAAAGGGCTTCTAAGTGTTTCTCACTTAATCCCAGTAAGCCTGTGCAGCAGGCCAGGCAGGTGTGAATATTCTCATTTTAAAAGAAAGGATACTGAAGCTTTGAAAAGTCACAATACCCTGTGACTTGGGAGATGGGACTTAAATCCAGGCCTTCTGTGGCTTCCTTGACTGTACTCTTCCAGATCCCCTTGCTAGCTGCATTTATGTTGCTAGGAAATACTACACCATATCTTTAGAGCCTTGCCCTTAGTAGCCAGGTTTTAATTATTGGGGGCTGTCAGCAGCTCCTGGGTTTTTTTAATTTGGGGATAAAAAATAAAGGGGTTTTTATTTTGACCCACAATTATTTAACCAGATTTGGATGCCATCTTGCTGTTTTGTATTTTTTTAAAGCAGATCACTGAGGGGAGCATGCTCCCACCCCAACTTGATGGTACATGAAAACCAGATACAGCATTTCAGGGTGAGGAGTGAGAGAAAGTTACCCATTCCAAAGATGGAAAGTGAAACTGACCAGTCCAGTTTCAGAGTTTCAGCTGGTTAGAATGTTAAATGTCAGCAAAAGTGGGGGCAGGTAAACACCCTCTTGGCCTTTCCTGGAAGTGTGATGACTGAGTGGTAGAGAGACAAAAGGAGAGGAGTTTTCTTTACAATTTCTTAACCTTGGTTCTACTATCAAGAGTTGCCTTCATCCTGTCAGTTCTTGGCTGGGTGAAAATAAACTGCATTTTCGTGGTCTGCTCCAAACAAAGCCCACTTGTCCTCACACCAGTAAATCCAGATATCAGTGTCTACTTAGATTAGAATTGATTCCTGATCCAGGAAACCGAGAAGAAGCAGTTTAAAGACTAGTTATTAATGGCCTCATTACAAGTCTGTGTCATGCCATTTGAGCAAAATTTACATACAGAGAGGAAGCACATTTATAAGTGTCGGAAAGAGATGAAGAAAGAGGAAGCTTTCATGGGGGGCTGTAGTAGCCCCTGCTTTGTTAGCAACAATGGGGTTTCCTGAGCAATGAAACAGGGACCTGCTGGCCTCCAGCCCTGAGAGCCCTGGTGGAGAACTTTCTCCCCATTGGTGGCCTTTGGAATGTAGGTATGGACAGTGTGTCTTAAAGCTCTTGATAAACTTGGGCAGTGAAGCTGTGCTTGGTTGGAGCAGCCCCAGAGATGATGGGTCCAGGATAGAAATGGGTTTCTGTGGAACCTGGATCCCATGATGTGGCAGCAGATTTTTCCCCAACCCTTCCCAGATTTATCGCAGAGACTGGTTGAGGGAACTTCAGCCTGTGGCCAGGAAGCAGCTCACACAGGGAAATTATTTCCCCACTGGGGTCATGTTTCCCAAGAGCAGCTGCTCCTTTGGTCTGGGAACTGGCTAGGAGATGGGAATCTTGAGTTCTTAATGTGGTTCAACCATTAAACCAGCAGGTAATGACCTAGGGCCAGTCAGTTCATGTCCCCATGCCTCCAGTTCTCCCATCTGCAAAAGGGAGGTGGTCACATCTGTCACATGTGCCTGGGAACACAGAAGAGAACAAATGAAAACACATTAAAAAGTTCTGAGGCACTGGGTGGTGCAAGAGCTCTAAATATCCCTCAGCTTGTCGGGTGAGGATAGAGTGACTTGGCTGTGGTACTCAGAAAAGTTTCCTGAAGGTTGAACTTGGGAGGGGGTTGGAGGGCCCCAGCCCCAGCTGGGTGGGTAGGAGAGCTGGAGGCAGATTTTATCATTGGTGGGCAAGGGTGAGCCCATACTTTCATCGGTTGTCATGGCAGCCTCAGCTGTGGGGCTATTTTTATTCAAGCTGAAGAGCAAGTAGGGTGAGTTGGGGAGGGGACGGGAAGAACCATCATCCTTTGCTTTAAAACAAAACTAAACTAAACTGACACTTTGAATAGCTCATTTAGAGCAACTAGGTGGGGCCTGGATAAAGGTCTTAGGGGCCTGAGCTCTCCTCTCCTCTTGTCCTACCGCCTTATCCTGAACTTTGAGTACCTTGAGGAGGGCCAGGGGAATTACCTGGTGAATAAAGGGAAAACGATTCCCTGTCTATGTGAGCTGGAAAAGACTGGGGTTGATGTACAGTAGATTCCTGATCCAGAGCCCTCTACCAAGTGCTGCAGATCCATCGATGTGCAGTGAAACTGGGCAGCCTCAGGAATCTGCAGCTGACACAGACCATCTGGATGGCAAAGCAGGTCGGATGTGACAGGTGAGTCAGCCTGTGTGGGGAAAGTCAGCAGCGTCGACTGCCTCAGGAAGTCAGTGTGGGCTTATGGGAGGAGCGGATCCATTCTTCCTTCTCCTTTCTACTACTTTCTCCTTATTTCCAGGGAGGCAGAGTGGCCACCATGAGTTTGTTTAAAGTCTGAATTGGGGGTGTGTCCACAGGGCTCTGCCTTAGCTTTCTGGCATCATGAGGATGATGATGAAGGTGACAAGGACAATGATTGATGTCACTCTAGTGAACTCACACTAACACCACTAAATAATCATCACCTCCTCCCTCCCCTGACTTCAGTGCCAGTAAGACATGTGATGGGTAAGGGTCTGGCATTCCACTGACCCTCTTAACATCGTTCTGATTGATGACTGTACATGACTTCAGGGGGTAGCTGGTGACTTGCGGGTTGGGTATACTTGTCACTGTGTTGGGAGTTTTTTAAGTGAAAGGGGTTAGGTGGATGGGAAATTCAATACCCATTAACCAAGGTGGGTGAAAAGGGAGAAAGAAAGACCCATGGGTGATGACTAAAATGAAAAAGCAATCTTGATGTTTGCCAGGAAGCAGCAAGAAGGTGGGGTTGTTGAAACTCAAGATCTGAGTCCCACCACTGCCAGCCTCTCACCTCCCCCCGCGAACCCACATGCCATGCTTTTGCAGTGGAGCAGAAGCTCCTTCACTGGGATCCACACGTTTGGAATCTGGGGACAAGGCCAGGACTGAGGTCTCCCTTTGTGCTTTCTAAGGACATAACAATAGCTATGACATTGATTTTCTAAGCTTATAGCTAGTGTAAACAAGATACACGGTAGGAGAAATGTTTCGTCTACTTAAGAACCATTTTTCTAAGCATTTTGTGAACCATGCTTGTGGTATGCTTTCAGACATTGGGTTAATTATAGCATCTTATTTGCTCATGAAAGCAGGTAGAGCAGGATGTTGGCTTGGTAACACTTTGTTAGCCACTAGTTCATGTTATTTTACAGACTTAGAGACACTGCTTGCTCAAGGTGTGGTGGGTGGTCAGCCCCTCTGCTTCTCCATTCTGACCAAGATTTAGAAAAGAGCTGACATATTCTACTTGTGTGTCTGGAATTATTTCAAAAACAAGCAAATTCAAGAAAATTCTTCAACTTTCAGAAAAATAAAACTACGTTTTTGGGAATTCCCTAGTGGTCCAGTTAGTGCTCTGCACTTCCACTGCAGAGGGCACGGGTTTGATCTGGTCCGGGAACTAAAATCCTGCAAGCCGCGTGGCGTGGCCAAAAACAAACAGACTAGGGTTTTAATCTATATTTTACAGAATTTCTTTTTCTCATGAATACTATTTAGTGACAGGTCTTCTATGTGTAAACCAAACTCCTAGCATGGCATTTGGGGTTCCCTCCCTGTCCCTCTCCCCTCACCCTCCCTCCCTGCTTCGTATAGAAGGTGCCCCCCTTGCTTCCTGTGGCCCACACACATCATTTGCTGTCTTGCCTTCGTGTCCTTAATCATGCCTTTACCTCTGCCAGGAAAGTCCTTCCTACCCGGTGCCCGCATTCTCTGTGCCTTTCAAGGCCCTACTTGTCACGTCTTTGGGGATGTCCTTCCTTCTTTGATCCTTTAGTGGCCATAAACTGTGTTTTATAAATCCCTGCTTATCCATTGTAATGTTTTGTTTTGAAGTTATTCCTGTTATCATTTGTCTGTGGAAGTTGGAGAGAAGCTGTTTCTCTCCTGTGCGGTCCCTCCACTATCAGCGAGGACAGAAATATTCTCACCCTGACATTTCTTAGGGGGCCGAGGATAGGCTTTGAATATTTGTTATTCATTGATAGGCATTGGATGTTTGTTGAAGGAATAAAGGAATGAATTACTAATTATTGTATTAATTTAAATGGAAAATATGCTTTTTTCACAAGAATTGTAATCTCAGCACCTAAATGCTATTTGCCTTAGTTAAAGTAAATTAACCTGTCTTCTTCATCCTTCAGGAAGTTTTTCTCAACTTTCTAAACTTCTGTTACATTTTTCATGTGCCGGCACTTTTATAAACACTTAGAAACATAACTCACTTTATTTAGCTATATTTATGGTCTCATAATGCTTGCTGGTATCACATAGTTCTCTCAATTGTTTCACGTGGAGCCTCACCTTCCCAGTTCAGTTGTAAGCTCCTTAAGGCCCACGCTCTTGAGGCACACTCTTGGGAACCCCCGTGGGATCCTTGTCATGCATATTCAGTAGATACTTGCTCAGTGATTAGGAAGCTCAGGCTTCAGAACATTTTATGTCAGGCTTTGAGAAATAGTTGTTTTATGATTTCATCATCATGGCTTAGATAGGCTGGATGAGCTTCATAATAGCTGAGAAATTTCATCCTGAGTGGAAAAGCCTCCAGAAGTTTCTCCAGACCTCAGGCAACTCTCTGTACTCCTGCCCCACCTGTGTGGTGGTCAAATCTGGGTCTCAATCCGGGATGCAAATGCAGAGGGAACATGGCCCCTTTCCTTCATGGACCACGCTGCCTAGGTTGTTTCGCTATTCATTTCTGCTTTCTTCCAAGAAACCTTTGAATCTTCTTCACTCTTTCTTTCATCAGCCACACTGGAAATCCCGGATGCAAATTGATAATGTCCTCCTACTTCATATCAGCCCAGAGACACGTGTGGGCCCCTGTCTGGCTCCAGTGACCACTTCTATTTCATTCCATTTTTGGCTAGATTGGTGGAAGGCTCTTAATTCTCAGTTGAAATTTATCTCCTTAATTTCCTTCTCTGTTCACTTTCTTTTTCCTTGTTATCTAAAAGTCAGATAAAATAATTCGACATGTTTATGCTACAGGCCTTCTTCCTGCCTTCCCACCTTTGCTTTACCTTATTTAAAAAAAATCACTAATAAATGTAGCTTGACAAAATGAAAGCAGTATAGGGACTTTCTTGTGGCGCAGTGGTTGAGAATCTGCCTGCCAGTGCAGGGGACTCGGGTTCGATCCCTGGTCCGGGAAGATCCCACATGCCGCGGAGCAACTAAGCCCATGTGCCACAATTACTGAGCCTGCGCTCTAGAGCCCGCGAGCCACAACTACTGAGCCCGTGCACCACAACTACTGAAGCCTGCCCGCCTAGAGCCTGTGCTCCGCAACAAGAGAAGCCTACACACCACAATGAAGACCCAATGCAGCCAAAAATTTTTTAAAAATTAATTTAAAAAAATAAATAAATAAAATGAGTGATTTAAAAAAAAACAATGAAAGCAGTATAGCATAATTCATCTTTTCCCAAACTTCAGTCATTTGAGGATCATCAACATGGGTTTTGGTTTATCTTTTTTAACAGCTTTTTTGAGATATAATTTATATGCCATGCAATTTACCCATATAGAGTGTACAATTCAATGGTTTTGGGGGATATATTACATTATCAATTTTTTTTTTTTTTTTTTTTTTTTGCGGTATGCGGTCCTCTCACTGTTGTGGCCTCTCCCGTTGCGGAGCACACGCTCCATTTGCGTAGGCTCAGGGGCCATGGCTCACGGCCCAGCCGCTCCACGGCATGTGGGATCTTCCCGGACTGGGGCACGAACCCATGTCCCCTGCATCGGCAGGCGGACTCTCAACCACTGCGCCACCAGGGAAGCCCCTACATTATCAATTTTTAAAAATTGTGACTATATATATACATATACACATATATGTATATACATATGTAACATAATATTTGCCATTTTAACCAATTTTAAGTATACAATTTGGCATTAAATACATTCACAGTGTTGTGCAACTATTACCACTGTCTGTTTCCAGACTTTTCCTTGTACTCTTAACAATATTTTCTTTAAGTCAATGCCCGTTTTTTTTATTTAAATAAATTTATTTTAAAAGGAAACTTTGCTGCTATAAGTGAAAAACCAGTATCTCTTGATAGAAACAAGGTAACTATAAAAATAAAGACAATAAAAACAAAACAGTGGTATTAAATTCTACTAGACACTCATGCCTGCAGAAGCCTGTGGGCTTAGGGCCTTGTTCCTTCCCTGGTTCAGAGAGAGAGGTAAGCATGTTAAGGAGAAGTTAAAAGCATCCTCTTACCAAACTGAGCCTTTCTTCTTGATATGAGTGGAATTGAAAGAATTGAAAGGGGACTGCTTTCTTACTGTGTGGCTCAGTGTCACTGCATGTTTGCTGTACACTTTGGAATCATCTCCTGTGTACCAGTCACCTGCTTCCCAGTGTGGAAACTATCAGAGCACACGAGAGCGTGGATTTGGGGGTTAACTTTCTATACAGCGTGCACTGTGTGACTTGGACAATTTATTTAAATTTCAGTGTCCTATTTTTTTTCATCTGTGAAATGGGCAGAATTATTCCAATCTCTTAGTTTTGATAAAATAGAATCACATATATCAAGGGTTTTGCATGGCTCCTGGCCTATAGTAAATGCTCAACAATGGCAGTTGTGGTCATTTTAAAGAATAAAGATACCTGTTTATAGTACTTTCCCCAAAGCTTAGCATTACCTTACAAGAGAAGTTAGCTTGTATATTCTGGAAAACAAAACACACAAACAAAAAAACGCTTCAAGATCAGAAAACATCATTCTCTGGCCATCCTTACCCTACCCCTCCCTCAGACTACCAAAAAACAGTCCTGACTGAACACCAATGTACAGGAAAGAAGCAGTAAGCACTGTGGTCTGAAAACTTATTTGGAAAGTGAGACAGTTGTAGCTTTGGGGCAGAGGCCCCCTGGAGCACGTGGGACCCTGGCTGGTTCAGTTGGAGTTCAGTGTCTTTTGACTTAAACCCCATCCTTGGAATGTGCCTGTTGGCCGTGGTGGCAGGTCATGGCATACCTAACCAAGGCAGTATTGCTTAGAACAAGGCAGGACCACCAGGTGTTGGTGAGCAAAAGCCTATGTCATTGTCTCATGAGCTACAGTTACAACCCCAGACCAGGAATAGCAAGTGATGCTGCTTCCTGCCCTGGTCCACATCCTCAAAGGAGGCACAGACCCCTGGGGGCGAATTCCCGTTCTGCCTCTTGCTTGCTTGCTTGCTGCATGACCTGGGCTGGGTTACTTCAATCCTTCAGGCACCGCATTTCCATCTATCAAATAGGAATAGGATATTGATTTCTATCTCACAGGGTTGATGTGAGAACTAAATGAGATTAACTATTAAAGCAGTCACCACGATGTTCAATAAATGGTAACTTTTATTGTTGTCAATATTAGTAATAATCAGGAGTCTGTCACCAGCCCTCTTACCTAGTATGAGCTTGTCCATGGGGCTTGGTGTGTGTCCAAGTGCATACACATACTCAATTCATTTAAAATTCATAGTTTCTTTAGACCCAAATAATGTTAAATAACTTTTTAGACTCCCTTGTAAAGGAAAAAGAATTATGAGCCTTTAGTGGTGGTAGATTATCTTGATGTTGTTGAAATACGTATAAACATATTCAATTCCGGATGCTTATTGTTCTTTCCCAACTCCAAAAGCAAAAAAAACGAACCAGATACAAATACACGCATAAAATAAATACAGGGCAAACTGACTACATTTGTTTTGTCATAGATGATGGTCATTTACTGAAGCAGCATCATGTATGTGGCGCAAAGCTCTGGTGCTCGCTGATTCTGTCCCAGGGGCTTGCTACAGCTCTCCAGTGTTATTGTGGGACTTGGATCTCCCACTGCATTTCTCTATGTGAAGCAGTGTATGGGGAAACCTTCTTGTGTTCACTTGGCACAAATGCCTCATTTACATGTCATCCTGCCCCCTGTCTTCTTTCCTCATTAGCCCCTGACAGCTTAGCATGACCTAGTTGCAAAATGATACACACACACACACACACACACACACACACACACACACACACACACAC
>NW_021703781.1:51255563-51567926 GCF_005190385.1 Monodon monoceros | reverse complement strand
CACACACACACACACACACACACACACACACACACACACACACACACGGGCACCACAGTCCTGTGGCTGGGCCCAGTTATAATGTGGTCATTCAGATAATCTGGAATGTCTTTTCATCCCATTTTAAAGGCATTGTCATCTAAATGAAAAGCCCAAGCACTGATTCTCATAAGACTACATCTGAGGACTTTTGGCAGATACCAGTTTTGAGAAAGATTGATTCACATCCTGCCTAGATCCCCAAAGTTTTGAAGCAGCCTCCAAAATTAAACACAATATAAAAAAGAGAAATAGGAAAGACCAAGACCTGGATGAAAATGTTAACAGTGGTTAAGAACCAAAATTGAAACTGAGCTACCTGGCAGCAAGGGCAGAAGGTGAAACACACCATGTTAGCTTGTTCTTATTGTCTAATGAGAGAAAGCAGCCAAGTTCTCTGGGGACACAAACTTCCTGCCACTGAACTCAAGGAGTGTTTGCCACAAGGGCCCTTTATAGTTGAGCTGGATACACAAAGAAAGTCTTCTTCTATAATTTCTCCAGAGTTTCTCCAGGCCTTATAAAAGCTGAGAGGATATTGTTAAATTTTAAAGCAGTAAGGATACTATTGGTGTCTTAATAAGACTTTAGCTGGCGAGGATCCTTGGGGTTTTCAGTATGCCTTCACTCAAACTTTGATTTATTTGAGTCGCAGGACAGTAAAGCTGGTGTTTATCTTCAAGGTGGGGAGGGGGCGAGAGGAATCTACACGTTTAAGTGGGAAACTTTGGAGCCATCTCACTCTTTCAGGTGGGTTTCAGTGGTACTTTTGTCTGGGTTGGTATATGCTTCAAAGGAAACTCTGCATCTGCTCAAGTGGTTGGACCCTGGCTCGGTCTGTAGTGCGCTGTGGAAGAGGCCGATGTGGCTGAAGAAACTTAAGTGATGGTGCTGGCAATCAGCGCCACCAGAATCTCCCTACAGAGTGAATGGCATCCTGCCTGACTTCTTGAAATGAATTAGCTGCCAGTAGCTAATTCATTTCAGGTGACTAAATGAATAGACTTACCGGAAGGGATTGTTTATAGGACCCATCTGAACGCTGGGGAAATCTGCCAAGTGCTGTACTATTAGGACCAATCTCATCATAAATGATACCAAGCTGATGAAGTGATTAGACAAAAGATTCAGCTGTTAACTTCTTTCTTCACCCACCCCCATCATCAAAGTGCTTTCTCATTGTGGAGAATATGAAAATACATGAACAGTTGGAAGGTAGGAAAGAAGGGAGAAAAGAGGGAGGGGGGGAAGGATCATGCAGTTTATCCATACATTTTCTTCTGACCTTTTAAAATGCATTTTCCTTTATATAATTGATATACTACATTATAAGATATATAATTTTATATTCTGCTTTTTTGCTTAACATGTCATAAGCTTTTACTTAAGACTCTTTGAAAATAATATTTTTAATATTCTTTTATCAGACAGGTTGTTTTTAGTTTCTCAGCAATGCAAAGAATTATTTAGCAGACATCTTGGTTCACTATCTTTGTCTACATTTTGAACAGTTATTTTCCTCCTTAAGAGAGATTTCTAGAAGTAGAATTATGTGGCCAGATATGAACATTTTAAAGACTTGCTCTTTCTCTGTATATGGTCACATGGCTTTCCAGAAAGGGTGTACCAGTTTATAGTTTCTTCAGCAACAAATGAGAGTATCTGTCCTACCTCACCTTCAAATATTTCCTAATTAGAAAAGGTGAAATATTAATATATTATTTTTATTTGCATTTCCATGATGATTAGAGATAATGAATGATTTTTAGTTTTTCTGAATGGGAAGGTAAGTTTTATTTCTTCCTTTGTGAATTATCTACTTATTGGGCTTTGGGTATTTTTAAAGAGATTTCTATCACCTCTTCATATATTAAGGAGATCAGCCCCTTGGCATATTTATATCAAATTTTTTAACCAATTTGTGGTTTGCCATTGAATTTTTCGGTAACAGTTTTATTGAGATATAATTCACATAACAAACAATTAACCCATTTAAAGTATACAATTCAATGATGCTTTTGTATATTCACAGACTTGTGCAACTATCACTACAGTCAATTCTAGAATATTTTCATCACCTCAAAAAGAAACCTCACACCCTTAGCTATCATCTCCCAACCTCCCCCATCTTCCCAAGAACCCCAGCCCTAGGCAATAACTAATCTACTTTCTGTTTCTATAGATGTGCCTATTCCGGACATATCGCATATTTGGAATCATATAATATGTGGTCTTTTGTGGCTGGTTTCTTTCACTCAGCATAATGTTTTCAACGTTCATCTATGTTGTAGCATATATTGGTATTTTATTCCTTTTTATGGTTGAATAATTTGTCAATCCATTCATCAAAGAATGGACAATGGGTTGTTTCCACCTGTGGCTATTATGACTAATGCTGCCCAAGCATTACAATTTAGTTTTTAGGTTTTTATAAATTTGTTTACTAAAATTTTAAATTCATGTCATCAACTCTATTGCTTTTTGGATTGTATTTCTTCAGTTGTTTTTAAAGTAAACAAATCTTTTCCCAAAACAATGATAAAATTTTCAACCATATTTTTATCTTTTTAATTTTTAAAATTTGTTTTCATTGTTCATTTCACTCTATAATCCATCTAAATTTTATTTTGGAGTGTATAAGAATTAGGAAGATTCTAAACAGTCTCTCTGTCCCTCCATGCCCACCCCAAATAGCTAAATTTTTTCAGTACCATCTGCTGTCGTCCTCACCAACCATTTTCTTTATTCTGTACTGATTTTTAGTGCTTTCCTTACCACATATTAAGTTTTTATGAGAATGAAACTTGATTTTGCAGTTGTCTATTGTATTTAATTGCTTGATTTAATTTTTTAATAAATTTAATATAAAATAAGGCTATCCTTTATTGTTTTTTAAACTTTAGTAGGAGACACAAAACCTATATAAATGGAATTTTCCTAGATAGGAAAATTAAATGTTGTAAAGAAAAACATCATGGCAACTACAATTTAAAATTCAATGCAGCAGTGGGTGTGTGACCTGTCCTTTACATTTTATTTGAAAAGTGAGAAAAATTTTCTGTGTGATTACTGTTTTTGTCAGATTTTCTACTTATTTTGAGACAATTTCGGTAACTTATATTTTTCTATAAAAGTTGTATTGAAATTAAAAAAAAAAAACTCTTAGCAATGAGTTTTCACATCAGTATGTTTCTAAAATTCTTCTCCATATCTGCTGTTATCATTTCTTATTTGGCTTATTTCTATTTCTCTGTTCTTTTCTTGATTATATTTACTAGAGCTTTGACTCTTTGGCCAGCCAACTAATTGGGTCAGTAATTTGGGAGAAATGAAGAGATTTTCTTTTTAAAAATTAATTAATTTATTTATGGCTCCATTTCGTTGCTGCACGCGGGCTCTCTCTAGTTGCAGCGAGTGGGGGGCTACTCTTCGTTGTGGTGCGCAGGCTTCTCATTGTGGTGGCTTCTCTTGTTGCAAGGCATGGGCTCTAGGTGCACAGGCTTCAGTAGTTGTGGCACACGGGCTCAGTAGTTGTGGCGCACGGGCTTAGCTGTTCTGTGGCCTGTGGGATCTTCCTGGACCAGGACTTGAACCTGTGTCCCCTGCATTGGTAGGCAGATTCTTAACCACTGTGCCATGAAGGAAGTCCCTGAAGAGATTTCTTTTTTTGAAGCAATAGACTGTACTGTGGGTCTATCCCAATGAGATTATACCTGTACAGTAAATTATAATAGGTTGGTACCCACCACGCTAGCCACGCAGGATAGTGTCTAAACAATTCTAGAACGATAAGTAGTTCCAGGGTGCTTCTCGCAGCTTTAAGAAACTGACTGAATGTTTTAAGTCAATGGGGTTATTTTCTCATCCAGGAAGAACCTCAGAAATGAAAAAATGGCATCAAATAATACAAAATTAAAGCTTGATGTGGTGTTATATAATTATTAAGAAGAAGAATATCAATTATCCCTAATTTTTTGGCTCTTCCTTTCACAGATTCCCGTGGTGGGTGGGAGTTGCTTGGATGGCGTGTACAGCTCTGTCCATGGAGATGGTCCCTGGCCATTTTAGTAGTAACCAGTCAAGGAGAAAAGGATGTGGGGAAGGGCAGATCCAATGGAGAAAATGGCAGCCTTCCGTTAACTTGGCTTGGACCGCAGAGAGGTGGGAAGACCACTGCACTTAGCCTTTGCAGGGGGATAATTAGCACTGAGTAAGTGAGGTAGGACTGAAAGGAAAGATAGAGGACATTGATGGTTCTGATGCCTAGTCATAAACAGTTCCTCCTTGAAACTCCAACGGTTCTTTGTCCCCTTTCTTAACACTAAGATCCGCCTGGATTCCTTCTGTGTGAACAAGGCTGGAGACCAAGCTGCACTCAGCCCGGCCTTCTGGAGTAGTGCATCTTGGGAGAAATCACAGGGGACAAGCAGCAGGAGTATGTGCCTCACTGCCCATCACACTTTGGGGCATTGTGTAGACATCTGTCAGCACACATGTCAGGCTCTAGGACAAGACCCTTGTCCAAGGCTGTAGGGCTTTTAAATTGTTTATCTGGGAAGCCTCAGCCCCTCCCCCAGCCTGAGAAGGTCCCCGGAGGCCCTTGCCTCACAGTTATAGCCGACACGGTGGTGCTTGGTTCCCCATCCCTGCTCTGCCACCTCAGCCTTCATGGTTGTGGGAGCACAGCCCTCCCCTGGCATGACCTGGGATCTAGAGTGCAAGCTTGTGTTACAGCTTTCTGTGGGGACATATCAGTGGCCTGGTCTGCCACCCCAGCTTTCTCCCAGGAAGGATTGCACTCCTTCCATGAGGCCAGCCTGCAGGAATCAGCCAAGTTAACCCCTACCTCTCACCAGCCCTTTTAGATTGCAGGCTCTCTGAAGGTAGGATGGATGTCTGGTTCACCTTCATGTCCTCGCAGTACCTAGTATGTTTGTCTGGCTCTGTCAGTGGTTTAGGAATGGAGAAGAGCAAGCCCAACGAAGGGACTAGATGAACCTTCCCTCTCCTTGTATCCATTCTTAACCATTTTGTTCCTCTTTGAGGAACACACACACACACATGCACACACACACAGAATCTTGCACACAGGTACCCTATCAATCAATGAGTCCTGGTTCAGAGCCCCTGCCCTAGAACGCTGGTAGGTTCCACTTACCCCTGTCTCAGCATTATCTCATTGTGTGCCACACCCTATCTGCACACCCCTGCTCACCTTCACTGAATCTGTGCACGCTCTAATCTTTCCACAGCAGAGGTGTTGGCTATGGTACTGATTTAGAACCCGGTTATACTCTAAGATTTGTTGAAAGTGATTGCTTTTTACCCTTGCTCCAGAGAGAGTACGTTAGCTAGCCATGACCCTGAGGAATAATCGCTTCCTGGAAAGCGCAGGTTTTACTTAATGTTCAAAAGATGATCTTTAAGTGGACAGTCCATTCTTGAGCCCCCCTGAGGAGATGGGGCCTCTTTCCTCACAATCACTGAAGCCAGCCCTGCAAGACGTCCCGAGGTAAAGCTTCCAGAAGTCTGTTGTTTGCGACCAGACCTGTCAGCCTCAGACAGCAGCCCTCCTCAAATGTTTTGGCTTTTCTCCACACCATCGTCCTCTTGTTTTCACCCTACCCTCATGGCCTCCATGGTGGTTGACTTTTCCCCATGAGGTCCTCTTTCATGATTTCCTGAGTCACTACCTTCAGCCTGTATTTGTTTGACGGCCGGAGCCATTTCCTATTTGGTAACGTCTGGGGTTTTAATGGGGGTGGAACATGCCCGGCACTGCTTCCTTCTCTTTCCATTCAGCCGTGTTCTCTGTGCCACAGATTCTGGCTGCGACTCAGTCACTGACACTGAGACCGAGGACGAGAAGGTCCTTCCCTACTCGAAGCAGCAGAGCCTGCCATCGAAGACTTCACCTGGGAACCTGATGGTGGTGCAGCCAGACCGCATCCGCTGTGGGGTAGGCACTGCTGGGGCTGGTGGATGGATGTTGGAGCATGGGCTTTGGGGCTTTTCAGTGGAAGTTTGTTGTAGTAAAGGGAGCGGGGTTCTTCTGTTGCACCTTACTATAATCCCAGCCTTCCTGTGGGGTTTCCCTGTGCACTAACTACCCTGGGACCCCCAGTGCCTGGGCCCTGGGCACACCTCACTCCTTTAAGTCAAAGGGAGACGAGCCCAGGAATGTATATGTCATCAATCTAAGACATTAAGTTCATGATCAAAAACTTAGAACGTGTTGAAGACCAGCAGACATGAATACAAAACACTTATATGCCAACCCTGAAGTTAGAGGCCTGGGTCTGTTCCTTCCAGCCTAGCGCTGGGCATTTTGAGAGCTTGCTTCTCCATCAACTGGCCCCCTTTACGGCCCAAATGAATGCCTTGAAGCTCAGTGGCTGAAACTTGCTGCCCAGCATTGCTTGCAAAAGGGAGAAAATTAATGCCTGAGCATGTGACTAACGTTTTCAGGGGTAGGACCTATGTTAAGAGGTGACCTGAATGTGATGGCCAACTGATGGGCCACTGTCATTTGAATCCTACCATAGTATTGATAGTTTTTCATTATCTTTCTTTTCCTGATGAGAAATGTGTCACATTGGTTCAGAGCACTGAAACACTTTTTTGTGGGTAGCAGCCCTGTGCTAAGTTTGCCACTGTGGGCTCCTGTAGGCAAGAGGGCATGATGGCCATAGCTTCCCTGCACTTGTGAGTGGTTTTCTGCGTGGCCTGAGGCCACGAGGCATTGGGCAAGGACTACCTCCATGAGGGCTGCAAACTGCTGCTTCGGGCTGGATTGAACTCATAGACATGTTTGGTTCCAGCTGCACAGTGTTTTAAAGAGTTAGGCATGAAAACCTGTTTCCAGCCTCCTTTGAATCAGAATCTGGTAATACCAGGCCTGAGATGAGCAGCTGGGCCAAGTGACCCTTTAGATGGGGCTGTGCATCCCCAGGTCGCTGGTTCTCATCGCTCCCCTTTCTTTGTACCCACTTCACTCCTTTTCCTTACCGTCCAGGCCTTTGTAGTGGGCATTTCAGTTTCCATTGCCCTCGTACTCCTTCCTGCCTGCCCCACGCCCCTTTCATCCTGAGACCACGCTGGTGGGTGCCTGTGGGGAGAGGATTTAGAACTAAAGGATGATGCCCCGCCCATGCTCCCTGGTTTTCCAGGCTTTGGCTCCTTCTCCTGTGCTGGTTGCCACTGACCCAGGATTCTCACTGTTGCCTGCTCCAGGTCCCTGGTTCCTGGGGCAGCTGGGCTGGGGTTGGGTCATGACTGTCAATAGGAGAGACACACTCGTCTTCTCTGGCTCCCCATGCTCCCTGGGAGAAGGGGCAGGTGGGAGAGGGCTAGACCTGCAGTGGGAGTCAGGTCAACCACATTCACCCTAAGCAGTCTCCATGAGCCAGGACCACATCCCCCTCCCACCTGTTCTGGAATCGTGGCCCTTGTCACGAAGGCCTACTATAAGGGCTGGAGAGCAGAATCTTACAATGAACATTTGGGGATTAGCTGTGGCCAGAAATTTCTCCTTTTCCCCTGCTTTTTGGAGGGCCTGTTCTTTCCAGTTCAGTGTCTTAAGAGCTTAACCGCGTAACCAGCCCAGTAAAACAGATAATTCCATTTAGCAGGTTTGGCCGGAGGTCTCAAAGCAATGTAAAATAGCCACTTAGGTTGCTCAGTGCCTTGGGAAAATTAATCCTCCAGTAAGTTATTTTTGTCCATCTAAGAACAGCATAAATTGCAGAACCCAAGAGGGCTTCTCTAAATCAGTACCTCTCACTCTGTAAGGTGCATGAGTCACCCAGGGGTCTTGGTAAAATGCAGACTCTGGTGTGGTCGGTCCAGGCAGGCTTGAGATTCTGCATTTCTAACAAGCTTTCAGGGATGCCAATGCTGCTGGTCCCTTGGCCTCGCTTTGAGTAGCAAGGCTGGTCTAGAATAGTGCTTCTGAAACTATCTGTGGTGAAGAACTTTAAAAAATTTTTGTTGTTTTAAATTTCCAATTCTGCCATGGACCAATACTTTTATAATATACAACAAAAAAGAAATGCTATAAAAATTAAATAAAAAGACATATGAAATACAAGCCCCAGGTTTTAAAATTATTATTAGGTTTGACAGACATAAAATTACTCTATCAAATTGCTATTAAGGTTTATAAATGTTCACTCTTGGTTTTTGTGACTTGTCTTGTTGGGACCCGTGGCAAGCAGTCACTGCCCGCCACTGGACTGCAGACCCCACCCTGCTCTGGAACAGCCTCACTAGGTAGAGCTGGGGCTGCAGAAGCTGGGGAGGCCCTCTGGCTCAGCACCCTAACAGGAGGGAGAAGGGACAATGACCGGTTTCCCGTTCCAGGCAGAAACCACTGTCTACGTCATTGTGAAATGTAAGCTGGATGAGAGGGTGACAACAGAAGCCGAATTTTCTCCTGAAGATTCTCCCTCGATAAGGGTGGAAGCCAAGCTGGAGAATGAGTACACCGTCTCCATGAAAGCTCCCAGTAAGTTGCCCCATTTACCTCCAGAAATTAGGCATCATGTGAAGAGGCCCCCTCTTACCTTCTTTTACTTGCCGACAACTGTCTTCATCAGCCACTGAGAAAAGTGACAGACAAGATGTGGATTTGGTTGCCACGTTCTATTTAAAGGAAAAGGAAGTTATAGAAACATATACGTGTGATTGGGGCGGGGGGAGATGGATATACTAAAATGTTTATAAAGTTCATATATTAGCATTTTTTGAAATTAGAGAAAAATAGGAAAAGTAGGGAAAAAAGTCATCTGACACCCTACCACTCAGTCTTTTTTGCCTTTTTTCATAATTTTTATAAACACAGTTGTTCCAATAGTATCTATTACCTTATATTCCGTTTTTCTTTATGTAATCTTAATTTATTCTCTCTTCATCCCTTTACCCCTGTACTATTATAGGGAGTTTGTAACTTTCCATTTTATAACATATTTTTTCTATTACAAAAGTAATGTGTGCTCAATACAGCAAACTTGGAGAATACAGTAACCATAAAAGAAAGTAGATAGAAAATTACCCATATGCCCACCTGCCAAGGAAATCACTGGTTTCTGTATTTTCCCACATCTGTGTACATAGCTTTATGTCTTGTAACCAACTTCCGTTACCTGGAAATACACTATGAATATTTTCCCATGTTAATAAATACTCTTTTACAAAATGATGCTTAATGGTTGCAAGGTAATCCATTGTATAGATGTACCATAATTTATAAAACCAGTCCCTTGTGTTGGATCTATATCTTAAAACCATAATGTTTAAAGCTATATAATACTCAGTTGAATAGAAATATCATTTTAATTTTTCATTTCCTCATTGTTGCATATTTATGTAATTTCTGATTTCTTACTGCTTATTTTTTTTTTTTAATTTTTTTTAACATCTTTATTGGAGTATAATTGCTTTACAATGGTGTGTGAGTTTCTGCTGTATAGCAAAGTGAATCAGCTATATGTATACATATATCCCCATATCCCCTCCCTCTTACGTCTCCCTCCCACCCTCCCTATCCCACTCCTCTAGGTGGTCACAAAGCACCGAGCTGATCTCCCTGTGCCATGTGACTACTTCCCACTAGCTATCTCTTTTACATTTGCTAGTGTATATATGTCAGTGCCGCTCTCTCTCTTCGTCGCAGCTTACCCTTCCCCTGCCCCGTGTCCTCAAGTCCATTCTCTATGTCTGGTTTTATTGTCTTATCGTTTTAAATGATGATATATTGAGCATCTTTATGCAGGCAGGGTTTTTTTCTTTTGTGTTTAGGATTATATCCTTGAGATGGAATCCCTGAAACAATGGGCGTTTTTAAGGGTCCTGGAAGATAGTGCTTAATTGCTTTATGAAATATTACTATTCTCGTTTATTTGCTGTATTGTCACCAATGCTAGGCATTATCACTTTGAATATTTTTGCTAATTTGATATGTTTCTAAAAAGTAGTCCATTGTTTTAATTTGCGTTCCTTTGATTTCTAGCGAGGTTAAATATTTTTCCATGTTCTCTACTTGTCGCATTTCCTCTTTTGTGAATCGAATCTTTATGGTTGGTGTATTTTTAATTTTTTCTTTCCCCCTCAATACCCCTTCCTGTGGTGTAGAAGAGAGAGAGCACCCAAGGAGAGCACATAGTAATGACGGCAGCAGAGCAAGTGAATCAATTCTACTGGCCCAATGGGGCGGAAGCTCGGCGGAGTCCCACCGCCAGGTCCCACCTCTGGCGACCACTGCCCTTTGTATAAAGTGCTTTAAATTCAACTATTCTTCCTGTCTGTTGTGACACTGGGCCTACAGTAATGAGCAAAACAGATGAAAATCTTCCGAAAGTTAAATTGCAGACCCAGTGAGGATAATTCCTCTGACTCAGAGCCCTCCCGTGTGTTAGTGTGCCCACCGCTACTTCTACTGTTTCCCTCACTTCCCAATCCTGCAGCTCACCTCCAAGATCTTTCTTCCAGTCCCCAATTAATTTCTTCACCATTTAAGTAATCCATGAACGCTTTTCCCTGTACTCTTGTACTACAAAAAAAGAGCAGTTTTATGGTATCTTTTCTTCTGTTCAGAACTTTCATCTGGGAATGTTTCTCTGAAGATATATTCTGGGGATTTAGTGGTGTGCGAAACCATCATCAGCTATTATACTGACATGGAGGAAATTGGGAATTTATTGTCCAATGCTGCAAATCCTGTGGAGTTCATGTGTCAGGTAAGGATGGTGAAAGGACACTGGAGTTTTCTAGACCTGTAGTTTCTGGTCATGGTTCACCAGTCTCAAATCTGCTGGATGGGAGATAGCTGAATTTAAAATCTGACCATCTTCACTTTTGTATTTAGGCCTTTAAAATTGTGCCCTACAACACAGAGACCCTTGATAAACTGCTAACAGAGTCCCTAAAGAACAACATCCCTGCAAGTGGGCTGCACCTCTTTGGAATCAACCAGCTGGAAGAAGAAGATATGATGACAAGTAAGTCAACAGTCCAACCTCAGGAAACCAGCAGTGGGTTGATTCCAGTTCGTCGGTTTCAGCGTGCAGTCAGCCCGTGCTCATGTTTTCTGCTGGGTCCTGCTCTACAGCTCATCCTCTGAGAAGCAGTCATTCTTCTCTGGCTAGCCCAGGATTCTTCCAAATTGAAAATCTGAATATGTCATCCCCTTACTAAAAAACCCTTTGTGTTTCCCACTTGTTTTCTAGATAAAGTCCAAACTCCTCAACCTTTATACAAGGCCTTCCCAAGGGGCTCCTGCTGCATTTCTGCTCTCACCTCTCTCTACTCTCTCCCTTGGCTTCTGTGCTCTGCTCTGTGGAAGGTATGAACTTCTTTTACCTAATGAAAATTCCGCCCTGCTTCTTGCCACCTCGACCCATGGGAACGCAGTTTCTTCCTCCCCTCATCCTGCAGCTCTTCCTCAGGTAGGTTCCTTCTACGTGCTACAGCTCCCCTAGCATGCTGGGTTCTTGTACTCTTCAGCTGTGTCCGTCTTTTTTGCTAGTCTGCCAGCTGAATGATGACAGGGACAGTGCCTGGTGGCTCACTGTAGGCTCAAAACAAATATTTGTTTGATGAGGGAGGAGCAGTCTCATGGGCATATGTGACATGCCAGGAGCTGGGAGAAACACTTGCATGGGGATGATGCCTGGCACGCCTGGTATGGTTCTTTTGTAGACACCACTCTTCCTTCACATCTCAGCTGCACTACACAAATGGGACCCAAGCCCCTGGTTACCCAGTGCCTGCGTTCCATCTTTCCACAGCCTCCGAGAACCATAAGGATGAGGTTATATTACCTTCATGTCCTTCTCCTGGGCACATTCTCTTGTTGCCTCTCTCCATTTTCCTACTGTGGAATGTTCTCACATCACTTCCAACAGGTGTTAATATTCTCTATTCTTGAACTTGAGGTTCAGGAGGGAGTATTTTTTTTTTTTTCGGTATGCGGGCCTCTCACTGTTGTGGCCTCTCCCGTTGGGGAGCACAGGCTCCGGACGTGCAGGCTCAGTGGCCATGGCTCACGGGCCCAGCCGCTCTGCGGCATGTGGGATCCTCCCGGACCGGGGCACGAACCCGTGTCCCCTGCATCAACAGGTGGACTCTCAACCACTGCGCCACCAGGGAAGCCCAAGAGGGAGTATTTCATAGTTTGACAATTATGGGGGATCCTGGGGACATTTTCAGACCTTCATTCCAAGGATCATATCCTGGTGAATAGGAAGCTGGGTTTGTCTTATTAAAAAAAATACATATGGGGGCTTCCCTGGTGGCGCAGTGGTTGAGAGTCTGCCTGCCAATGCAGGGGACACGCGTTCGAGCCCTGGTCTGGGAAGATCCCACATGCCGCGGAGCAACTAGGCCCGTGAGCCACAACTACTGAGCCTGCGCGTCTGGAGCCTGTGCTCCGCAACGGGAGAGGCTGTGACAGTGAAAGGCCCGCGTACCGCGATGAAGAGTGGCCCCTGCTCGCCGCAACTAGAGAAAGCCCTCGCACAGAAACGAAGACCCAACACAACAATAAATACATAAATAAATAAATAAATAAAAAGCAGTTTCTTTAAAAAAACAAACAAAAAAAATGTATGTGTGTGTGTGTATATATATATATATGCACATAAAGAATATATGTATATATACATCTATCACTCTTGGGTTTAGAAATCAACTTTTATGAAAATTTTTTAAAAAGGTTTGTCCCCCAACTCCACAACACAAACACGTCTATTTCCTTGGTTGAGTTTAACTTGCTGTATCCAGATATTAGTAGGTGGATGGTATCATGGGGATCCAATGACTCTCAGAAGTACTTTGTTTCCCACAAATCAGAGGGTTAATGGGCATCCTGGGGCTCCCACGCATTAATACCACCATTCAAAACCTGTCCTAAGCAAAGAGCTCATTGAAAACCATCTTGTTAAGCCTTCCAGGTCCCTTTGAGATAGTCTGGAAATATTTTCTAGTTCAAAACTAAGGGCCACAGAAAGGCTAAGGAACAGCCCCAGGATTACTTGGCATACTTTATGAAATTGGGTGTAAGAGCTAAGAAGATGGATTTTTTTTTTTTTTTTGGCTGCGCCACATGGCTTGCGGGATCTTAGTTCCCCGACCAGGGATCAAACCCGTGCCCATGGCAGTGAAAATGCTGAGTTCTAACCACTGGACCGCCAGGGAAGTCCCAGGATTTCTTTCTTTTAATCAGCATAAAGCAATTGTTTTAAAGTGCTCTGAAATTTTAAGAGAAGGTCAAAACATGATCCCTGTTGTACTTTGTGTCTACTGCTTAAGCCCTTAGAACATCAGTACATTTTGAACTAGTTTATTTCTCAGGATTCTCCAATCTTTTTAAAGAAAGAGGGTAGGATATTAATGATTAGATTTGCTAATTAATTAACATATCATTTCTTCTGTCATCTTCAGTGGTACCACAGAGGAAGCTGTTAGATGTTAGGTCAATCAACCAAGAAGTAATGATTGAGCACCTGCTGGATGCCATACTAGGCTTCTAGCTTCATCTCCATGAGCAAGGTGCCCCGTGCCTTCCTTTTTTTTTTTTTAATCTTTTGGCCATGCCATGCAGCAAGTGGGATCTTAGTTCCCTGACCAGGGATCGAACCCGCGACCCCTGCAGTGGAAGTGCAGAGTCTTAACCACTGGACCCCCAGGGAAGTCCCCACACCACCCCATGCCCTCCTTTTTATCTGACCATTAAGTTTTCCTTGACAATTTTTCAGATCAGAGGGATGAAGAGCTGCCCACTTTGTTGCACTTCGCTGCCAAGTATGGACTGAAGAACCTCACTGCCCTGTTGCTCACCTGCCCAGGAGCCCTACAGGCCTATAGTGTGGCCAACAAGCACGGCCACTACCCCAACACCATTGCCGAGAAGCACGGCTTCCGGGACCTGCGGCAGTTCATCGACGAGTATGTGGTAAGGTCGAGGCAGGAGAGGCTCTAGGATTGGAAATGCACCATGTGGTCCCAGGGCTGCCTTTTCATTAAAGACCTGGGTGGATTTCATCTCTAGCATGTTCTCACGTGCCTCTTCTGGCAGGGCCAGTATGCATGGGCTTAAGAGATGAGTTCTGGAGTCACATGGATCTGGATCCAAATTCCTCACCAATACTTGTCAGCCATGTGCCTTTGGGCAAATCATGTATCTGTCCTCTGTCTCTCTCAGTTTCGTGATATGCGGGAGAAGGTTTATAATAATTCTACCCTTAGGGTTGTTTTGAGAATAAGAAATAATATGTGTAAAGCACTGAGACCCACCCTCGAAGAATTTACGGAGCATTGATAGAGTGAATCTGCTGAAGGTAGATGCTGATCCGTCTTTCTCAGTCACCTCCCCACCCACCTCCAAGGTACTTGGCAGGATGCTCCCAGCTCCCTCGCCCACCGTCAGGCCCAGGTGAACTGTTAGGCTTGGTTCCTTCCTTAGCAGAGACCACAGTAAAGCTCTGCACCTGAGGCTTCAGGGAGGCCAACCGTGAGGCCCCACCTTCTGCTGACAACCTCTCTCTCTTTCTGAGCCTCTGCCCGTCTTAAGGTTTATCGGCTTCCCTGGTTTTGGACCCACAGATCCTCCTTGATCACTGACTTCTGGGTCTTTCTTTAAGTGTAATCTCGTCCCATGCCTAGGCCTTGTTCCATGCCCCAATATTGCTTCCGTTGTTTTGGAGGCAGCTGCCCTTCCTGTCTCGACCCTTTTCTGGTTTTCCTCCATTTTCACAATTCACAGCAGTGACGCGGGAATAACTCATCCTCTCATATGGGGCTGTGACCTCAAAAGGAACAATTAACACTACCTCCAGACAGGAGTGAGCCTGACACCTCCCCAGAAACTTAGCTTTCTGCTCTGTGCTTGACAATCTACAAGGCAGCAACTCACTGAGACATACAGAGGAGGCCTCCCAAAATTTGGGGGGTGGTTAAATGTATTGAATAAACAGAATAGCATGAGTGCCTGTCTGGGGCATCATTGACATAAATGAGGCTAAACGGTACTTACGGTCCAGGAGTGTGTACTTCACTTCGGAGTAACAAATGTATAAAATGCAGTGTTTCATTTCCCTGCCAATAGTTTTTATTAAGAACATACTGTATTCATATTCATCACTACTATCTATTGAATTTAGTTGATTGGCAAATGCATTTTCTCCTTTAATCCTCATCACAGTCCTTTGAGGTTGACAGTATTGTTCTCTCTCTTCAACAAAGGAGGAAAAGGGCCTAGAAAGTCCGAGTCATTGTGCCAAGGGTCCCACGCTAGTCAGGGTGGAGGTAGGATTTGAACCTAGCTGATGGTAAAGCTGGGGAGCATTCTCCTACTTTCTGTCACAGGGGCGTGGAAAGATGCACTTCCAGTTTGCACTGAACTTAATCTGGTTCACATTTGTCATATCATCTTTGCTTTCTAAGTACAATCACTTCAACCGATGCATCTCCAGCATTGCCCCCAAAAGATTGCTCCTCCGTGTTGTTCATCACCTCTAAGAACCGTCCCATTTCCTCTTTCCACCATATCAGAACCAAATGCCAGACCTTGAGTCTCCAGCACTCCACTCCTTGGGGCTCATCAGGAAACCAACACAGAGTGTCAGATAGCAGATTAGCTCTCTCGGGGTGGTGATGATGAAAATGAGGATTTTTGTGGATTGATGCTGAAATGATTGTGAAACACCAAAGTTTCTTACGAGGAAAAGTTGTGCAGGGGTTTCAGAGAAGCCACCTCTCTGGCTTCACAACCACCTGGAGGCAGAATGACAAAGGGGGCCTCTCTGACTTCAGGGCATTTCACCCAAGACCGTCTCTCCTCTTGGGCACAGGCTGTAAAACGGAGGCGGGCGCTTTGGAGCGGTGTGCTGTCAGGCACTTTGGAGCAGCCTAACGGAAGGAACAGGTGGAAGGAGCAGGAAGGAGCTAGTGGACCAAGTCCCCAGGGGACTTCTGACTACACACAAGCGCAAGAGCACCTTGGCTGCAGCGCTGTTTAGCCCGTTTGAATTCCCATTTGACTAATCAGCGAGGGTTATGCCTTTGTGCGCCGTTTGTTGCCATTTGAGGAACCACTAGGGTATAGTAGAAAGGTCAGAAGCCAGGATTGCAGACCCATGAATAAGGCACTAGATTTTTCTGAGCTTTGGTTTTCACATCTTTTGACCAGGGAATAGGAGACACTCTCAAACAGTGGTGGAAAGGATGCCATGAGATAATGTATAGGCACATCCATAGCACTGTCCCTGACACGTAATAGGTACCCACGAGAAAGTTTTAAATTTGTATCCTCTGGGCACTGGACATTTAACGGGTGTCTCCTCTGAGTGCATAACTCTGTTCTTAGTGTTGGACGAAGATACAAAGATTAAAACAAAGAACATAAAACAAAGAAAAAGACTTGGAGCCTGGCCTCAAGGGGCTTTCAGTGTGGTGGGAAATACAGAAATGCGCACATAGTTGCAACCCTGATGCGTGTGAGGCTTTACTTTGCTGTTACAAGCCCACTCGAGGGCCTGACTCTACCCAGAGAGCCCGGCTGTGTCAGTGCGCCTGTGGGATCCCACCTTCTCTTTCAGGAAACTGTGGACATGCTGAAGAGTCACATTAAAGAGGAACTGATGCAAGGGGAGGAGGCTGACTCTGTGTATGAGTCCATGGCCCACCTTTCCACAGACCTGCTCATGAAGTGCTCCCTCAACCCCGGCTGTGACGAGGAGCTGTATGAGTCCATGGCGACCTTTGTCCCAGCTGCCACCGAGGACCTCTGTAAGTAGCACAGCGCAGTTCCGCTTCCATCTTTCTGCTGAGAAACGCGTTTCTTCCTTCTGCTGTGTGTGGGGAAATTCCCTTGCTTACCCCTTGCCCCACTCCGGAGTGATGAAGATCCCATTTTACACAAAGTTAGACAGGTCATCATGTGCTGTGACAAGCAGAATCGTTCTCCAGACTTCCTCTGCTATGACTCTGCTGTGTGACTGGAAAGTTTAAGCAAGGGCCTGGAAGTCAGAGTCGATGAAGGCGTTGCCTTGTGATCCACAAGTGAAACCAGTGGCTTTTGACTTTGTCAGTTCCAATGGGCCCTTTTTATAGTAAACATTTTGTAATGCCCCCGCTACTACCCTGACATGAGATACATATAATATAACCTACCTACATATGAAATTTTTAGAAATCAAATATAAGTCCCAATTGAAATATAGAAGAGAACTCATAGGAGAGGAAATGCTCAGATGTGCCTCCATGCAAGGACATAGTGCATTAGTCAGTTGCAGTCACCTACACTCAGAGTCACTGCCAATGTCACAGCCTCAAGTGCTGACCGACATGTTTATTGTATCAGTGACTTGGATACCGCCAGCAGCGCTGGCATCAATGCCTGGATTTTCCTAAATGGTGAATGATTCCTCACATTCTCTTCTCCATTTTCATAGTAATTGAATTCCTGGAAAATTTGGTGTATATCAAAACCATGCAAAAATACAAGTTGTATTTTATAAATGAAGCAATTTAGCTTCTAGGCTCAGAAAATTATAAGCAGGGTTTTTTTGATAACCTGATTTTACTGGATTAATATATAATAAACTTATTTCCAAAATATCATATCTCCAAGATATGATTTTTTTTTGTAAATTGCTTAACAAATTTTGCCCATTTTTGTTTATCTTAATTCTTTTTAATAGCAAAAATAATACATTCTTCCAAAAATTGGAAACAAAAAAGAAATGTATAACCGAGTTATTAAAAGTTCATGACTCCACTCAACCAACTGATATAGCACTTGTAATAGTTTGGTGGGGATTTTTGCCCATATTTTTCCTTATACCTGCTGATATTAAATTTTAAAAAATTCACATATACATATAAACAGATATGTACAAATATACACATATGTATAAATATGTATCATAAGCAGTTATTTTTTTAACCCATATGTGTATCTAGTGAAATATTTAAAAGTCATGAGGGACACAAAACAAGGCTGTCCCTCACCCTGAAGGTTGTCTAGCATCTTTCTCCCTTCTGCTAAATGCCAGTAGTGTCCCTGCGTCATGGTGACAACCCAAAATACCCTCATAGATTTTCCAAACACCCTCAAGAGGGCAGTGCCACTCCCCTTGAGAACCACTGGTCTAAATACACATTGGCTTTCGATGCTCATATCAGGGTTGAAGCAGGAGGACCACACAACCGGCCCTCTAAGGGCCTTCTTTATATGTTACCACCATTTGCTACGAGATGCTAAGAGCTCTGAAACACTGCCTACAACTTCTCCCTCCTTCCCTCTGGTCTAATTAATAGATTCAAAAAAGACAAGACAAATACCTATCAATGCATCCATCAGCTTTATTGATGGAGGAATTTCTGGAATGGGCTTGATTGAGTATTGCCAATTTTCAGCCTGAGGAGAAGACTGCGGGGACCTGGGCCCACAAGGAGTTGGGCCTGATTTTCCCATCCATGAACGGAAAAGCAGGCATTAAGAGGGTGCTTTGGAGCAGGAAATGTGGGTGGGTCAGGGGGCCAGAGGTGAACCCTGACACCAGCAGAGCCTTTGACACTGCAACCCTAACACCTGGAAGATGTGGTCCAGTGGTTGTTAGGTGCTTGCTAGTCAGACTGGCTGTGCCTCTGGGGGAGGAGAAGAAAGAGGGAAAGAAAGGTAGAAGCTCTCTCTCAGCATCTAACTGGAAGGACTTGAAGTACTTGTGGAAGCTCTTCCCGAATGAGCCGTAACCCAGCAGGAGGGTGAGGAGAGAAGCCGTCATCCTCACCATCCACATCCTCTACCTCACTGAATCCTCAAAGCAACCATACAGGGGCGCTTTTATTAACTTGCGCTTTACAAATGAGGAAACTGAGGCACAGAGGGGTTAAGCAACTCCGCCAAAGTCTCACAGCTAATAAGTGATAGAGTCCAGGTTTGAACCCAGGTCTCTCTGTCTTTAGGACCATATTCCTTATTCTGTGCCAGAAGTTTCCATCTAACACCACAAATTTTAGTCGTGGTTTCTTTTAGAAAAACCATCTAGCAGCTCCAGCCATGCCTCCTGTTTTCGCGGCCCAGATGTTAGCTCACAAAACAGCCTCTGGCGCCCCCTACCCTTGCACATCCATCCATCTCTCCATGTACCCAACAAGCATTCTGGAGCATCTGTGTTTCTGCCACTTGCCGCTCCCACTCCTGGTTTTCGGTGAGACAACGGGGTGGAGGGAAGACACAGTCCTTTTCAGTCTGGAACAGAGACTCATTCACAAAAGAACATTTGGAGAAAAACTAGTACCCCTCTGGGAAGCCAGAGACCATGCATCATCATTTCTGCCCTGTGTCCCTACGGTGGGGCAGTTGAACAATTGAAGGATCCCGCACTTTACTGGCAGTTGGTTTAGTGTTGGCAGAGAGCCTTAACACCTCTTATCCCTCTAGATGCTCCAACACAGGAAATCCCCCCACTACAGCAGTGCAAAGCTGTACGGAATGCTAACAGCAGCCGTCCCATTACTCCTGTCTGCTGGGCCTCTCACAGCGTGAGCGCTGAGCCTCTTCAGCACTTACCAAGGTGGTGGAGTGCTATGGAGCTTGCCTGGTTTGCGGCCAGTTGGCATCTTGTAAAGTTCCAGGGGGTGGGGGGGTGGGGAATTCTGGTTGCCGTGGAGCTAGAAGGAGGCCACCAACAGGCAGGCTGTAGAATTCTGCTGTTTGGGGAATGGGCAGAGGAAACCCACTGCAGTTTTCACTTGCCAGATCATATAAACTCTGAATTTTCTGAATCTAGATACGGTTTGTGTTTCTGTCTCTGTGGTTTAATCTTGAGAATGACCACTTACCTACTGGCCCAGAAGCAGCAGCAACTTGTACCTGGGGAGGAACCATTCATCTTACTACCAGTGACTCTCTAGGGGAGAAGGCAGTTTAGGTCATAAATAAGTAGGACAGACTGATAAATCTAAGATGCATATTTGTAACACCAGCCAGCACAGTAATCTTCTGGCCCTTTCAAGTCAACACACTGCTTTCATCTCTGTGATCTCATCTGAGCGTCCTGGGGCTTGGTGGATAAAGTTATCTTCATTTTATAGAGGAGACCGCTAAGGCTTCAAGATTTAGTAACTTACTTAAGTCTAATCGAGGGAGAACTAGGTCAGGAATCTGGGTCTGCATATTCCCAGGGGTCAAGTCTGTCAGCTGCCCACTGAGCTAGAGGACCCTCCTGACCTGCCCTTCTTCTAGGGTCAGAACTTGCCAGCCCTGGGACGGATACTTACAGGGGAGCTATTTCCTAAATCTAAATAGCGGAGGTTATCATTTGTTTTGTTACCATTCAACCCTAGAGGCTGAAAATAGAAAGGAAACTAGGCCATGTTTGTTCACTAGCTGACTCACTTGCTCACTCAGTCATTCATTCACTCACAGGACAAACATGGAGTGCAGGCTCTATGCCATCTCCTTACCACAGCTTTGGAGGTCATCTGATCGTGTTGGGACAAATCTACCTCTTTCTGACTTGAGTTTTGGAAAGGGGATAGTAATGAGGTCCCCAGAGGGAATCCAAACAAGCACTAAGTAGGAAGATTGTCAGGGAAACTCCCAGTGTTGAATGAATTGGCTGGGCGACAATGTTGGGTTCTGATCCTGAGATTTTATGATCCTTCCCCTGAACTTGCGTGCGTGGGTGCGTGTGCACACGCGCGCGCGCACACACACACACACACAGGCACACACACACACTCCTCATACTGTCTTTAGTTTAGATATGCTGCCACCAGGTGGTAACTACATCTTTGTTATCAGACTTTCAACTTTGCTCTCAATTCTCTTAAGAATTTTGTGTTCAAACGCCCACAGATTTAAACCATCATTTTCCGCACCATACTATGTAAGAAATAAATGTTCTTAGGGTAAGCTTCTGCAAACACTAACTAAAAATCACAACACACCTCTCTTTGGGTGTCTTCACTATCTCCTGATTTTTTTCTCATTTACTTCGTTTGCTTCTAACCCTGCCTTCAGAGAATGATACGGTGGTCCTGGTGGTCCTTTGACTTAGGTAATACGTTTTGTGTGGAAAGCCTCACCCAGTGACTGGGCACTTTGATAAGGCTCTGGGTACTAAGGCCTCAGGAGCCATTTCTGGGAGGCCCTTGTCCAGCTGTTACAAAGGTAATCCACTTGTGGATTTAGTGCTGCTTGACTATCTCAGAGGCCTGTCTTTCTGCATCAGGAGAGAGGAGTAAAAGGAGAAAGATGCAATGTCTCACTACTGGAGACTAAACTCACACGTGTCACTCTAATCCACCCCAGAGGGCTGTTCTGCTTCTTGTGACTCTCGCGTTGAACGTTTCTTTTGTGCCCCTGCTCCCTCCACCTGGGTCTGTGGCTCAAGTTTGTGTGCAGTGGAGAGCCAACTTAGCCCCAGCTAACTTGCTGACTTCCCTTAGCAACCTCCTTGGTAACTGCCGTCTTTGTAACAGATCATCTCCAGCAGTGTTTTCTTTACTGGAGCTCTCTGGTTACAGTCTCTGTGAGCAGGGTCCTCTCTGAGCTGGGGCCATAACTGGGCCCAGTGAACAGCCTCATAGCCCAGCCATGTAAGGTCTGAGCCCACCTGAAGGACCATTTGTAAGTAAAATTAAGTTACTGGAACATGTTGCCTTCCCCATCTGCACATTTTTTTTAAACATCTTTATTGGAGTATAATTGCTTTACAATGGTGTGCTAGCCTCTGCCCTACAACAAAATGAATCAGCCATATATACACATATGTTCCCATATCTCCTCCATCTGCACACTTTTCTCTCAAGAGTCTTCCTTCCTGCAGCCGCGGAGTCTCTGCCATCCTCCTGCTATTCATCTTGGGAAGACCCTGGCTAGTAGAGCCAAGAAGTGCCGTAGAGGCAGTGGGGCTGGGTGCAAGGCATGAGGTCTTACCAGCAAGGAACTCCCTCTGAGGCAGGGCTGGCTGTTCCTGTCTTGTCTGGGGCTGAAACTGACCTGGTGAAGCAGAGGGATCCTCAGGGCACTTCCTGACTTCTGTAGCTTTTCCCTCCTCTAGATGTACAAGAACTGTGTTGTGGAGATAGGCACTTAGTGAAAGCATGCTGGATTGAATGTTTTTAAATTAATAAGATAAAATCCTCACCATCAGCAGCGACCTTGCTCCCCTCTGCACCTGCACAGCTGTGGGTCACACCCTCCCCGGGCACGGCATGCAGATCATTTTGCACTCTGGTTATGTACACGCTCCTCTGCTTACCTGCTCCTACTTCAGTTAGGAAGCGTGTATCATCCACAGGCTGTACACAACAGGTGCTCAATTATTTCTTGAATTTGAGAGTTACCAGAAAATAAGAAATCATCCTAGATGTTGTGGTGTGGAATTGTTTGTTGATGTTCCAGTGCAAGGACGTCACTTCCCCGATAGGTGGTAGTGAGATACCTGTTAGATGTCCCTGAAGGTGGGACGTCTTTGGCTGTTCCCAGTTGCCTTTTCTTTCTTGTCTCCATACATTTGCTTGTGCTGTTCCTGCTGCCTGAATTGCCCTTCTCTTTTCTCAGCTTGGGAAATGCCCAGATTCCTTAACAAAGCCCCAAGATCTCCATATCCATGTATTCATTTGCTTATTACCCGTTAGTTTGTCCATTCTCACCTTCATTCATTCAACAACATTTATCGACCCCCTTGAGTGTTTAAGTCACTGTGCTGGGTGATGAGGAGTCAGTAAATAAGCTGGCATGATCTCTGCCTTCCAGAGCTTCCCTTCTAGCGGGAGAGTTGGATATTAAACAAAGGTACTGCATAACTGAATATATAACTACAAACTGTGACAGTACGATTGAGGAAAAAGACACAGTGCCCTCAAGAGGGCAGCTAGTAGAGAATGGATTGGGGGAGGGGTGCCTGTGACTTAGCAAGTCATAGTACCCACTACACCAGATCAGGAGCTCATCCCGTGGGCTCATTCCTGCAAGACAGAGGGCCTGTGTGCTTACCAGGAGCAGCGCACTAAGGTACTTGTTGTCTGCTAAGAAATCCACGAAACTTAGCATGCTGCTTCTCCTAACCCTTTCATGCTTAGCTTCTTTTTCAGTGTCAAGTCACTCCTTAGCACCTCTAATTTCAGACTGCCATTTCTCTTCTCTCTGTCTCTGTCTCTGTTTCTGTCTCTGTCTCTCCCCTCCCCCAACTCTCTCTTTCTTTGTGTCTCATTGTCTCATTGTCTCTCTCCCTTTCTCCCCCTCTCCCCCCCCCCACCTCTGCATGTGTGTGACTATCTCTTTCTCTCTGTCCCTGTCTCTGCCTCTCTGTCTCTGTCTATCTCTCTGCTTCCCCTCACTTCTCCATGAGGGTATGGGAAGGTTGGACTTTCTTATTGACATGGTCAATCACAGCAGTCTGTTCCACCTGTGTGCAGATGGAACCAATCGGGTTTCAGGTTTTCTTCACATGTTTTACCATGCTGATCCTTGTTCTAAGCCTCTTTTCTAGCCACAAAAGCACTTACTGAAAAAAAATTCTTTTGGCCTGCTTTCAGGGTTTGAGAGCCTTTCCAGAAGAATAGTTTCTCAGTATCCGACATTTTACTGTATTACATACTCAGATTAGGTTTTCTGTTAAATTAACAACACATAATCTGGATGGAGTTTCCACTGCAGCCGAGTGATCTAGATTTATGTCCCATGAGGAGTATCATATGAGCTTCTTTGATAATTAGTTATTGCTCTTGACTCATTCCTTAATTACTTGCCTGCCTGCCTGCTCTTCATCTGTTCAAGCTTCTTTCTTCCCAGGAATGGTTTCTTTGGGATTGACTCCTTTGAAAAAGTATAGTGTAATGCTGCAGCTGCTTTTCCCAGAAGGAGACTGTGGCCCCAGAGTTTCCTTGTTATTGTTTTGGGTTTTTTTCCCAATGAAATGAAAGAACTTTGCACTTTTTCCTTAGACCAGCAGGTTTCAGCACATTTCAGTTTATCTAAGTGGTGAAGGTTAAATGCTTAGAATCTGAAGTACAAACCCTGAGCGTCCAGGGACGCAGGGATCTGTTGCTGTGCTTTCCTTTTCAAAATGTCCTTTGTCTGGAAACGGACTCCCTTCACCTCCAGAATTTTCTATTTCAGTCGCTCATGTGTTACTGTGTGCCTGGGTTGTATGTACGCGTGGGTTGTCAACTTTACAGTTTGAGGGTTTTATCTCTCATTAACTCCAAACTACCGGGTACTTTTTCTTTTCTCTTCTTTATTATTACGAAAGTAGTATCTGCTACTGCTAGGACTTACTGCCTAATACAGCTATGGCAAATAGTGTTTTAAAAGTAATTTCATGTGTCAGTGTCAGTTAGCTGGTGTTGAGTGCTTGGGGAGCTGTGTTGAGAAGGATTCTGAGGCCACAAAGAGTGCTATGATTGAATAGGGATGTTTGCCTTGAGTACACAACAGGGACATGGAGGCCAATGTGTGTATCCACTGTTCCTGGTCTAATTCAAAGATACTTAACGTTGAACTCAGTATAAAAATAATCATTTTATTTAAAATATAAATGGAAAGAAAAGTATTTTTCTTCATTTAAGGCAGTGCACCTACAGAGACTCAACAGAGGCCTGTGCCCACATCAGGCCAGGGCTACTGAGTCCATATGTGGACATGACATGATGGACTTGCTTGAGTGCACCCTGGTCCCTGTGCCCACTCCCCTCGCCAGTCCCACATGGGAAGGAAATTCATGACAGGTTGACCGTGCTCACATTTGGTCTTACCTGTGGTAGGCAGAATAATGCCCCTGAACCTATGAATATGCTAGATTACATGGCAAAGGGGAATGAAAGTTGCAGATGGAATTAAGGTTGCTAATCAGCTGGCCTTAAAATAATGGGAATATCCTGGATTATCAGGGTGGGCACAGTATAATCACGAGGGTCCTTAAAAGTAGAAGAAAAATGGGAATTTCCTGGTGATCCACTGGTTAGGACTCAGCACTTTCACTGCGGTGGCCTGGGTTCAATCTCTGGCCCTGGTCGTGGCCAAAAAAAAAACGTAAAAGAAGGAATCAGGTTAGACCAGAGATGGCACCATGAGAAGGACTCAGTTCAGCTGAGCTTTCTGTCCAACATTACTGGCTTTGAAGATGGAAGAAGAGGGCCTCGTGCCGAGGAGTGCAGGGCCTCTAGAAGCTGGAAAGGGCAAGAAGACTGAACCTCCCCTAGATCTCCCAGAAAGGAACGCAGTCCAGCCGAAACCTTGATTTAGCCTGGTGAGACCCATTTCAGACCTCTGAACTACAGAACTGGATGTTGTTTTAAGTCACTAAGTTTGTGGTAATTTGCTACAGCAACAATAGAAAGCTAATAAACTGTCTAGGTTGCCTCAATATAATGATAACCATTAATATTTAGTGCCTGGTACTGTTGCTAAACATTTTATAAGCATCGTCTCAATTGGTTCATACAGTCTTCCTATGAGGTAGGTACTGTTATCCATACCCACTTTACAGATGGAGATATGAAAGCTTAGTGATATCAAGTAACTTGTCCAAGGACACAGAGCTGCTAAGAATCAGAGCCAGGGCTTGAACCCAGGTCTCCAGGATATCAAAGTGCACGCTGGTAATCACCACCTCTGACTGTGATCTTGACCTGCTTTAATAATAAAGATAATGGTAACAATAGTAATAATAGCAGCTAACATTCATTTAGCACTTCCTATGTGCTGGGCACTGTGCTTCTCATTCAGTACTCATGACAAACCTATGAGATACGTACTATTATTATCACCATTTTACAGACATTATCGGCCAGTGTCCTGGACCTCTGTTGCTTGCCTGGCCTTGACTGCTGCCTTTCTCTGACTTACATTTGTCGCCTGAATGCAGACCATTCACTTGGCTCCAGCCCTTGTCAGGGCCTTTACAGCTGACTTCCAGGCCTTCTCATGTGTCTGCAGACCACCCATCTCCTCCCTGTGCCCCTGCCTCCATCATGCTCTTTCAGCCAAGCCTCAGATCCTCTGGCTTTAGGCTCTGACCTTAAGATCAGCCTCTACCTGTGATCCCGGCAGTATGGGGTGGGGCCAGAAGCGACTGAAGAGCTGCTAGAATTTCCCCTTGGTGCTCATTGCTGAGCCCTCTAATAAAATATGTGATAAGCCTCAGGAAAGCACAAGGTAATGGGCATGGGGCCTCCAAGTCAGGTCTGGACTGCAGCGGCAGAGCCTTGGCGAAGGAGGAAAGAAGCCTCCAGCTCCGTCCAGCCTGGACTTGGTGTTCAGGAGCCGTGATCAAGACAACGCCTGGCAAGCCTTGTTTGTGAGTCAGGTTTCCACACATAATTCCATGGTGAAGAATTATCGTTTGTTATCTTACAATGCCTCCTTGCTTTAAGTATATTCAATATAAAAATATTGATTGGGTGTAATTCTTTACTAGGAAAGGTAATTTGAAAATATGTGTGGATATTCAGATGTGAGAATTAACCCATAAGCATTTATTACTCTGAAGGAGGAGACTTGACTTCAAACAAATAAAGTTACTATTAAAAAGTACAAATTAAGTCCTCTTTTTAAAATTGTTCTCTACTTAGGACATTAGCTTGGGTGTAGAATTTAATAATAAAGATAACAGTAATAATAGCAGCTAACGTGCATTTAGCACCTCCTATGTGCTAAGCACTGTGCTTCTCATTTAATACTCATGACAAACCTATGATATATGTACTATTATTATCACCATTTTACAGACAGGAAAACAGATCCTGAGAGGATGTAAACAACTTGGCCCAAGATAATTGTGGGCAAAGAGTTAATGTAACAGCTCTCATTTCCCTTTCTGCAGGAGAATTTGACCTTTATTGACTTCCACTCTGTTACCCTGGTGACCTGATAAAAGCCATATGTCAATTATGTCTCTAGGCAACATTGCCTATGATAAAAATGACCCCTAATTGGTAGTAAATTGCATCTGGAACTGAGAGGAGTTGTATGTAAACTATAAATACCTGAAAGGGACACCATACTTTGGGCTTCCCTGAGGGCAATGTCTCTGGATGCCTCTTATGGGGACCCTGGAAGCTAATGCCTCAGGAGTTGCTAATAAACTCCAGAGTTGAGAAATGCTGCTCCTTTGAGACACCATGGCAGCTTCTCCACCTGCCTGATATGGATCATGTCTCCTTGCGTGGGAGTTGCTGGATTGGTGTAAAGACTGCCCTCGATGAGGAAGGCCGCTTGGTACTGTCCTGCTGGTCTGTATCCTCCATCCTTCTGAGTAGACTGGCACCAGCACGGCCCACAGTCATCTTGTGAGTCCAAATGATCAGCTGGATCCAAAAAGTTGGATCTAAAAGTCAGTTGGACGGGTGGGTGTTGCAGTCCTGTAGTCAGAAGTGGAAGAGTCAAAATTGGAAACTATGCATTCTGACCACAGTGCCCAAACCTCTCACCATCCTTTTAGGGTGTCTCAAGGAGGAGAAATAATTCTACTAATGTCTCAGGACTGATCTTTAGCAGATCCTAGTTTGTCTCCTTCCAAAGTCATGCTCTTAACCACCAGTGAAAGCGTGACTGTAGAGTAAAAAGATTTGTTTGTCACAGGTGGTCATTTAGCCCTGCCTTGTTCATCGTACCCAGAGGTGTGTGGCTCACAGGAGTCCCTGGAAGGTGACTTGATAGTGTAGATGGACAGGAAAGGGTCAGCGTAGGTCATTCCCAGGGCTTATGCTTCTTTAGTTTTGCTGTTGCATTTCTTCCTCTCCTTTTCTCATCTCTTTCCCTCCTACCTGTTCTTCTTCTTAAAAAAAAAAAACTTTTTATTTTGAAGTACTTTTAGATTTAGAGAAAAGTTGCAAAAATGCTACCCTTCCTGTACACCTTTCACCCAGATTTCCCTAATATTAACATCTTACATAACCAGAGTACAGTTACTAAAGCTGAGAAATAAACATTGGTGCAATTCCACTAACTAACCTCCAGACCTTGTTCAAAATTTCACTGGTTTTCCCCCTAATGTTCTTTTTCTGTTCGTAGGTAGGACTAGATGCTGAACCTAGATAGGATCCTGCAGTGCATGCTGTTATTCTTAGTCTCCTCCAATGTGTAACAGTTCCTCAGTCTTTCCTCATCTCGACACTCTGGAAGAACACCAATCAGTTATTTTGTAGCATGCCCTTTAGTTTGGGTTTGTCAGATGCTTTCTGTGATTGGACTGAGGTTATAAATTCGGGGCAAGAATGCCATAGCAATGATGTTGCATCCTCAGTGCATTGTAGCAAAGGATCGTGATATTGACATGTCATTACTGGTGCTCATTCTTTTTTCTCTCTTTTCTTTTTAAAATTCTTTCTTTAACCCACATAAAATTCAGCACATTATGATGGGGTCATAGTACTAGGGACAGAAGCCTGCCTCCTTGTTATAGAAGCATGCCAGGTCCAGCCAGGGCTGCTCTTGCTGTTTCCATTTTTCTTCTACATTTTGTTTTTCCGACACTCTTTGTAGCTCCTTCAATTTTGCAGCTACATCTCAGATGTGGAAATCAGTTGTCTCAAACTGAACTTTGTTAGTGAAGTAGCTAGGCCGTGCGTGTCTCTTTTATCACTGTCAGTGGGGGTGGCCGATTGTGTGTGCGAGGTTTGCGCTCTGGTGTTGCCAGCCTGGGAAATCTGGTTATTGGTGATTGAAACTGTCCTGATGCTGCTCTGCCCTCACTAGGTTCTTAGAGATGCTGGAGGCTGAGGGGGCTGTGGTTTCCTGGAGGGTGCAGCACTGGGCATGACAGAGCCCAACGATAGGTCCACAAAACTTTTCCCTCCCCTCATCTCTAGGGGTGTCTGATGCAAGCAAGTCTTTCCTTCAGGGTCTTTTCCTCTGTGTTTTATTGTTGTGTGAATGAAGAGTTTCAAAAGTTGGCTGGGTCAGGGTCAGGCAGCTAAGGGGTGAGGTATTGTAGGGGTAGGAGTCAGGAGGGTAGAGGAGGGTCCTGCTCCCAGTAAGGCACACCTGTAGGATATGTCTTTCTTCCCAATTTTCTAACTCCATGAGAAACATGTCCCATAAAACCACAATTAAACAATTTAAATAGAAATCTCAAATAAGTGGCATTTTTCTGGTCTTGAATTTTTAAGGAATGAATTGTGAGTTCTTAGAAAATTTTTTTTAATATTTATTTATTTATTTATTTTGGCTGTGCCGGGTCTTAGTTGCGGCATGTGGGATCTTTAGTTGCAGCATGTGGACTTCTTAGTTGCGGCATGCATGTGGGATCTAGTTCCCAGACCAGGGATCGAACCCGGGCCCTCTGCATTGGGAGCTCAGAGTCTTACCCACTGGACCACCAGGGAAGTCCCAGAAATTTATTTTTAAAATTAAAACACTTCTAGGTGTGTTTCAGGATCAGTACAGTCACCCTAATCTCCCTACGGTTTACTTTAAAGAATTCAGTGTTGACAAGAGAAGTTCACTGAATTAACAGTTTACTCATTTGGAATTACAGGGCTCTGGACCAGAGGGTATCAAGGTACATTATATTCAATGTAATGTCTCCACTACACACATTTCAAGAAACATTAAACTGAAAAGGTAGAAAAAGGGAATTGCTTTATCTTCCCTTTTTTTGGATAATATTTAAGGTAACGAAAACATGATCAGAGCTCTGCATTTCTTTCCTTTATTTTTTCAATAGGATAGAAAAACTAGAATATAAAAAGATGAACAGTGAAAAAAACCTTTCTCTGGTCCTTGTCTGTCATCTTTCTAGTTCCCAGGAAACCATTGATCTTAATTTCTTATATCTCCTTCCAGAGTTTCTTTTTTGCATATACAGGAAAATACAAAAATAGAATCTTATTTTCCCCTTTTGGGGGCAAAAGGTAGCATATTAATTTTCAAAAATGTTGCATTTCTTAAAGATTCTGATTCATCAAGAATGTGTTTTTTTTTCTTTTGTCTCAGATCTTTTTTTAAAAAATTACATATTATAGCCCCCTATGAACCCCCTCTGGAACCTGATTGTCCTCCCTCCCTCCCAGAGGTAACCCCTACCATGAACTCAACATTTATCCTTTCCAGCATTTCAGCATGTTTTCATATGTTTCCTAGATATTTATGAATTCATAAACTACATATAGTATCATTTTATAGACCTTAAAACTTTATATAAAGTACTTTATATACTGAAAACTACTTTATATAAAATACTTTATATACTGCAAACACCAGCCTGCAACTTTTTCACTCAACATTGTGTTTTGTTTTGTTTTATGGTCACAAAATTTATATTTAGATTATTAAAAGATTGTCAAAGTTTGAAACAAGGTCGGGTAAGAGCTATGCTATGTAATAATGTAATATCTGGTCACTGGAAAGTTTAAAAATTAGTATGGACTTCCCTGGTGGCACAGTGGTTAAGAATCTGCCTGCCAATGCAGGGGACACAGGTTTGATCCCTGGTCCAGGAAGATCCCACATGCTGCGGAACAGCTAAGCCCGTGCGCCACAACTACTGACCCTGCAGTCTAGAGCCCGCGAGCCAAAACTGCTGAAGCCCGCGTGCCACAGCTACTGAAGCCCACGCGCCTAGAGCCCGTGCTCCGCAACAAGAGAAGCCACCGCGATGAGAAGCCTGTGCACCGCAACGAAGAGTAGCCCGCACTTGCCGCAACTTACGGGAAGCCCGCGCGCAGCAAGGAAGACCCAATGCAGGCAAAAATAAATACATAAAGAAATAAATAAATTTTTTAAAAATTAGTATGTTTTATAATTAGAAAATCAGTAATCTGGTAATTGACAGGTGAGCCATAATTTTTTTTAATAACCTGAAATTATTTTTGCTTTGGGAATCTAATTGTACATACTTGATCATAATTACCTAGGCCTTTTAAAAAAGTGCTGATAGGGTTTTTCTCATATATGAATGCAACAGAAGCCACTATGGATAATTTGGAAGACAAAGAAAAGTGTAAAATAGAAAATAAAATGTCCATGGTCTGAAATGTCCATGACCTATCCATACTACTTCAGAAATAGCCACTATATACGTTTTGATGTATTGCCTTTCAGGCTTTTTTTCTATGTACATACAGATATTTTGTTTCAAAACTAGGATTATGTCATGTGAAGTTCATTATCCTTAACATAACTTTACGACCATGACCTCTTTTCAATTAATATGCTTGGAAAATGTAATATAAATATAAATATTTCATACAAATTCACCAGACTGTATTTAACTGGTCCCCAAAGATCAAAGTAGTAGGAACAGTATATCTGTGTATACTGATTAAATTCAAATGATTTTTTTTCTCAAAGTATACTATTCAACTTCAAACTACATATTTTGCCTAAGCAAACAAGTCCCCAGTAACTGTGTGATATGCCTTACTGAACGCAACCTCTTGATATTATCAAAGTTCTGCTTTTAACACAAGGCTGAAATTTTGCTCCCAAAATGCATACTTCAGAGTCACAAAGTAACGTAAAGTAATGTTGGTTACTAAGGTTTTAGTAGAATCTGCTGTGGCAATTGAATAGTTTTCACACACAGTTTTGGTTCCCATGGGTTTATGCTTAATAGTGAAAAACCAAAGGTCTATGTGCTTCTTCCTTATAAATGACCAATTACATGAATGACCTAAAAATAGAGTTCTGGTTGTTATGTTTTTGAGATGGTACTATGTTGATAGAGTGGCTCCCATACATCCTTTTTAACTGTTGAAAATGGTTCATTGTTTAAATAAATTACAATTTATCTATTCTTTGTTGTTTCTGCCTCCAATTATTTGTTGTTGTCGTTTTGTGGGTTTTTTTGCTGTTATAAAGACTACAGTTATATATTTAAAAATTAAGCTAATTCTTTCGAACACAAATGAGCATATCTATACCTTTTGAGTCCTGTGGTCTAGGAAAGGGCCTGAAGGTTGTAAATGTTGCTCTCCTTTATACCCCATATTTACTGGGTGTCCTTATTGAGTAGGTAGTTAATTGGATGTATGGATGCATGCATGGACCTATGGATGCATGGGTGATTAGATGGATGGATGGTTTAATGAATTCTTGAATCTCTTGATTTGTCAAACCTTGTATATCCACTTATAAAATGTCCTTGTCTGTGTGGAAGAACAACATATAAACTCTTAGTCTCCTTTTCCTTCTAGATGTTGAAATGCTTCAGGCCAGTACATCTAATCCGATGCCCAGAGACGGTTTCTCTCGGACCACTAAGGATTCTATGATCCGCAAGTTTTTAGAAGGTAAGTTGCAGCAGTGAGCAGGGAAGCAAAAAGAGGGAAAGAGAAATAAATGTAAGTTATTGCCTGGCTCCCTATGAGGGTTGCTCCACTGAAGGAATGGGCTGCCATGTACATGCCACATGGTGTGCTTGAAGGCACTCTATTCCCACGAGCTCCCCCATCAGCCTATTACAAGTAAGCCAGAAGTTCCCACCACTGGAGCCACTGCTTTGGGTAAACAAGTTGCCTTTAGCAAAATTTCTTTTTAAATACACTTGTTTATTTTTATTTGACCAAAATTTAATGAGTACCTACTATGAGCAAAGCACTATTTTAGTTGTTGGGCTAGGGGACACAAAGGAAAATAAGATATAATCAATACCCTCAAGAGACTTTACTTTCTGGTGAAGGAGGAGAACATAGGGGAACATACACAGGTATTATTAAGTCAAGGTTGTATTGGAGAGTGATTATATATATGTTGTCCAGTTTTCCCACTATTTATGAAGAGATTGTCTTTGCCTCCCATGTATTCTTGGCTCCTTTGTCATAAATTAATTGATCATATAAGCATGAGTTTATTTCTGGGCTTTCTATTTGTTTTCATTGATCTACAGTAGTCCATTTTTATGCCAATACTATACTGTTTTGATTACTATAGCTTTATAGTATAGTTTGAAATCAGAGAGTATGATACTTTCAGCTTTGTTCTTCTTTCTCAAGATTGCTTTGGCTATTTGGGGTCTTTTGTGTTTCCATACACATTTTAGAATTATTTGTCCTAGTTCTGTGAAAAATGCATTCGTATTTTGATAGAGATTGCATTGAATCCATAGTTTTCTTTGGGTAGTATGGTCATTTTAACAATATTAATTCTTCCAATTCACGAATGTGGTATATCTTTCCATTTATTTGTGTTGTCTTCAGTTTCTTTCATAAATGTCTTATAATGTTCAGAGTACAGGTCTTTCACCTCTTTGGTTAGATTTATTCCTAGGTATTTTATTCTTTTTGATGCAATTATAATTGGGATTTTTTTCTTAATTTCTGTTTCTTATAGTTTATTATTAGTGAACACAACAGATTTCTGTATGTTAATTTTGTATTCTGCAACTTAACTGAATTCATTTACTAGTTCTAACAGTTTTTTGTGGGTTTTTTTGGCTGTGTTGGGTCTTTGTTGCTGTGCGCGGGCTTTCTCTAGTAGTGGCGAGTGGGGGCTACTCTTCGTTGCAGTACGTGGGCTTCTCATTATGGTGGCTTCTCTCGTTGTGGAACATGGGCTCTAGGCACGTGGGCTTCAGTAGTTGCGGCACGCAGGCTCAGTAGTTGTGGCTCACGGGCTCTAGAGCACAGGCTCAGTAGTTGTGGTGCACGGGCTTAGTTGCTCTGTGGCATGTGGGATCTTCCCGGACAAGGGATCAAACCCGTGTCCCCTGCATTGGCAGGAGGATTCTCAACCACTGCACCACCAGGGAAGCGCCACAAGTTCTAGTAGTTTTTTGATGGCATCTTTAGGATTTCCTATATACAGTATCATGTTATCTGCAAACAGTGACCATTTTTCTCTTTCCTTTCTGATTTGGATTCCTTTTATTTCTTTTTTTTAAATTAATTTATTTTTAGCCGTGTTGGGTTTTTGTTGCCACGTGCGGGCTTTCTCTAGTTGTGGCGAGTGGGGGCTACTCTTCATTGCGGTGAACAGGCTTCTCATTGTGGTGGCTTGTCTTGCTGCGGAACACAGGCTCTAGGCACATGGGCTTCAGTAGTTGTGGCACATGGACTCAGTAGTTGTGGCTCATGGGCTCTAGAGTCAGGCTCAGTAGTCATAGCGCATGGGCTTAGTTGCTCTGTGGCACATGGGATCTTCCCAGACCAGGAATCGAACCGTGTCCCCTGCATTGGCAGGTGGACTCTTAACCACTGTGCCGCCAGGGAAGTCCCTGTTATTTCTTTTTCTTGTATGATTACTATGGCTAGGACTTCCAATACTATGTTGTTCCTGATCTTAACAGAAATGTTTTCAGCTTTTCACCATTGTGTATGATGTTAGCTGCGGGATTGTTATCTATGGCCTTTATTATGTTGAGGTGTGTTCCCTCTATACCCACTATGCTGAGATCATAAATGGATGTTGAATTTTGTCGAAAGCTTTCTCTGTATCCATTGAAATGATCTTATGGCATTCATTCTTTAATTTGTTATATGATGTATCACATTCATTGATTTGCAGATATTGAGTCATTTTTGCATCCCTGGGATTAAATCCCACTTCATCATGGGGCATGATCCTTTTAATGCATTGTTGAATTCCCTTTGCTAATATTTGGTTGAGGACAATTTTGCATCTATGTTCATCAAGGATATTGGCCTGTCATTTTCTTTTTTTTGATGTCTTTGTCTGCTTTGGGTATCAGGGTGATGCTGGCATCATAGATGTATTCAGCCACTCTATGTCTTTTTTTTTTTTTTTTTTTTTTTTGCGGTACGCGGGCCTCTCACTGTCGTGGCCTCTCCCGTTGTGGAGCACAGGCTCCGGATGCGCAGGCTCAATGGCCATGGCTCACGGGCCCAGCCGCTCCGCGGCATGTGAGATCTTCCTGGACCGGGGCACAAACCCGCATCCCCTGCATCGGCAGGTGGACTCTCAACCACTGCGCCACCAGGGAAGCCCCACTCTATGTCTTTTGATTGGAACAATTAGTCCATTTACAGTTAAAGCAATTTTTTGGTAGGTATGTGCTTATTGCCATTTTGTTAATGTTTTCTGGTTGGTTTTTAATATCTCTTTTTGGTTCCTTTCTTCTTTTCCTGTTTCCTTGTGATTTGATGACTATCTTTAGTGTTATGTTTGGATTCCTTTCTCTTTTTTTGTATGTATCTATAATAGATTTTTGGTTTGTGATTACCATGAGGTTTTTTTCTTTAATTAATTAATTTCTTTATTTTTGGCTGCATTGGGTCTTTGTTGCTGCATACAGGCTTTCTCTAGTTGCGGCGAGTGGGGGCTACTCTTCATTGCAGTGCATGGGCTTCTCATTGCAGTGGGTTCTCTTGTTGCGGAGCACGGGCTCTAGGCACGAGGGCTTCAGTAGTTGTGGCATGTGGGCTCAGTAGTTGTGGCTCGTGGGCTTAGTTGCTCTGTGGTATGTGGGATCTTCCCAGACCAGAGCTCGAACCCATGTCCCCTGCATTGGCAGCCGGATTCTTTTTTTTTTTTAATTTATTTTATTTATTTTTCTTTGGCTGCGTTGGGTCTTCATTGCTGTGCACGGGCTTTCTCTACTTGCGGCAAGCAGGAGCTACTCTTCATTGCGGTGCACGGGCTTCTCATTGCAGTGGCCTCTCTTGTTGCAAAGCATGGGCTCTAGGTGTGCAGGCTTCAGTAGTTGTGGCTCACAGGCTCAGTAGTTGTGGCACATGGGCTTAGTTGCTCCGCGGCATGTGGGGTCCTCCCGGACCAGGGCTCGAACCCTTGTCCCCTGCATTAGCAGGCAGATTCTCAACCACTGCGCCACCAGGGAAGCCCCATCTTTCTGTTTTGTGTATCCCTCAGCTAGTTATTGTGGATATAGGTGATTTTAATATTTTTGTCTTTTAACCCTCCTACTAGCTTTATAAGTGGTTGATCTGTATATTTACTGTATATTTGCCTTTATCAATGAGATTTTTCTTGTTTTCATTTTCGTATTTCTAGTTGTGGTATTTTCTTTTCTGCTTAGAGAATTCCCTTTAACACTTTCTGCAAAGCCAGCTTAATGGTGCTGAATTTTTTTAGCTTTTGCTTGTCTGTAAAACTCTTTATCTCTCCTTCAAATATGAATGATATCCTTTCTGGGTAGAGTATTCTTGGTTATAAGCTTATGTTTATCACGTTAAATATGATATCACTCCCTTCTGGCCTGCACAGTTTCTGCTAAAGGGCACCTGGTATTCTTATGGGAGTTCCCTTATACGTAACTAGTTGCCTTTCCCTTGCTGCTTTTAATATTTTCCCTTTAGCTTTTTTTTTTTTTTTTGCGTTATGCGGGCCTCTCACTGTTGTGGCCTCTCCCGTTGCGGAGCACAGGCTCCGGACGCGCAGGCTCAGTGGCCATGGCTCATGGGCCCAGCCGCTCCGCGGCACGTGGGATCTTTCCGGACCGGGGCACGAGCCCGTGTCCCCTGCATCGGCAGGCGGACTCTCAACCACTGCGCCACCAGGGAAGCCCCTCCCTTTATCTTTAATTTTTGCCATTTTAATTACAATGTGTCTTGGTGTGGACCTTTTTGGGTTGATCTTGTTTGGGACTCTCTGTGTATCCTGGACCTGAATGTCTGTTTCCTTTCCCAGGTTAGGGAAGTTTTCATCTGTTATTTCCTCAGATATGTTCTCTGCCCCTTTTGCTCTCTTTTCTCCTTCAGAGATCCAAAAAACTTTTCTTCTTTTCTGTTCAGCTTGAGTGATTTCCACTATTCTGTCTTCCAGTTCAATGACCTGTTCCTCTGTATTATCTCATCTACTATTAATTCCTTCTGGTGTATTTAAAAATTTCAGTTATTGTATCCTTCAGATCTGCTTGGATCCTTAAATTTTCGAGCTCTTTCTTAAGCTTCTCACTGTGTTCATCCATTCCTCTCCCAAGTTCATTGAACATCTTTATGATCATTATCTTGAACTCTTTATCAAGTAGATTGCTTATCTTCATTTTGCTTAGTTCTTCTGGGGTTTTTCTTGTTCCTTCATTTAGAATATATTTCTCTGTCCCTCATTTTGCCTAATTCTCTCTTTTAATTTTTGTGTATTAGGTAGCTTGGCGATGTTTCCCAATCTTAGAGTGGTGGCCTTATGTAGCAGATGTCTGTGGGGCCCAGTAGCACACTCCCCTCTGGTCACCAGAGCTATGTGTTCTAGTGGTGCCCCATGGGCCTTTCTGTTGTGGCAGGGCCAACTACTGTGAGTGTGCAGGTAGGTGGGGCTGGCCCCCGGCCTGGTTGGCTGCCAGGCCCTACCTAATGTGGAGGTGGCCAGCTTGCTGATGTGCAGAGCTGGGTCCCAGGGCAGCTGGCTGTATGACCTGGGGGTCCCAGGGTTTGACAATAGCTTTCAGTCACCTTTCTCTCTGTTTCTAGGCGACAGCGTGGGAATGTCCAGTTTGGAGAGGGAGGTACATCACCTCGATCAGGAAGAAGATGTTTATCACACAGTGGATGATGATGAGGCCTCTTCTGTGGACTTGGCCAACAGGCCCCCTGTCCCAGTGCCCAGGCCAGAGGCCAGTGCTTCTGGCACTCACCAGCTGTCTGACAATGAACCATACATTTCTAAAGGCAAGTGTGGCAGGCAATGATGCACAGTGGGGTCTTCAGAGCCTCTCAGCAGGAATTCCCTGGATCCTCTACCTCCTGAACCATTGCTCAAGACCATGCCCTTCTGAATGGTCTCCAACCAGCCCCAGGAGACAGAGTCAGAGCTTGGGGCAGATTCTGGAACTAGACTAGGGGCAGTGGTCAGATTCAGTTCTGGCCTTCCTGGAGGAATTTATGCATAGTGTGAAGACAGAGATAAACAAGATGTCCCTCTACTCCAAATGGCAAGATCCCTGGTAAACTTTTATCTCCTGAAACTCTCATTATTATTATTATTATTTTTTAATGGTTAACATTTATTGAAATCTACCAAGACTGCTCTATTTGGAATATGTCATAATAATCTATTAGGTAAGGACCATTATCATCCCCATTTTACAGATGAGGAAAATGTAAGCCCTCATTTTTGAGGCTTACAGAGGTCACTTGATTACCAAGTAGCAGAGCCAGGATTTGAACTCAAGGAATCTGACTCCACAACCTTGGCTTTCAGCCACAATGCTATGCTGTCTACCTTCGTACATTGATAAAAGTTGGTGATAATTGGGTTTTGACCCATAGTGATCCCTGGGACATTAGTGAGATGCTGATAGCATTGTCAGTTTCACTATCTTTCAGGACCTGATTTTATTAATATGATTACAAGTACTGTAAGAGTATAGGAATTGCCAGATCTGTGCGCTTGACCTCCATTCCATTTTTTTAAAATAAATTTATTTACTTATTTATTTATTTATATTTGGCCGCGTTGGGTCTTTGTTGCTGTGTGCAGGCTTTCTCTAGTTTTGGCGAGTGGGGGCTACTCATTGCGGTACGCGGGCTCCTCATTGCGGTGGTTTCTCTCATTGCAGAGCACGGGCTCTAGGCACCTGAGCTTCAGTAGATGTGGCACGCAGGCTCAGTAGTTGTGGCTCATGGGCTCTAGAGTGCAGGCTCAATAGTTGTGGCGCATGGGCTTAGTTGCTCTGTGGCATGTGGGATCTTCCCGGACCAGGGCTCGAACCTGTGTCCCCTGCATTGGCAGGAGGATTCTTAACCACTGTGCCACCAGGGAAGTCCCTCCATTCCATTTTTAATAGTATAAGCAGGTTGTGGAAGGTATGGCAAAGATTATAAACTGGGGAAGATAGCCCTCAACCAGAGCTCCAGGTAGTGGGGCTGGGCTTGTCAAATAAAGTACAGCACGCCTCATTAAGTATGAATTTAAGACAAACAGCAAATAATTTTTTAGTGTAAGTGTGTCCCAAATAGTGCACTCTTTTTTTCAGTTTTGGTTTTGGTTTGTTAAATCTGGCAACCTTAAATTGGGTAGAAATACAGTGGGGGGATATTATGTATTGCCTAGTGCCATCAGTGCTCATGTTGCCATCCCTTGGATGGCATCTCCTTTGGCGTGTGTAGCAGACACTGTCAGTGTCCTGCTCACATCTCCCCAGCTCTTTATGTTTTTGTGCCCCCTGGATGGACCCTGCCTGTTAGAACCTGTGTCTTTTAGCCTGATGGCTTTCTCTGGCAGGACAGGCTGGAAGAGTTGGGGGATTATCACCCCTGGATGCAGCCCTCAACCACTGACTGAGTAGAGTTGTTGGCTGAGTACCCTAGCTTACTTGCCCCTTTACTGGGAGAACTCTGGGGTGCATGCTCTACATTGCTTTCCAGAGCTCCCCAGCTTGCCCATCATGGTGACTTACTGGATAACCAACCATTTATTGCTTTATCCACTTCCCTGTCTTACCTCCATCACCTCTCACATAGTCTACATGTACTTGGATCACTGTCCCCAGGTCTGCTTCTTTTTTTTTTTTTTAAGAGACATTTTTTCCAGAGTTCTTTTTTTTTTTAATTAATTAATTTACTTATTTATTTTTGGCTGCGTTGGGTCTTCATTGCAGTGCATGGACTTCTCATTGCAGAGCATGGGCTCTAGGTGCGCGGGCTTCAGTAATTGTGGCACACAGGCTCAGTAGTTGTGGCTCGTGGGTTCTAGTGCACAGGCTCAGTAGCTGTGGCGCACAGGCTTAGTTGCTCAGCGGCATGTGAGATCTTCCTGGACCAGGGATCAAACCCATGTCCCCTGCACTGGCAAGCGGATTCTTAACCACTGCACCACCAGGGAAGTCCCCCAGGTCTGCTTCTAAGGGAACCCAAATGAAGAAGCTTGCAAATATATATTGATACTGCCTAAATGGCAGGGGGTGGGGAGAGGGTGTTGATGGTCTGGCTCATTGTGGGAAGTTCAGTTGGGAGGGGCATAGGTGGTTCCTAAAGAGCCTTGATGGACTTGCTAGGAAACTGTGAGGAGGAAAGGAAAGGAGAGGGGCAGGAGATGACAAAAAGGGCAATGGTTTGGAGTCCAGGACACCTGGGTTCAAGTCTCAGCTCTTACATTTTTCAGCTGTACAGTATGGAACATTGGGTAAGTCATTTCACCCTCTTTGGCCTTAGTATCCTCATCTATAAAATGGGTATCATAATAATATATGTATACAATGCTGCATAGTAATACTCTGCAGAGCCTTATTGTGAGGGTCAGATGGAATAATACATGAGGAACTATTTTATAAACTGGAAAGCACTGAGTAGACATCCCTTGTGTTAACTAGCAAGCCAAGGTATTGCTGTCTTATTGGCATCAATCTCAAGGTTTAGATGTGAATAATAAAAGTTAACATGGAGTGCTTACATGTGCCAGGCCCTATTCTCAGCACTTTCCATGTATTAACTCGTGTAATCCCCACAAAGAGGAGGGTACAATTATTATCCTCATTCTACATATCAGAAAACTGAGGCTCTTAGAAGAGGTCAAGCCTCTTGTCTTAGGTTGTATGGCTCATAAATGGCAGAGCAGGATTTGAACCCAGGGAGTCGTGTGCAGAGCCCAGGGAGACTTAATCACTATGCAGTCCTACCACTGAGTGAACGCTTGTCATTTCCCAGTTTTCCCTACAAATCTTTTTTTTTTTTTTAATAAATTTATTTATTTATATCTTTTTTATTTTTGCCTGCATTGGGTCCTCGCCGCTGCGCACGAGCCCCCTCTAGCTGTGGCGAGCAGGGGCCCCTCCTCGTCGCGGTGTGCGGGCCTCTCATTGTGGTGGCCTCTCCTGCCGCGGAGCACGAGCCCTAGGCACGCGCGGGCCTCAGCAGTTGTGGCATGCGGGCTCAGCAGTTGTGGCTCGCAGGCTCCAGAGTGCAGGCTCAATAACCGTGGCGCACAGGCCCAGCTGCTCCGCGGCATGTGGGCTCCCCCCGGACCAGGGCTCGAACCCACGTCCCCTGCATTGGCAGGTGGACTCCCAACCACTGCGCCACCAGGGAAGTCCCCCCTACAAGTCTCTTGTGCATGACTGACTTCATCTAAGTCCCCTTGGAGCCTTGCGCATATTTCACCTGTTCCACTGCTCTGAGTTCTGTCTTATGGCACTTGTTGACATGTGAAGTGGCACTTCCTTTTATTCTCAAACTTCAAGGTGTTCCACGGCTTGCTTCAGTATTCAAGGATCCGGAAAAGGGTAATCTTGTTCACCTTACCCTTTTCTTTAATGATCTCGTAAATGCTGATCATGTCCTCTGACTGGCTCTTTCTGGTTTGAGACCTTGTTGGTTTGGTCTGTCTTCCTTTCACAATCCCTATAGCTTCTGCTCATTGGTTGCCTCCTAAAGTTTTGGTTTATAGAACTGCATACAGTGGTCCAAGTTGTGATCCATTATTATTATTTTTTTGTACAAGATTTTGGTAATTTTTTTGGTAAATGTATAAAATATTATAAAGCCTTTTAGAAAGAGATTTTATTTGGCTTTACTTAGAATACTCTTTATCTCATAGTTTTTGCAGAAAAAAGTCAAGAGCGGCCTGAGAATTTCTACGTTACTTCAGAGAGCATCAGGAAAGGTAAGCAGATGTCCTCAGCTTCCTTTTGTATGACCTGAACTTCTGGGTGGTGGAAGTGTTCATGTTTCAGTGATTTCCAGGTGTAACAGCTCCTTATCCTTGAAAAACAGAGAGGTCCAAGAGATACCTGAAGTGGAGCTGTACTGATGGTAATGGGAGAGGAGAAGAGATTGGGGTGCCTTAGAACACTGTACTAATTGATCATACCAACGACATCAATACCTTAGAAAGTGTCTGTAACAGCACACTAAAGTACAATTTAAACATTGAGACTGATACCAACAGGATGAAAGTGGGCAGCCCAGCACCCAATCTTTACCTGGTGATGCAGCCCTACCGTGCTATTTACCTACCCTATCTGTATTAGCTAAACTATACTTTAATTCAACTTTTATTTGAGACATTTTGCTTGCCACTGGGTGACATTTTTCTTTCTTTTCCAAAGACCTTTTAAGGAAGCTTGAAGAGATAAGTATTCTTTTGTTCTTGATGAATTTCCTTGTGCTAAACAGAGGCATTCAGTATTATCCCATTGATGATTCTTCTGAAAAGGAACTATGACACCATCTAAGCGTTTGAAAACTTCCCTAAGGGCTTTGGTGGTAGGAGATTGGAACTGATTGGCTTTTGCATTTTTTTTTTTTGTCCCCACACTCCAACTCCCAACACAATTAAAGACAGCCTGGAAGAGGGCAAACCTGGGAGAAAGTTATGTGAGTGTGTGTAGACAGATGAGTAAATGGTTGGTAAGAATGATACATTAGCTTCTTTGAAGCTTTTTCAATACCCACTGGTGAAATCATCTCTCTTTTTCCTTCATACCGTCTCCCTGAATCACAATGCTCACATGGGGTCCTGCTGGAGAAATTTAGAATCAAAGATAGCCCCCTACAGGAAATGAGCAGTGAAATGTCAAGTCGTTTTCATATGCTCCAGTGGCCCCATCACCTCTTCAAGTAGCTCTTTCTTCCCACAGAACTTAGTGGAGTCACAGAGCCTAGAGAGAGAGGAGTTGGCTTCATACTTCCCTAGAGTATCCAAAGCAGAGAACTATAAGTTTTTAATACGGAGGAGAGGTTGGCACATGAACAACCCAAGGAGAGTCAGCTGGGACCCAGAACCTAATTTTTACCTGGTGATATTGGACTGGGTCATGATTCTGTTAGCACTCCAGTCTCCTCAGGCAGTTCATACCCGTCGGTCCACAATCACTGTGCCCCATGCTGCTTGGAGGCAGGGGGGATGGGGAGGGCTGGAAGTGGTGCTGGGAGAAGCAGCCTGGTTAGACTTGCCTGTATATTCTCTTCTGGAGTGGATTTTAGTCTAAATCAGTGGTTCTCAATTGGGGGTGATTTCTCCTCCACTCCCCACCCCCCAACCGGCCAGAGGACATTTGGCAATGTCTGGGACATTTTTTATTGTCACAACTGCGGAAGGGGATGCTCTTGCCATCAAGTGGGCAGAAGCCAGGGATGAGGCTAAACATCCTACAGTGTACAAGACAGCTACACAACACCAACAAAGAATTATCTAGTTTACAATGTCAATAGTGCCAAGGTTGAGAAAGGCTGGTCTAAAGGCTTCTCAGTAATTCACGGTGACTCACTCCGTGGATGCCTTACTTCCTAAAATGGTGTGGCCTTGTCTACTTTAGTGTAACAGGATTTGAAATTATTAGCTGCTTCCCTCTCTCTGATTCCATGTCATATCTCCCTTTTCTTGGTTCCATATGTAACTGTTCTTTTGAGACACATCCTCTTGAGCCCATGGCCAGCCTCATTAACCCCACTCATCCAGTCAGCTCTCCCCAGCGGCGCCGCTGTCAAGCTGAGTTTCTCCATCCTTTCCAGAGCCACCTGTCAGACCCTGGAGGGACAGGCCACAGTCAAGCATGTATGACCCATTTGCTGGGATGAAAACTCCAGGCCAGCGGCAGCTTATTACCCTCCAGGAGCAGGTGAAGCTGGGCATCGTCAACGTGGATGAGGCCGTGCTCCACTTCAAAGAGTGGCAGCTCAACCAGAAGAAGCGGTCTGAGTCCTTTCGTTTCCAGCAGGTAACTGGCTCCAGATGGACTTTGTTTTATGTCTGTTTCTCTGCTAGACAGTGGAGGAGGGCTGGGTCCGTGGCTGTCTTGTGTATTGCTGTAACTGTACACCTGTGACTGGGCCTGAGAACATTTGCTTGGTCAGAGACTGACCAAGCTCAGTCTCTCAGCTGCAGTCACAACCCAACCAACCTTTCAGTCCTGCCTCCGTGGCTCCCTCACGGGAACCTTGTGCTCCAACCAGATGGTCTGGATGTTGGTCCCTGGGGCATTTCCCTAGACTGCTCAGACACTTAACTTCAAGCTGATTGTTATTTATTGATTAAAATAGCAACAAATCTTGACCCTCACATGTCTGTTCAACATTTATTGAATGACTGCGATAGACCAGACTGCAGGATTACAGAAAGGTCCGAGACCTGGTCTCTTGCCCTTCGAGAGCTCACAGTACCTCTGAAGAGACCACACGTGCGCACGCGTGCGCACACTCACACACACACACAGGGTAAGGCAGTGTAGCCCAGTAGCAGATGGCATGGGCAGCAATAAGGACTGGAGCATTATGGGAGGGGGCGCTTAGAAGGTGGGCCTTGACCCAGGCTTGGAGTGAAGTCATGGAATCCATGACCCTCAGGGTCAGGGGAATGTGTGAGGACACAGTCTCAGAGGTAGGAATGTAGGTGGAGAGCTTGTAAGCAAGTAGAAGACAGGCTTTTCTAAGGGGCGTGCAAAGTGGGTGGTAGGTTATAAGGCTGGGAAAGAGCTGAGAACCAGAGAGGAGGGGAAATACTTTGCTGTGGACAAGATGTCTTCTCTTCAGGCACAACTTCTAAGAGGGCTTGGATTTCTCTGGGAGCCGATTGCAAATGCGCTCCAGCCTTGTCTGCACGTTGGAAATGTTATTGCAATGTGATATATCTTGCAAATGTCATAAAATCAGAAAGAAACTCTAATGCCCAGAGGGTATAATTCTGGGGTATATTTTTAAAATAAACTAAATTTTTTTCCAGGAAAATCTTAAGCGGCTAAGAGATAGCATCACCCGAAGACAGAGAGAGAAGCAAAAATCAGGAAAGCAGACAGGTATGTGGCTTCCTGGGGATGCTGCATGCTTTGGGACTTTGCTGTGGTCTGTTGTCCTTGACTCTCCTTTCTGCTGGGGCCTGAGTGGGCAGAATGCTTGCCCAGCACCTGTCACCTGTCTATAGATCTGGGTCCCCCACTAGGCTGTGAGGTCTTTTGGGGCAACGGCTTTGTCTTGTTAATTCTATAAATCTAGTACCTGGCACATAAGGCATGTCAGCAAATGAATGAAAGGAAGGCTTGAACTCTGCATCCCTCCTCCCATGAAAGAGGATGATAATGCTTTCTCCCCAGGCACCTGACTCTCCCCTTGGCATTTAGGAAGACACTTTTTTTTGAGCAGAGAAAAGAGAAAATCCCATTCACATAGTGTCTGTTTCTGATTCAAGCAGGGCACTGCGTCATCAGTGTCCACACCAAACGCTGCTTTGGAAGCCCCGGTCTCAGGTGCAGCAGGGCTCCTGCCGTGTGTGGTGGGGGCCCAATAGCAGGGCCATGGATTCCAGTTGTGCTCACCGAGGACCGGGCCCCTCTGTCCCCCTTGACCCTCCCTCCCCCAGGTGCTACCCATGTGGCACCACCACCCCTGAGCAAGGAATGGGCATTTGCCCGCACTGCATATCCTCACTGAGAGCCTCTGCCATGGTGGGTCTCTGTTATTTACACTGGCCAGCCTTATACCAAGAAGAGCTGGCAAGAAAAGACTTTCAGAGGCATTCAGATCTTGAATGGCGCTCCATTGCGTAAAGAACTACGCTGGTGCATAACTTCTATAGTTTGTCTCCAGCTGCCATCAACGGCCTGACTTCCCATGAACCTGGTCAGTGTGGTAATACCCTGGTCTTCAAACAGGACCTCTTCCTGCCACAGGCCCCTTGCTCGTGCCTCTCCCTCCTCACCTGTATGAAACTACTGGCGCTGGGAGACCCAGCCCTGACAGCCCCTTCTCAGTGAAGCCTTCCTGGACCACTCCTGGCCATTGTACTCCTTCTTCATTTGAGCATCTATAGAACCTAGTATCCCTTCCGTCCACCTGGCACTTCTTTTCTGTTGCCTCTGGTTGTTATTACTTCATTCCTTCAAACCATCAGCAATTCCCAGAAGTTCTGCATCCAAAGTACATGTTATCATTTCTGACGACCTTCCATGCCACAGCTGCATCCAAGCCACCACCATCTCTTCCTGGATTAATGCAGAAGCCTCTTCAATTGTCTCCCTGTGTCCATTCTTATTCCTCTACAGTTAATCCTACAAACTGTAGTCAACAACCTTTCAAAAATAAAAATCAGATGATGTCACTCTCTTGCTCAAAACCCTTGGGGGCTCTTGTCCCAAGAGTAAAATCACACTCTTCATTGTGACCTACAAGGCCCTGCGTGATGTGATGCCTGAGCTCATCCTCCACTTTCCCCCACACCCTGTGTTCCAGTTGCAATGGACTGCTTTTTGTTGCTCTGTCATGCCAAGGGCATTCTGCCCAGGGCCTTTGCACTTGCTGTGCCCACTCCACTTCTTTCCCCACATCCTTACCCACTGGCTCTTTTTCATCCTTCAGAGTTAGGCCATTCTCTCCAGAGTAGCCCTCCACGACTCACCTCCTGTGCCATTGCTCACCCTCTTCTCACAAATCACAGACCGGAATTATGTTTCTATTCTCATGGTTATTTTCCACACCCCTTCTCCCCCCAAACCTGCCACCACCACCTGCATAAGCTCTGCAAGGACAAGAACTTGTCTGTTTTGTGCTCTGCTGAATCCCCAGCACGTAGCACAGTACGTTGGTGGAACCCAAGAAATCTCTGTTGGAGTGGTTGGTTTGAGTGAAACGTTTGGTGACACCATTCATTCATTCCACAGATACTTACTGAGCACCAGGCACCCAGCCAAATACAAATCTTACACCTGTAAGATGCAATCTTCACCATCTGGTAGCTCATGAGTTAGTCTTTTATTTGTGTAGGTCTGGTTTTCCCAGCTACAGCCTGTCCCGCAATGCCTAGCACAGTGTTTTGCAAGCAATACAGCCTAGTGAATATTATTGATTTTGACTTTTTGAAAAAAGAGGGCTAAAGAGGATACAACCGTGGTAGAAAGTCAGAGGGGTCATCCTCAGACTCCTGCCTGGGTGACTGAGTTTTAAATGTATGCTGCTACTACCCACCCTTATACTTGTCTGCCTTCTATTTGAGAGGAGGAAAAAGGAGAGAAGGGAGAAAAGCTGTTTCAAGAGCTGCAGTCATCCTAGGGTCAGACAATAGAGTTCTAGGTGGTAGAGGGCTGAGGTGCTTTTTAAAACCAGAGCACATGAACCCAGAGGTCAATAGAAGCCTTGACTGAATGAAACATTTCAAGCTTTTAAATATAGGTAGTATCAAGAAAATTGCGATTTGGTGGGGCACGTGGTGTTTGGAGGCCGGTGAGTCGTAGTGTTGGAGCCGTGTGTGCTCAGCAGCCTGGGCTCCAGAACCGAGCCACTGGTGTCATCACACACGTACCACCCTCCCAGGCTCCACCTGGGCCCACTGGAGAGATGGAAGCAAGACAAACATGCATGCCGAGGAGTAGAGGGTTGCAGGCATGGGCCCTGGGGCCAGCAGGGTTGAGGTCAAGTTCCTGCTCACTGTTCACCCCTAACTTGCTGGGAGCCGTGGGCAAGACACTTCACCTGCCTGGGCCTCAGTCGTCATCTGCAAAATGGCACGAATAGAAGTGCCCGTCCAGGAGAGTCGCTCTGCAGATTCAGTGAGTTAGGGCATACACGAATAGAAGTGCCCGTCCAGGAGAGTCGCTCTGCAGATTCAATGAGTTAGGGCATAACTGGGGTCAGGCACAGTGCCCAGCACATGGAGGCACTCTAAAAACCACCCACACATCAGCTGGCATCCTCTTAGCCAGGGCTTCCCAGGGAGAGTGCGCTGAGCTGGGACTCACCATCCAGGGGCCAGGCCTGGAATCGTGGCTTTTGACACATTTTACAAAGTTCACTCAAGGCTAATCAGGCTCCGAATAAGTGATACCCACCAGTGGCTCTAGTCTAGATTAGAATGGTCCATGTCTAAAGTTTTCCAAAGGAACATGGGTTAGATGCCCTACCTTCCCTGCTACCCTACTCTTCAAGAAGCAGACCCCTGACCAGGATTTGGGGGTGGTGGTGGTGAAGGGTTAAGTATTTTTACTTTTTACATAAAGGGTTTTAATTAATGTCATAACTATTAAAAGATTAAACTGGGCTTCCCTGGTGGCGCAGTGGTTGACAGTCCGCCTGCCGATGCAGGGGTCATGGGTTCGTGCCGCGGTCCGGGAGGATCCCACGTGCCGCGGAGCGGCTGGGCCCGTGAGCCATGGCCGCTGAGCCTGCGCGTCCGGAGCCTGTGCTCCGCAACGGGAGAGGCCACAGCAGTGAGAGGCCCGCGTACCGCAAAAAAAAAAAAAAAAAAAAGATTAAACTATGTATAATTTGACACTGAACAAGAACGGCTGGGGGCCGCAAGTAGCCCACATGGGGAGAGTGTTCTGTCCATCAGCACCAAGAGTCTCCCTACATTTTTGTTTTTTATTTTGGTAAAATGTACATAAGATAAAATTTCCTATTTGCATGAAAATGTACAATTTGGTGGCATTGAGTACACTCAAAATATCTTACAGCCATGAACACTATCCATTTCTAGAACTTTTTCTTTCCTGACAAGGATTTGAGCTGATATGGGAGGTGATCCTAGAGAACACAGGAGCGGGTGGGAAGTGAGAGAGGAAGGAAAGGCGGCCAGCAGCGTGCAGTTAGCACCATGGAGACTGCAGCTTCATCTCCCCAGAGATGCTGGGGGTCAATGGAGAGCGCTCTGGAAGAGTTATCCCTCCCGCGGGGCATTTAGACACCAGCTCCCGTGTCTTTGGGTGAGGCCTGCTGGGAGACGGGTGCTTGTAATCCGGCTCCCAGAGAAAGCTCAGGCAGTTGCAAGTTGGACCCTGTACTGCCTGGTGAGGCCCAAGGTCATCAGAGCGTCTGCCAAAGAGAAGGCATCATTTACGGTTGAGTGAATATGATATACTAGATCTTTGCATAAAACTCGATTGTGTATTTAGTACATTCTAACTTGAAATTGCCTATTCTGGGGATTTTCACACTCAGGTGCTCCAGTGCTGCTGCATCCATCCTTGTAGGGGGTAGCAGGTAGGAACTGGGGCGCAGTTGGGGATGGGGTAGGGGAGTAGATTTAGATTGGAACAGGGTTTGGGGCCACTTACTCTGCTTCAACCATTGCAGCTCCTTTTTAAAAACTCCGTTTCCTATACTGAGCTTCTGTTTTCACTAGAGGAAAGAATCCTGCTTCACAAAAAACAAAAAAAGTTTGAAAACTGTCGACACAGGATAACATTGACCTATAGGAAAATTAGGGCCGATGAATGGCATTTCTGCTTGAAGGACCTTTTCCAGGAATGGAGGCCACTCCACTCAAGGACTGACTCTATTCATTTGGAAACCTCATTTGCCTTAGAAAAGAAAAACAATGGTGATTTTTCTTTAATTTGAGTTAAAAGACCAGGGACGATTAAAAAGTAACAGATTGTTCATAATAACTTGCCAGTATTTCTTCAGCCCTGGGGAGTTGTTTTCCTCTCGCTGAGACGGTGCAGAGCGCTGATGGTGTAGGAAATCAGAGGAGGGCTGGCTGACTCCCGACTTGCTGAACGGCCTGGCCCTGTGGAGGAGAATATCAGTATTCGTGTTCTGGGCGTGTCTGTGGCCACTGCACGGCGGGACCTGGAGAAGCAGGCTGGGTCCCAGGAGGCCTGGGTTCTGATCCCTGCTTTGTCACTGAATCACTTCATGATCCAGGCCTTTTCCTTTAACCACTCTGTGCCTCAGTTTCCTCATCTGTGCTTACACCCAGCTTATCTGCTTCACGGAGTAGCAAAGTTCAAGGGAGGAATAGTAACACATGTGAATGCACTTTGGCAAAAGTACTATGCGGTATAGTGATGATAATTACTTTTCCTGGCAGTGTCCCTTTGTTCAAAGAATATCCGGATTTTGTAGACACTTAGACTGGCTCTACTTGATTTTTTGAACTGTTGACTCCCAACTTTTTTCCTGTGTATTTTACTTTCCTTCCTCCTCGAACTGTTCAGAGTCGAAAATTGCTTCATTGAAGTGAATTAAGCAGACAGGAACCTCCCTTTAGGAGACTGTTGTTAAACAGCTCGGTCAAAGCTGGGGGGGGAAAACAGTGTCACCTGTTTGGGCTCTGAGCCACCATGGGCTCACACCCACGTGTGGGTACACTGGCTAGTCTCCACCCGAGTGCTTCCAAGCTTGGGTGGGTGCTTCCACTCACTGCTCAATTGTAAGCAAGAGAGCCCAAGGACATGAAAAAGATCTGTGTTCCACTGAGACCTGGAAAGCTGGGTTACTACTAGGACCAGACACTACGCTTGGAACCAAAGTCTCTAGGATGAGGAAAGCTCGAGCTCATGCAAACCAGCAGTCCACTGTTTTAATATTCTCCATGCAGAATGTTGAGCACACTTGGTCTACCCTGTCCTCGCACCTGCGCTTGTTTACCCGTTTACCCTTCTTGGCAGACCTCTGGCTTTGGCAAGCGGAGCCACCCCTGCCGCTGCGCTCCCTGAACTTCCTGCCACACCCATCCCTAGCAGAGGAGAGGCGAGGAGAAAGTGGTTCCTTGAGAATGAGACCACATGTCCCCAAAAGTCCCCCCCCCCCCCGCACTTACACCTCTTCGCAGAGGCCCTGCCCCAGGGCTTGGGAAGGTCCAGGGCCTCAAGGGGAGCCCTGTGACAGGAGATCACCTGGCTCTCACACTTCCCTGGAAAGGAAGCTGGTTTGGGCCCGCACAGATGTTTTGTTCCACTTGTCAGCTGGAGTTGTTCCCTGCTCATAGCACCCAGGGGTGGAAATCTAGGGAGGAAGAAAGACCAACCACTGGGCAGGGCTAAGCCAGTAAAGAGGTTAGGTTAACGCTTTGCAGGGCAAAGGGATAATCTACCCTTATGAATCTGTGGGGTCTCAAACCACTGATGAGCTGTGCAAGTCACCAAATCTTTCATGGGCCTGATGGATTTCCTTTCGTGAACTCTCTGGATCATTGCTGTCATTGTGGACCACCCACCTTTCATCCATCACTTACTAAGGGATTGAGAGGCAGTCTGAGTAGTGATTAAGGGCCTGGACTTTGGAGCCTGGGTTCAAATCCCAGCTGTCCCCCTTACCAACTGTGTGACAGGGACATGGGACACGCTACTTCACTTTTCTGTACCTTAGTTTCTATTGAGAATGTTGACAATAGTATTTATTTCATGGGTTTCGGGAGGATTCAAGGAGCTAAAAATACGGAAGCTCTTAGAACTCTGCGTGATGCACAGGATAAGCTATTATTACAATCAATGGCATTTGCAACCCCTCCTCAGAAAGGGAAGTAATTCAGAGGGGTCGACTGACTTAACTCAAGCTCCACAGCTGGTGAGTGGCAGAGCTGGGGCCCCGGATCTTTCCCTAATCACATGTTCTTTCTTCTACCTGATGCAAAAGCATTTCTCTGCCCTTTCTAACATTCCTCCACCCCAACTTTCTGTCAACAGTTGCCACACAGTAGTCTGTGGAGTTTCAGTGCTGAATTGGACAGGACCCCCACCCTCTCCCCCCTCCCTTTCTCCTCCTCCTTCCCCCTCCCCTCCCCTCCAGGCACCCTCCAGATTCGGGTGGAGGAGGTGCGTGGAGAGAGAGCAGCCCAGCAGTTTTGTAAATGGCATCCTGGTGCCTTAAAGCTTATCTCTTTTCCCTTTAATTCCAGACTTGGAGATCACAGTCCCAATTCGGCACTCACAGCACCTGCCAGGGAAAGTGGAGTTTGGAGTCTATGAGAGTGGCCCCAGGAAAAGCGTCTTTCCCCCAAGGGCAGAGCTAAGAAGAGGAGACTGGAAAACAGACAGTACCTCCAGCACAGCAAGTAAGCAGGTGGCCCGCAGGTGCCTTTGGGCCTTGGAAATGTGCTGTGTTATGAGCCCAGAAGATCTTACTTGGAGCCTGATCTGGGCTTGGGAGGTGTAAGAAATGGGGGACATTTAGCCTGTGAGGTTTACCTTTTTTAGGGCGCCAAAGATCCTTTATACAAATATCCCATGAAGCCAGATTGCATGATAATTATTACTCTATTGCTTTTATAAATGAAAAATCCTAATCATAATACTTGTTAATATTTATTGAGCATTTACTATATGCTAAGCCTCTTCCACAGATTCTCTGATTTAATTCTCATAATCACTCTACAGGATAGGTATTATCACCTCTATTTACCGAGGAGGAAACTGGAAACTTAGTGCCTTCCTCTAGGTTAAATAGCTAGCAAGTGGTAGTGCTGGGATTTGAACTCAGGTGGACCGAATCCAGGGCCAAGACTCTTGCCTACTGTTCTTTTTGCTTCATCTGTGCGAAGAGGAAGGAAAGGGCACAAAGTCAGAAACATTAGAAAACAGTGAACTCGGATTTGAGAATTCCAACTTTAGAGGCAAGTTGAGGATCTAATTGGGAAGTGTCTTCATTTTGGCTTGACAGCTTGAATAGGAGTCTGATTGCAACAAGGCAATACACGCTGATGTGCAGGCAGGAGCTGGGGCTTTGTTTCCAGATCCCGGGAGGTATTAGCTGACTTCAGACACACCAGCTTCACAAGCCAAATAGATCGAGTTTTGCTGCTTTCAAACACTTCAGTGTTATCAAAACAGCTAGGAGAGAAGTGAAAGAGCAAGAGACAAGCTGAATTTCAGGACTCACGTCTCCTTAAATGTCAGGTGGAAGACCCCCACATGGACGTAGGAACTGGAGGGTCACCTAACCCAGGGGTTCTTAATCTTTTCTGTATCACATACCCCTTTGAGAGTCTGGTATATGCTCTGGATGTGCTTCCTATAAAAATGCACATGTATGTGTTTACGCACACACACACACACACACACACACACAATTTTGCCCATCCATGGACTTAGGTCAAGAGCCTCTGAACTATTCCCCCTCCTTACTTTATTAATAGAGTATTTGTAACCCAGAAAAGGAAAGGGTTTTGCCCAAGGTCCCACAGCCAGTCAATGGCAAAATGAGAGTAGAACCCAGCTCTTCTCTCTGCCACTGTTACCTGTTGAAACAGACCCAAAGCATATCATACAACCACATGAGAAGCCTGGACTTAACAGAGAAGAAAACCTCCCCTTACGTTATGGGGGTGATAATGTGTATCACCCCCCCTTTAGGCAACTTAGAGAATTCTGATAAGTTCAGAAATGGGAGTGATCACAGGTGGCAGAGGAAGCAAGGGACAGGCAGGCAGCCGGCTCAGACGTGTCACAGAGGAGAGGAGACGTGGTGTAGACACTCTTGGGCTGAGGGCAGGGCTTTCTGGGATGCGGGAAGGGGAAATTTAACAAGATGAATGCAGAGTACTCACTTCAGGTTCAGATTAATTTAAACCATTTTATGCGTATGTTTTACTTTGAGTTAGCTTGGAGTGAAAATAGATTGGAAAGCATAAACTGTGCTTCTTACCTTGTATGGTGGCGTACTGCCCAGAGGTGGCTATCTTATTGGGGTAGAAAATGTTATTAAATGACAGGCCAGAGGATTTTATTCTACTCTGTGGCCATAGACTGCATCCAGGCCCTGTTGCACAGTTATCTATTGCTATGTAACAAACTTTCCCAAAATGCAGTGGCTGGAAACATAATCATTTATTTATGTCTGATTCTCAACTTGGCCAGGAGTCAAGTGGGAATTGTTCACCTCCACCCCCTGTGGTCAGTTGGGGTCACTCATGTGACTGTATTCAGCTGTAAGCTTGGCATGGGCTGGAGCATCCACGATGGCCTCTCACTCTCCAGGGACTCTCTACATATGGCCTCTAATTCAATAGCCTGAACTTCTTGTATGATAACAAGATCCATAAAGGGAGCATTCCAGAAGGACAAGCCCCAGTGTGCAAGTACTTATCGAGCGTTGGCTTGCATCACACTTGCTAACGTCACGTTGGCCAAAGTAAGTCACGTGGCTAAGCTGAGAGGGAGGTGAGGAAGAGGCTATACAAAGGTGTGGACACTGGCTGGGGGTGAGGGCCCTTGGGTCACTAGTGGATAATCTGCCATTTTGAGACTGGCGATGGTGATGGTGACAGCTGCTGTAATTAATCAAATGCTTGCTCTTACAGGCTCTGTGCCAAGCCTGTTACCGTGTGGCCTCACTCTATACAGCAGTGCTGTGAGACCAGGGAGCAGAGGCCTAGGTTAGGCATCTTACCCTGGCTCACCTGGAAATGAAGCAGGGCATCTGGGATTCACATCCAGATCTCTCTGTGTGCTCAACCATGGGGACATACTGCCTTCCAAAGAGAAACAGTTCCCAGGGCAAGGAGGGAGAGTGAGGATGGCCCAGCTCTGACCCACCAACTGCCTCTCAACCCCCGGAGTCATACCCTGAAAACAGCACTATTTTATTATGGTTCAGCTGTCATCTCTTGGGAACTACAGGAAAACAGTTGCAGGTTAAATCTGGTTGTGACTATAATTTTAAGCACAAAATATTAGTGTTATGTTTAAGAGAACCAAAGTTTCATTACGGAAAGACCATTGACCTTCTTCTAAGTTGTCTGGTTCAAGTTTCTTAAGGGTCATATATATAGGGTCATTTTTTTCCTCTCATTCATTCCTCCACCAAATATTGAGGACAGCCCTGTGCATATGGAGCTAGACTGTATACTGGAGACATAAAGCTGAAAAAGAAATAGGGTCTGTCCTCAGGGGACTTATAATGGAGGAGAGAAGGTATAAAAATAGTACCAGTTAGATGCTTGTCTGATCCTTCTTCCCTGGTGACAGAAGCCTGGCAAGGGGGTGGGCACTGCCCCTTTCCCCCAGCAAGAATGAAGATGATGGGGGCTGGGGCCAGAGCCTCCTACCGGTGGTGCAGTCCAGACAGGTTGTGGCCAAGCAGGTCATCAGCCTTGGAGAGGGGAGAGGGCCAGCCAGGGCTGATAAACCAGGAGCGAAGGCTCAAAGCCAAAGGGTGGGAGTTAAAAATTCAAGAACACCAAGGGAAGGGACAAGGGGAGCTGGCTGGTGCGAATTTCCAGGATCCTGGAGCCAGTGCCTGGACAGCTTTTTGCTCCCTCCTAGTGGATAAACTTTGGAAGGAGTCTGGTTCATTGTAGGGAAAGGGGATGAACAATGGTGAATGACGTGGGAGGCTTGGCTCCACAGGGGTGGGAGCCCGTGGATAGGAGGGTTTACTTCCATTTGGGGGATCTGGAAAGGTTTCGACAGCATTTGTCCTGAGCGTTGGGGACAGGAGCTTTTCTGTTTGTGGATAGGGGTGGGCTGGGGGGAGCAGGGAGAAAAGGACATTCTGGCTGAGCAAGCAGTGTTATGTGTGGGTAGCTGGAGAGAAAGAGACCGGGCCACGTGCTCCTTAATAGACTAACTCTGAATCCCCTGGTTTCTAGAAATATTTTCGACACATTATTTTAAATTTAAAAATCTGCCTCCGAGAAACAATCCAAAATTATAATCTTAACCGACTCTCGTCAAGCTAACATCTAAATTAATTAGGTCAAAGTTGGTACCATAATGAAGTCAAAACTAAGGCAATTTACCTATAAACTAATATGATGAGGAGCTATTTTGAGTGGAAATTCAGCAGACCTAAGATCTGGCAATACTGTTAAAGGCAATATTGGTAAATTAAAGTCAAAGTTTTAGTTGATTAGCTGTTATTCTTCCTTCTTCACTGCTAGACCAACCACGTTCTTGAGCTTGTTCTAATGCTGTGCTGCCCGATACCGTAACCCCTAGCTACATGTGGCTATTTACATTTAAGTTCATTAAAACTAAATAAAATTTAGTTCCTCAGCTGCACTAGCCATGTGTCTTACTAGCTACCAAATTGGATAGCACACAACAGAACATTTCCAGAAAGTTCTATTGGATAATGCTGTTTCAATGAGGTAGGTGATAAATCCTCAACTTACATCCTTGAGCACCTAAACTCACATAGTCACAGTTCCTACCCTGTGTGTAAATTATACTTTTGAATCTGTGCTTTGTGTTTTGTGTCACACTGGCTCCTTTTTAGAAGGTATGTATACATGTGTGATACTCGCACATGCCGTAATTTCTAAATAGGTAAAAAAAAACTTTAGCAACAAAAGTTGTTTGCAGATTTTAGAAATACCACTGAACACGTGAGAACTAGAGCGTCTCTGCTTTCTTGTCTGTCAGATCGGAGCTCTAATATCGGGTAGGGTTTTCATAGGGATTAAATGCAGTCGTGCTTTTAAAGCATGTAACGTGGGGTAAGCCCTCAGTAAATGGTAACTATAAAGCAAAAAGTGGTAATACAAAGATGAACCATTTCATTTTATGCTGAAAGAAAAACTGAACTCTAATAACATGGTAATGTTATTAGACGGCAGCATTTTGAAGAAGCCCGTATGCACAGCTTGTGTATTGTTTCTATCAGTAAGTGAGAGCTAGAGTTCTGCAAAATTTACTTTACCTTGAGACAATCCACAGTCCAGCTGATTTTGTTTGTGCCCTTTAGGCAGCGCGAGTAACCGATCCAGCACCCGGAGCCTCCTCAGTGTGAGCAGCGGGATGGAGGGGGACAACGAGGTGAGAGCCGGGGCCCGCACCCGCATATGTCTTGTCCTGGGGGTCGTTTCACTGCAGGAAATGGAAACCCAGGTGAAAGAAGCCCAACACAAAAGGTCACCTATTGTAGGATTCCGTGTGTATGAAATGTCCAGAAAAGGTAGATCCATAGAGACAGAATGCAGATTGGTGGTTACCAGGCCTGGGGGTAGGGGAAATGCAGGTAAACTGCTTAAGGGGTACAGTGTTTCCTTTGCAGGGGTCATGAAAATGTTTGGGGAGTAGATAGAGATGGTGGTGGCACGATATTGTGAATGTACTAAGTGCTACTTATTGTTCACTTTAAAATGGTTCATTTTATGTTATGTGGGTTTCACCTCAATAAAAAGAGGGGAAGAAAGGAAGAGAGGGAAGGAGGAAGGGTTAAGCCAAAAGGGGTGAGAGGGAACTGGATGAGTATCAGGGATTCCAGAGGCAGTGGTCACCTTTCGGGGCTTGGGTCAGGAGCGGGGCATGCCACAGCGGGAGCCACTGTTCACTGTACCCCCCGAGGCCACACGCTCTTTTGTCTCCTCTTCTCTGTGGGTATCTCCTTTTTCTCTCACTGCGCACTGGCCTTTTCTGCTTCTCCACATGGATAGTGGCAGACAGTTCCCCGAGAGCCGCAAGGTCTCTGAGCAGAGTGTAAGTTGCTGCCTTAGGCTGAGGCCCAGTTTGGGTCAGGGTGTGTATCCTGATCCAGTGACCAGCAGCTGGGATGTGCGGGTGAGGTCACGTGGGTCACTGCCAACCCAGGAGACTCCCTGAGGTAGGGCCCTAGGGGTGGGCCGCCCACCAGTGCACAGCTCGTATGACCCTGTGACTGAGGACCAGTCACCGTTCTGTTGTCCCAAAAAGGGACTTTTGTTTAAAAATAAAACTCCTCCAGCCCTATCTGGTTACATAGAGCAATGCTCCTCAAACTTTAACATGCATAAGAAATACGTAGGATCTTGTGAAAATGTGGGTTCTGATGGGGCAGGTGTGGGGAGGAGCCTGGGACCCTGTGGCTCTCCCAAGCCCCCAGGCGATGGTGATGTTGGTGGCCCACATGTCGCACCGAGTAGTGAGGAACAAGAGCGCGAATCGCTAGTGATAACTTGGGTCTGATGGTCTCCTCAGTGACTCTGGGAGTCAGTGTCAGTGGAAAACTGCCCTGGTATTGCTGGGTTGATTGTCAGTCAGTAAGCAACCTTCAGTCAAAGCCCGGGAAGGGCCGAGGAGCTTGTGGGATGGAGTGTGTCCAACTATGCTGCTGCTTAATGTGGTTTCCACCCTTCCTTCTCATCTTTTCTGCTGCAGGATAATGAAGCCCCTGAGGTTGCCAGAAGTCGTAGTCCAGGCCCCCCACCAGTGGACAGCGCACCCATCATGCCCCTCGAGAGGCCCCCCAGGGTGCCGCCCCGAGCCGCCTCACAGAGGTAACATCGAAGCTGACGGGACATTTTTTCCTCACTCTCTGAGTTTCAGGGGAGGGGAGTGTAGGATCTGGGGACATCTAAAATGACCTAAGAATAAGCACAGAGCTAGACTCACTGAAATGCATACTTTGGACACATTTCAATGTGGACTCTTCATTAACTTGAGGGATGCTTTATTCAGTTGCACATACTCTAAATAGCAAATGCAATATTTTGTCAGTGAAATACATCGGTAAAGGTCAAGGTTTTGCATAATTCTTATCTGGTTAGAATTCAGCTCCCGAATAACTAATTCCCTTGGCCGCATAGTGGAGACAGTGCCTTTTGGGGGCCAGGAGATAAGAAGGAATTGGGAGTGGAAATAAAGGTGAGAGAGGCAGCAAGGTGTGGTGGTGGGGAAACACTGCCTGGGGAAGTCTCCAGCAGCCACTTGTGAACTTGGATGAATTATTTAACTGTCACGTGCCTTACTTTCCTTGTCCATAAAATGGAGATAGTAGGAACTTCCCTGGTGGTCCAGTGGTTAAGACTCTGAGCTTCCACTGCAGGGGGCTCGGGTTTGACCCCTGGTCCGGGAACTAAAATCCCTCATGCTGCGCGTGGTGTGGCCAAAAAAAGAAAAAACGGAGATAGTCAATGAACTTCCTCACAGAGTCGTAAGGATTGTGTTTCTGGCCCTTAGTAAGAGCACAACAGTCTGAGTGTTTTTTATGCAGAAGGATGAGCCTATGGAGATTTGGAGCTGGGCATTAGACAAAAGAGTGTGACTGACTTATGGGGCTCTGATGTATGTCTTTGTTTGTGTTCAGGCTTCTGGCAGGAACCTTTTTAAGGTCTTCTGGAGTCACAGAAGAGGTGGTCAAAGCTAGCTTGTCTGCCAAGGCAGAAAGGAGCCTTTGGGAATAAAAGCCTAGGCTTGCCTTGGGAGTTTAATTCTTTGATGTCTGAAATACAATGTGGGGGGGGGGGGGGGGGGAGATTAAAAGGATGTTTTTTTAAACTAAGTTTTTTTTTTTTTTTCAATTTGAAACTTGTAACTCAAATGAACCTCATCAGTGAAATTTGTTGATAAAGTACCACGAGGAGGCTTTTCTTCTGCTTTTCTGGAAAGAGCAGCTGACCCTGCGCTGAGGATCTTTCCGTTTCTCCCCTTGCTATTACCGCTTTTCCGTGTGCTCCCAGCAACATTCACGTACTGACACTTGCTACACAAGCCTCCCTCGGACCCAAGCTGCTTCACACTCACGGAGCATGTTTCCCTGGTGTAGAATAGAGTTCACATATTAGAACATTAGCCCTAGAAGGAACCTTAGCGATAACCTAGTCCAGTCACCTGAATTTGCATAATGTTCTGTTGCTTGAAAATTATATATAGTTGGGGATTGGGGAGGGGTGTTTGTGGAGAGCAATTGTGGTAATAAATGCTAATATTTATTGAGCGCTTACTATGTGCCAGGTGTTCCGTTAAACACACTAAATGCATTAGCTCATTTAATTCTCTTCACAACTCTAGGTGGTAGATGTTTAGTGTTATCCCATTTTGCAGATGTAGAAACTGGGGCTTAAGACTGGATGGAGACTTTATGTCTGTGGCAAACCTAGGTGTGCCTGACTCCAGGGTCCAGTCTTTTAGTCATTTTGTTACACCTGTCCAAGGAGGTCCAGGTGTCATGGGAGAAGATACAAGATCTAAGACCTTTTATTCCTGAAGGTAAAACTTTGGAGGCAGTTATCTAATTGTACCAAGATTAAAAAGAATGTCAATCTCGAATATATAGCTACAAAGACTCTGTGGGATTTTGTCTACAGGAGAGGGAACAACCAGGGAAATGGGTTCCAGAAATTAAAGGCTGGAAACTGGGATGCATTTAATGTGTAAAGAGAGATGGCAGATGAATTGTTTTGGGGAAGTCTGGAAGCATGTTGTGATAAAGATGGGGAGAGAAAAGGAGGAAAACATATGTTACTAAAGAAGTGGTGTTTGCAAAGAAATCTCTGATAGAAACGGGGTTTGGGTGCATTTTTGGTGTGAAGATTGGAAAAGATGCAATTGTTCTGAAAGTGTGTATGTAATTTTCATAATAAAATGAGGAGATGTTTGAGCAAAGAATAAAATGGGCCTCTCTCCTGAATGCTTGACCCACTGACGGACAGGAGGGGAGGCTGACCTTGGTGGTCTCCACTCCACTTCCAGATCTGGGAATTGGCCACTCTTCCCCACTCATGTTCTCCTGAACCCCCCTTTCCCTCAAACAGCACATCCTGCTCATCACTCTCTCCCGTCCTGGTCCCTTCCTCTTCTCACTCTGCATGCTGTCCCCAGAGCTTGAATTGTCAGCAATGACTCCAAGTCTCCATCGCCATCTGTACCTTGGCCTTCTGTTTCCTACTGTTCATTGGGAACTTCACCAGGTGTCCAACCAAGATCTCAGACGCAGCCCATGCAAAACTGAACTCATCATCCAACCTGCCATCCTCTGCCCCAAACTGCCTTCTTCTCACCATTTCCCAGCCTGAGACGTGGCACTATTCTCTCTCTTCCCCAAGCGCCTGCCCCCGGGGTCAGCCTCCATCCCTGCCTCCCTCGAAGCTCCCCAGGCTCTGTTCGTTTTGCTGCCCTTGCAACTTTCAGATCTACCCCTCCTCTCCATCTGCCAGTGCCTGAGTTCATCCCTGTAGGCCCACACTCACCTCCCTGCCTCCAGTCAGTCCCTCCTCCACTGCACCAGAGAGTGCCCATTCTAGAGCAGAAATAGCTGGTGATGGCACTTCCTGGCATGAAAGCCTTAAATTTAATTCTCTATTTTTTAGCATGCCATGGCCCTGAGTCCCACCCCTCTCTTGTAGTCACTGATGTTTCCCCCTTAAGAATTCCTAGTGAGCTGTGTCATTTCGTGCTGTCTTTGCTCAATCTGTTCCTTTTGCCTGGAATGTTGTCTTCCTACTCCCTTCCGATCTCTGCTTAGAAAATTCCTACACATCCTTTAGGACTCTGTCCAAACATTACCTCTTCTGTGAAGCCTTCCCTGATGTTCCTATTCAGAGTGAACCTTCTTGTGGTTCCCCAAGTACCTCCATTATAATTCATCCCATGTTGTGGCCCTTGTTTACATATCTGTCTCCTCAAGTAGATGGTAAACCTCAAAAGAATAGAGATTGTTTTTGTTTGTTTTTTAAATTTTATTTATTTATTTACTTTTGGCTGCTTTGGGTCTTTGCTGCTCCGGCGCGGGCTTTCTCCAGTTGTGGCGAACGGGGTCTACTCTTTCGCTGCGGTGCGCGAGCTTCTCATTGCGGCGGCTTCTCTTGTTGGGGAGCACAGGCTCTAGACGCAGGGACTTCAGTAGTTGTGGCACACGGGCTTTGTTGCTCCGCAGCATGTGGGATCTTCCCGGACCAGGGATCGAACCATTGTCACCTGTATTGGCGGGTGGATTCTTAACCACTGCAGGGAAGTTCCTAGAGATTTTTGATAAGAAAAAAATTTTTTTCTACTCTCCCCAGCACAGAATGGAGTTAAATCAGTAATTGGCGCCGGCTAGGAATTTAGCAAATATTTATCACGCAAGCGAGTGAATAGGTGGATGGATAGACTGCTACTGCTTGGGTTGACAGCTAGCCATCAAGTCGTGTACCACAGTGCAGGTGGGTTACAGATTAGTGGAAAGAAGCTTCACATTCCCACCCGCTGTAAGTTCCTAATATATTTATACTTCAAAGTTAGGAAAGGCAGATGGTGACAAGGACAGGAGCAGATGCATTATATCTTTGCATGGCATTTCCCTTGCAGGGCATTAGTCCCTATAGAGTGGGCAGCTGACAATATCACACTCTTCATAGGTAAAGTCGTGCCAGTAGAGAAAAAAAAAAAAGCCAACATCTTGCTGAGCCATTGCCCCCTTGTTTTTTAATATGTTTTGCCATTTACTAGTGATTTGCCGATCACTAACAATCCATGCATTCCCCTTTCAGGCGTAGCCTAGGTACTGCCAAATCAGAACATGCTTCTGAAGGCCTCCTGGAGTACCAAGAGTTAATCCTTTAGCTGCTGACTTGTAAAGAGATCTGTGAAGTCCCTGGGGGATGGGGGGTAGTGGTCAGAGAGTAAGGGGACTTGGGCCGGAGGCTATTTACTAATAGGGAAGCTTAAAGATATTTTTAACAATGTTGTGATCATACAAAAGCATACCATCTAAATAATAGGCCTGCTTTAAAAGAATGTAACCAGCATCAGGATTGCTGGGTTCTTGAACCAAACTTATCAGCACAGACCTCACCCTCAACACGGTGGAGAAAGCAGCCAGTGCCCAGGTCTCTGGACTGCACAATCCTGTCTCCAGCTCCAACTTCCCAGCGTCCTGGAGAGGCCGTCTCCCCCACAGACCACCACTTGATTCTGATTTAATAACCTTTATTTCCATGGTTCTGATATGTCTGTAATCACAAACCCATTTCCCTGAGATGGAGCTTCCGATCCTTAGCTGGGTTGTTCATCAGAATGAAATGTGGAGATGGTTTGCTTGTAGACTCGCCCCAACTGCAGAGTCGGGCAGCAGAGGAAGAGGGACAGTAGGGAATCGTGACTCTCTTTGTGATGGAAGGTAAAATGTAAGGCTTATGGGGCATACATGGGGAGAAGTTCTAAGAATACATCTTTAATCATAATAATAAAATTATTAGCTTTACCTCTTGAGTGCCTACTCTAAGCCAAAAGTGCTATCCACTTTCCAACTGTCATCTCACACAGTATAGGTATCTGCAATTCCAATATAGATACCTACATCTCCAACATAGGTACCTTTACCTCTGTCTGGCAGATGAGAAAGAGGTTCAGAGAAGTTGAACTTATTCTCCAGATGTGTGCATAAATGCCTCTGCCATATGTTCTCATAGGTTCTGAATGTGCCCTATCGAAACTTTCAGTGCAGCGTACTGATTTTCCCTGTTGTCTGTCTCATCCATTATATTCTCAGCACCTTGAGGGAAAGTTCCATGCCCATTTTACTTGCTGATATATCCCACACCCAGGAGCAGATGCACAGTAGATAAATGTCTGTTGAGAGGAAGGAAGGAAGCAAGGAAGCCAGCCTAAGCTTACCCAAGTGATAAGTGGTATCACCTGGTTGTCCTTCAGCTTTCTCCTTTAAGCCCATGGTTCGCAGGGCAGGTCCGGCGATGGAAGGAGACTGTCCATTTGTTTTCTCTGGATAAAGAGACAACCACACAAAACCATCTACTCCCAGGTGCCACTGCAGACCCTCCTGAGGATGTCTGTTGTTATTCTTTTCTACTTCTGCCTCCCTCTCTGGCTCCTGAAATGGCCTGTCTTTTCCCAACTCTTTTGTCGTTTCCTTGACCTACGCAAACTTGCATTCAAGAGACATTTAGTAAATATTTACTCATTGATTCATTCAGTCCTCAAGTACGCAGTTCCAGGGTAGCACAGTTCAATTACGGCACCTGACAAAGCTCTCTTTCTTGACTTACTGACTTGCTTCCAAGAGAATTAAATATTGGTTTTACAGCACACATGTGGAAATACCATCTGTAGTTGTTGAACCCTCTGTAAATACATTCACCCAGGTCTCTCTGGAGTATCATTTAGTACCGTTCAAAAACCATCTAGGCTAACGTGGAGGGAGGCTTCTAGGAAAGCAGACATGGAGTTGGGACAACACACTTAGTGATCCCAGGTGGAAGTAGTTGTGAGAAGCCGACTTCAGAAATTCTCAAGTCCTCTCTCAAGGGATCTCCCCACTGCAGTGTGTCTCCTGCCTGGCTGCACATTTGAATCACTGGAGTTTTAAAATATAGGTTTTATTATTACTTAGGTATGGCAAGGTTAGCAGATCAGGAGACAACTGCCTTTTTTTTTTTTTTTTTTTTTTTTGTGGTATACGGGCCTCTCACCGCCGTGGCCTCTCCCGTTGCGGAGCACAGGCTCCGGACGCGCAGACCCAGCGGCCATGGCTCACGGGCCCAGCCTCTCCGCGGCATGTGGGATCTTCCCGGACCGGGGCACGAACCCATGTCCCCTGCATCAGCAGGCGGACTCTCAACCACTGCGCCACCAGGGAAGCCCCACGACTGCCTTTGAATAGGGAGTTTGTTATACTCCTAGATCCCAAGAGGAGGGGGCACGTTATGCCGGGGTGGGGCACACAGGAAAGCCCCAGGTTTAGGCCGGAGAAATGTCAGGGAGGGGAGAAACATGGGCAAGAGCCTTTATTTTGGGTTCTGCAGGAAGGAACAAGTGAGGCAGGCTAGGCAGATTAAGGATTGGCTAGTTTGAGTAATTTCATCAGGCTCCGGGGCAAAGGGGCTGTCTCCAGTTGTCTGGCACCTGGCCCTGGGGTGATTAGGGCAGTGGATAGTGGTCCCGAATATGAGAGTCCCATTAAAGGACATGGTTGGAGTATGGGCTCTGGACTGGTTAGTTTGCATGTGAAAGGTGTGCTCACTGCAGGTTGTTTGCTATCTCTAGGAACTAGCTTTCCCTAGGAGGGGCAGGCCCTCCAGGATCAGCCAGGGCCCAGCTGTCAAAGCCTCAGAAAATAAACGACACGGTTAATATAACTGGTTGAAGGAGGGACACTATTTAAAAGTTGTGATGCTTGAACCCTATCCTCCAGAGATTATGATGGAATAGGTCTGGGATCGAGCCTGGCAACTGTTATTTTTCAAAGCGCTGCTGGTGATTCTAATGTGCAGCTAGGATTGCAAGCCACAGCTTAGCATGTATGCAACTGAAAGGTCCGTATGTTTCTCCACTTTTATTAATTGAAGAACATGTCCTTTGCATAGTATACCAAGTTTGCAACAAATCATGGATGCCTGAGAACTAGTTAATTAAATTCGTTTGATAATAATTGTGTTATCTTTCATTTCAGGCCTCCGACCAGGGAGACCTTCCATCCTCCTCCACCTGTTCCACCCAGAGGTCGCTGATTCCACCTCCTAAAGCCTGCCTACTTCGGGACCTTGAGACTTGTGGTTTTCAGCCTGTTAATGATGTCTTCATGTTGAGTTTTATGGCCTGACTGCTGACCTTAAGACCCAGTCTCATTGCTGATATTGTTGCAGCCCTGCTGGTCTGGGCTTTCCTTGAAGAAGATATTATTAAGGCACCAAGAGGTGAAACTAAGGACTTCATTCACCATCATCAAGTATATTGATCCCTATTCTTGTTTGCCAAAAGGATGACGACTTAATTGGAATACTTACCTCTAATTTGGCATGTCAGGAGCCTGAAAAGATTGTTCAGAAATGTACATTACAAGTGATTTTACTGAAATGTACTTATATTAGGTCTTACTTATTTGCTAGTCCAATCTAATTTCTAGAAGTGATTATTATTTGACTTACAGTATTCAAGTAAGAAGATATGTCCTAATTTTTAAATGATTCTTCAGCTTTTCTGTAGCTTCAGGAGGGTGTTTAAATGCCAGGGCTGGTCACATACAACAAACTCAAAAGGACTTTAGAGAGGGATGAGTCCTAACTCCTTTTATATAGAAGGCAAATCTGAGGTTTCACAGAAGCCTGGAACCAAGAACACTCAGTTGGTTAGACGAAGAGGTGGGTCTAGAATCCGGACCTGCTGATATCAGGTCACCATACTTTCCATCTCCAAATAGCCAAGCTCTCTCCCTCAAGAAATGCGCAGATGTAGAAATTTGTTCAGTGACTGACTATTGGCCTTCCAGAAGTTTCCTTCTTCCATATCTCCCAGGTATGGGAGTATCAAGTATTTGGAGCATTTATAAGTCAGTATGCTTGCAAAACAGTGATGCTACCAAAGAACATCTAAAAAATGGTTGGGAACCAGAAGCTTGGGATGCCAGGGACCCCACTTATTGCTCTGCACCCTTAGATGCAGAGCAGTAGATCTTAGTTCTGGCCATAGGAGAGAGGAGGACCCTTGACTTTTACTCTGCTGATGGGTCAGAAGAAGAAGGAGGAACTTAAAGTAGAAATAGTTATCTATTTCGTTATATACACGTTATTACCACCAGGCTTGGGAAATTTGTGCAGAGAATGTAGAGCCTTAAACATATCATTAATTTTGAGTCCCTAGCACATAAATCTACCTTCAAAGCACAGGCCCTTAACTGATGGTTAAACATACAGCAAAATTAGTATCAGATCTATTTCTTTAAAAATTATCAGAAATCTGGTGCTTCTCCCTGAAATTATTCTCCACCCCACACAAAGATATAAAAGCCATACTATTAAAGATCCAGTTAAGTACAGTTTTATTGGGTCCTTTTGTAATGATCAATGGTTCTTTTTCAATCGAATTCCTCAGTCCAGCAAACAAGGACTTACTGAAGTTAATAGCTTCTGAGATCTTGGGTTTTTGTTTTTCTGTTTTTTTGTTTTGTTTTTTCTGACATAAAATACACTATTGGCACCGGCCATTAAGAGAGTATTTGTGGAAATTTTACCTACCACAATGCCTGGCACATAGTAGCCATTTTGCAATGGTCCCTTTACTCTCCTGGTCACTTATCTGGGAGAAATAGGGTGATATGAGATAAAAGGAGAACGAGAAATACAAGGTTGGTATGGTTATCCTTCCTCTTATTGATAGTCTCTGTTTTAAGCACATTTGATCTTGATAAAAGATATACTTTTAAAGATATTTAGTACCTCTAAGCTCCCTTTTGGATGGGAAGTTTAGATTTTTTTTTTTTTTACATTCTTTGGTTAACAAGTATTTAGATCAGTAACATGGCAAAATCTGCTCCCAGCCAATGGTGTTACCATCTTTGTATGCACATCACTGTGCAATATTGGAATATTTTATTGCATTTTTATTCTTATATGAAAATAAGTGGAAACCATAAAATTAAAAGTGCTTATGAGATACCTGGGTTTCATAAATGTGACACACACTTGAGACACAGAAGGAAATAATCAGGAGTGCCACGTCAAAAATGACAAGTCTTAAATCCTCATTGAATGTTCACTGAACATCCAAAATGATTGGTTGTGTGTAAAAGTAAAAAAGGAAAACGAAAAATTTGGATGAAACACTGGGACCATGTTATCAAAGAATGTCTCTAATGCTGGGGTGAAATTTTTCATTCTCTAGAAACAGAACCACCCATTATAATGTAAATTTATTCAACTTCCACACACTCAACTTTTGTATACATTTTTAGGAATACATTATGTAACAAAACCATGAATTTAAATACAATGAGAATCAGAAACTAAATTGTAGCTAGGTGTCCAAAGAGATAGTTAAAAAGTTCTCTATATGATGCCTTGGGAGACAGCTGTGTGGCCACCATCCTTCCCCAAGATTTTACAAACTGGCTCATAGACAGTGAAGCTATTGGTCATATTCACTGCCATTGCCTTTGCCTCTAACTGTGCAAGGTACATTGTCCTCCAGTTCCCAGGCCAGCACTGTTCCTTCATCTTATGTTAAAACCTGTGAGCAGACAACCCAAATATATGAGCATCACAGTATGAATACTGAGAGACTCTGAACAGGAGGTTTGTGTTGCAATCAAATAATTTAACTTGATGTATTTAATGATGTGAATAATCCCTAATGCTTTGCCATAATTAGGCAAAGTAATAGTATGTAAATGACTTCAATGAATATTTTTACAAGTCAAGCTAAGTTACCTACCCTCTCCCCCTCTTTTGTCTTACTTTGTTATTAAAAAAGAGAGATCCTACTCTGTCCTACATCACCTCAATAGCTGGGATTTTTAGATCCCTCTCCCATTTGCCCCTGGAAGTAAGTTGGTTTTCTGTGCTGTCTTTCAAAGCATAGTGTGTGGTTTTGCAGCTGGTTGGCTGAGGAAGTATTAGTAACAGATTTATTTCTAAGAAAGACAAGTAGCTAATTTGGATAACTCTAGAAGATTCATCCTAAAAATCAATCCTCAATTTTGAAGAATCTTCCTGTATAAATATTTGCTTTGGTTTGATAAATAGTGTTCTATTCATTTCCAGGTGAGTTATTAAGAATATAAAATGGCCTTCCTCATTCATTCCTGATGGCCAGATACTATGTTCATCAGAGTGGTAAGAGGATGAGTAGGAGGTAGAAAGATGTGTTCTGAATTCTGAGGCAAAACTCAGAATTCGTTTTCTCATAGAAACTGTAATAAATAGGTTCCTTGGCTAGCTCGCCAGAGCCCATTTAACCCACAATATAGGAGAAAATGTCTTAGCTAGCCATGCAGTAAGAGTTAGCATGATGTAGACAAAGAACATGGCTTGGAAGTCAGGAAACCTGGATTTTATTTTGGACTGCTGCTGACTTGCTGAATTCACTTAACTTGACTCCCCATCATCTGTGAAGTAAAATGTTTTGTGTTTAGTAATAACCCAGGTCCCTTCACCTCTTTAAGTTTAGGACTAAGGCAATTCCTCTTGGTGGGGAATACCTCATTCTGATGAAGGAGGGAGACAACCTTACTAGACTCACCACCTAATTAGCAAGGGATCTTATTATGTGGCAACTCCCATTCCATGCCCTGTATCAGTGTTATGACAGATCAGTTAAAAGAAATGTGTCAGAAACAGTGAAATGGGAACTGTACAAAGAAATTAATAGCTTTAGTTGCTCTTTGGTCTAAGAACCAATGTTTTAAGTGATTGTTTCCTAAAGAAAGAATTCAGACCAATTATAAAATTCTTCAGTATCTAGAACACTTCATCTAGAACAGAAAAGGTAGAGGTAGAAGGTGGTAAATAGCAATAGAAAATTTACTAGCAAGACAAACATAAAGTAGAAAGAAGAAATAAAATTTCAAAGAAAAGGTAGCTGAAGATGGAAATCAGAAGATATGTTGTCATCTATAGACCAAGACTTTTGATGATTATGTTTATTAAGAATAAGAATAAAAGGTTGAAATTCTGGTTTTCTGGATCATTTGCTGGTCATAAACTCTTTAACCAGTTGAGTCTTTTTAGAACTATCATGAAAAAGAAGTTGTACAGCCATTTGGGAGGGGTTTCCTTTCACTGGCATTTTCCCCTTCAACCTTTTTGGTGTCAGGGAATGAGATCATTAATCTAGATGAAGAAACTGATGAAATAAGATTTATCAATGTTTTACACTGTCCAGTTTGGCAGAACAACCCTGATTTTGATGGTGCCCCTGAGTCCTAACAATTTTTGAGCCCTGTGGGTCATCAGCCTCCAAGAATCTTTGAAGCCGTATTCCTTTTCCTCTAATCAGTTATTTTATCTCCTATTCCTTCTTCCCAAGCCTACTGTTATCAGACTTTTATCCCCTAAAGCCATTTATCATCATCATTTCCTAGTACCTACCAGAGTTCCTGGAACATAGTAGATGCTCAATAAATATTCCTTGAATTAATGGCCCTACATGCTCTTCCCTCCATTAAACTTTCCCAAATACTCCACCAAAATAGGGTTTGCTTTTCTCTCCTCGCCCATTGCTCTTTTTTTTTTTTTTTGAGAACAGTGGGAAATTTGTTTCACGTTTTAGTAAGTTCATATTAGTCTTGAAGAGAAATGCCACTCAGTGTAAATAATCAATGCAAACTTCAGAACTTTCCAGACATAACTTTTTTCTGCTTTATAACAAAGTGAGTCAGCTATACATATACATATATCCCCATATCTCCTCCCTCTTGCGTCTCCCTCCCACTCTCCCTATCCCACTCCTCTAGGTGGTCACAAAGCACCTAGCTGATCTCCCTGTGCTATGCGGCTGCTTCTCACTAGCTATCTATTTTACATTTGGTAGTGTATATATGTCAATGCCACTCTCTCACTTCGTCCCAGTTTACCCTTCCCCCTCCCCGTGTCCTCAAGTCCATTCTCTATGTCTGTGTCTTTATTCCTGTCCTGCCCCTAGGTTCCTGAGAACCATTTTTTTTTAATATTCCATACATACGTGTTTTTGTTTTTTGTATTTGTTTTTCTCTTTCTGACTTACTTCACTCTGTATGACAGACTCTAGGTCCATCCATCTCACTACAAATAACTCAATTTCATTTCTTTTTATGGCTGAGTAATATTCCATTGTATATATGTGCCATATCTTCTTTATCCATTCATCTGTCGATGGAAACTTAGGTTGCTTCCATGTCCTGGCTATTGTAAATAGTGCTGCAGTGAACATGGTGGTACATGACTCTTTTTGAATTATGGTTTTCTCAGGGTATATGCCCAGTAGTGGGATTGCTGGGTCATATGGTAGTTCTATTTTTAGTTTTTTAAGGAACCTCCATACTGTTCTCCATAGTGGCTATATCAATTTACATTCCCACCAACAGTACAGGAGGGTTCCCTTTTCTCCACACCCTCTACAGCATTTATTGTTTGTAGATTTTTTGATGATGGCCATTCTGACCAGTGTGACGCGAGACCTCATTGTAGTTTTGATTTGCATTTCTCTAATTATTAGTGCTGTTGAGCATCCTTTCATGTGTTTGTTGGTGATCTGTATATCTTCTTTGGAGAAATGTCTGTTTAGGTCTTCTGCCCATTTTTGGATTGGGTTGTTTGTTTTTTTGATATTGAGCTGCATGAGCTGCTTGTAAATTTTGGAGATTAATCCTTTGTCAGTCGCTTCATTTGCAAATATTTTCTCCCATTCTGAGGGTTGTCTTTTCGTCTTGTTTATGGTTTCCTTTGCTGTACAAAAGCTTTTAAGTTTCATTAGGTCCCATTTGTTTATTTTTGTTTTTATTGCCATTACTCTAGGAGGTGGATCAAAAAAGATCTTGCTGTGATTTATGTCAAAGAGTGTTCTTCCTGTGTTTTCCTCTAAGAGTTTTATAGTGTCCAGTCTTACATTTAGGTCTCAAATCCATTTTGAGTTTATTTTTGTGTATGGTGTTAGTGAGTGTTCTAATTTCATTCTTTTACATGTAGCTGTCCAGTTTTCCCAGTACCACTTATTGAAGAGACTGTCTTTTCTCCATTGTATATCCTTGCCTCCTTTGTCATAGATTAGTTGACCATAGGTGCGTGGATTTATCTCTGGGCTTTCTATCCTGTTCCATTGAGCTATATTTCTGTTTTTGTGCCAGTACCATATTGTCTTGATGACTGTAGCTTTGTAGTATAGTCTGAAGTAAGAGAGTCTGATTCCTCCAGCTCCGTTTTTTTCCCTCAAGACTGCTTTGGCTATTCGGGGTCTTTTGTGTCTCCATACAAATTTTAAGATGATTTGTTCTAGTTCCATAAAAAATGCCATTGGTAATTTGATAGGGATTGCATTGAATCAGTAGATTGCTTTGGGTAGTGTAGTTATTTTCACAGTATTGATTCTTTCAATCCAAGAACATGGTGTATCTCTCCATCTGTTTGTATCATCTTTAATATTTTTCATCAATGTCTTGTAGTTTACTGCATAAAGGTCTTTTGTCTCCTTAGGTAGGTTTATTCCTAAGTATTTTATTCTTTTTGTTGCAGTGGTAAATGGGAGTGTTTCCTTAATTTCTCTTTCAGATTTTTCATTATTAGTGTATAGGAATGCAAGAGATTTCTATGCATTAATTTTGTATCCTGCTACTTTACCAAATTCATTGATTAGCTCTAGTAGTTTTGTGGTAGCATCTTTAGGATTCTCTATATATAGTATCATGTTATCTGCAAACAGTGACAGCTTTAATTCTTCTTTTCCAGTTTGTATTCCTTTTATTTCTTTTTCTTCTCTGATTGCTGTGGCTAAAAATTCCAAAACTATGTTGAATAATAGTGGTGAGAGTGTCGCCCATTGCTCTTATTGCCTATCAAACATTTGCAGAGTTGGTCACATTTTGTGCAGTTCTTTTTTTACACTGTAATCTCTGTTCTCTTCTATGTGTGTAATGTTTCCTGGTTTTAGGTCTACACTCCCCAAATGAATACTTCATACTTTTTCTTGTGTCCTCCCCACCCCAAAGTAATTGCTAACCTAGAGCACCTGACAACACCTAGCAAATGCTTACTGCCTCAAATCTGTGGAGGCTGGTGATGGATGTTTAAGCAAGAAACTACTCATGCATCTTTATTCAGCACTTACACTGCTTGTTCTTCAATTGCCCATCATCACTTGATTCAAAACTGTGATTATTCATTCACGGAGCATTTACTGAGCTTCCACTATGAGGAAGTCACTGTGTTAGGTGCTCTGGAGGATATACAAAGATGTATAAGACGCCTCCTCTGATTTCTATTGTAATTACTGGCATATGATTCATTCAGCAATTAATCATGTACTGCCCTGTGATGCGTCTTAGACTATCTAGAATGTGTTCTTTACATCCTTCTATGCTATGTGACTTTTTACTTATGAATGTCTTCAGTAAATAGTTATTGAATGTCTATGATGTGACAAGCACTGTCCCAGCAGCTGGGACCGATATAAACAAATAGTAGTACAGTACTTTGTTGGCTGCCATCAACAAAGGTCAGACTGTAGTACAGAAGAGGAAATGGGACTATGGTAGTTATGACATAAATGCAACTGGAATCCTGAAGAAGGGATGCTCAACTTCCTGAGGGCAGCATGCAAGTTTTCACTAAAGAGGTCATTCATTTAGCCCTGTAAAACGAGTAACAAAGTTTGTCCATTCGTTTCCTTTCTAGGCAAAGGGAAATCAATCTAAAAAAGAGTGGATATATGTTTATGTATAACTGATTCACTTTGCTGTAAGCAGAAACTAACACAACATTGTAAATCAACTGTACTCCAATAAGAAAAAAAAAAGAGCAAAGGCACAGAGGTATAAAAGAACCTGGTATATTTGGGAAATATAGGGCTATAGCCTGAGGTAGAAGAGATCAGTGGGAGGTGAAGCTGAGGAGATAAATTGGGATCCGATTCTGCAGCTGCCTGTTAACAGGAGTATACTTTAGGATTTTTTTTTTTCCTGATTACACATGTAGCACATACATGCAAATATTTGTATGCATGTGCAATGTTAATGGTTTGAGTCATAATCTTTCAGATTGTTTTCTATGGGTAGACTAATATCATTCAAAATGGAATCATACTCTATATTTTCAAGTGTTTTCACTTAAAATTATCTCTCGGCTATCATTCCATGCCAGTACATACAAGTCTATTTCATTTCTTCTTCTTTTTTTAATTTATTTAATTTTTTGGCTGCGTTGGGTCTTCATTGCTGCGTGCCGGCTTTCTGTAGTTGCGGTGAGCAGGGGCTACTCTTCATTGCGGTGTGCGGGTTTCTCATTGCGGTGGCTTCTCTTATTGCGAAGCACAGGCTCTAGGCGTGCGGGCTTCAGTAGTTGTGGCACAAGGGCTCAGTAATTGTGGGTCACAGGCACTAGAGCACAGGCTCAGTAGTTGTGGCGCACGGGCTTAGTTACTCTGCGGCATGTGGGATCTTCCCGAACCAGGGCTCGAACCCGTGTCCCCTGCATTGGCAGGCAGATTCTTAACCACTGCACCACCAGGGGCTTCCAGGGAAGCCCCTCTATTTCATTTCTTAAAATGACTGTATGGATGGTAGTCCATGAGTAGTAAGAAAGACTGATTCTGGAACCAGATGCTTGGATCCAGTCCTTCAGCAACCACTTAAACCCCCCATCCCCCCGGGCTTCAGCGATCATTGCTGTAAAATGAACATAACTCACAGTGCCTGTTGCATAAGGATTGAGTCAATACGTGTGAAGTACTCAGAATAGTGCCTGGCAGATGAAAATCTTAGCTGTGATTCCTTGATTTATGTAAACAATATTCAAGGAGTGTTTTAAGCAAGAGAGTGATATAATCAGGTTTCTTTTTAGAAGACTCACTGGCACCTGTTGGGGAGGATAAACAGGGAGGGAGGATTGGTGATAGGGATCCTGGTAGGAGGCTGCTGTAATACATAGTGAGTGAGGTGTAGAAGACTGGCTATTACTGGCAGGGGAGAGGAAAAATAAATTCTTGATTCATTTCTAAGATAACAAACGCTAGAGCTTGTTGCCTGCTGATGGCTGAGAGATGGAGACAATCCGACTCCAGTTTCCAGAGTTTTGGCTTAGAGAGGACTGTGTAGATGGTGGTGCCATATTCATGTATATATTTAACAAACATCTTCTGAGTTTCCACTATGGGCCTGACACAGTTCTAGTATATGTCAGTGAACAGGATCTCTGCTTAGGAGAAAAGCTTAGATTCTAAGAGGTGTTTATATCTGTGCACTGGAGACCCAACAAACAATAAATAAATAAACGAACAAGAATTTCAACAAGATTGAAATAAATATTCAGTAAATATTCACTGACTTTAAGACACTCATCCAACCCGATACCAGTTTAACAATCTCCCTTAATGACGATTATAGAGCTGGTGATTCATTCCCGGCGAGAGCCGAGCTCCTTGTGAGGGCTACTTGATCCGACCCCACCGAGAGGCGGTAGGTCAGACCATTACCCGACTTCCCAGCCGAGGAAAATGAGGCCAGGAAGAGTAAAGCGTTTTGACCTAGGTTGCACAAGTTGAATGGAGGCGGCTTAGGCCCTGCGATGCGGGCCAGGCACCCGCGAGGGGCGCGAGGCCGGGGCCACTGTGAGCGCCGCCTCTCCCGCGACCCAGGGGCGGCCGGCGGGAGGGCCGGGCCCTCGCGCGGTCCTCCGGAGCTGCGGGGGTCGCCCCTCTCGGGCGGGGCGGCCGGCGGCGGTTGCGGCCCCGCATCGCGAGGCACTTCCGGCGCGTGCCGGGGTGGCCGGATGACGTGGCTGAGTCAGAGGAAGAGGCAAGGAGGCGCCGGGGGGCGGGGAAGGCTCCGGAGCGGGCGGTGACGGCGGTGGCGCGGAGGAGCCAAAGGCTGGGCCCGGGCCCCCGTGCGTCTGTCCGCGCCCCGTGGATGCGAATCGGCCGCGGCGGAGGCGGCGGCAGCGGCGGCGGAGGAGGAGTCGGTGGGCCAGCGCCGGGCCGGTGGGAGCGCGGAGGATGAGGCCGCTGCCGGGCGCTCCCGGCGTGGCGGCGGCCGCCGCGCTGTTGCTGCTGCTGCTGCTGCCCCGGGCCCGAGCGGACGAGCACGAGCACACGGTGAGAATTGCTCCCGGCCGGCGCGGCCGCTACCGCCCTCTCCCCCGGCCCACCGCCTCGGCGGGCCCGGCGCGGCCTGGAGGGCCCAGCGGCCCGCCGAGCCCCGCGGTCGCCCGAGGGCGCCTTCCGGTTGGGCCTGGCGGAGCAGGAACCCCGGGAGCGGGGAGGAGCCCTTTCCGTGCGCTCCCGGGACAGGACTCCGCTCCCTAAGTGCCTGGGCCTCCTTCCCCAACCCGGATCTAAATGGTGCCGCACCCCTGGGTCCAGGGGCCCTGGGAGACGGGAAAGAAGCGGGGTCTGAGGGTCGGGGCTCACTTGGCCGCGGGAGTGGGGGCCGCAGGCAGCCAGGCTTGGAGCTGGTGCCCCCCCAGGAAAGGGAGCAGCGCCCGGGCTGCTGGGGACTACGACACGGCGGAAGATGTATGCACCACGTATTACCCGTCTTACAGTAACCAGGAAATACCCACCACTTTATGGTGCTCACCGGCCTTTTTCTTCCCCCTCCTGCCCAAACCGGATCATAATCCTGGCGTGGGGACCGCCTTGATAAACTTGGGGTGAAGAGCACTTTACACGTGTACAGGCACTCAGCCACACGCACCCGCCTGCGAGGCCTTTCTTGTAACTTTCTCTTCACCCTCTTCTGGCCCCTAGATGAGGCTCCCATTCCGGTGGTCTCTAACTAGGCGGCTTCTGACTGTGAGGGGTCTTGAGTTTCCCAGTCCTCTTGTCTGGCTGGGAACGCTGCCTTTTGCATTTGGCCTAAAATTGATTGGCTGTTTATTTAATTGGCATTTTCCACATCAAAGCTTGGATGTTACCGACTCCTCTAGTGACTTTCACTTAGGGATGCAAGTCGGTGGCTTTCTGAAAGGTAGATCTGAGCAGGGCAGTAAAGTCATGTAAATTAGAGGGTGCTTGTGAGTAGTTGTGTTTTTAGACCTTAACTAATTAATGATACGATTTTGCGTGAGAGGTTGTGTGGTACTAAATCTGCAAGTCTCCTGTCATTCCTGACAAGTGAGAAAATGAAGCAACCAGACTTCTTTTCTCTAGTTGGTAGGTTAGCTGGGCTCTTATTTTAGCTAACAACAGTTCTAAACTTATGGCGTTTGTACCTTCAGTCACAGCCAGAAACTTCTTACCTGTATATTTTTTAAGGGACACAGTCCTGAGCTGGTGACATGTTTTTGTGCTGTATTTGTGACTTTTCACCTTAAGATAATTTTGTTCACTGGTTAAACAGTTAAAAACGCTTTCTTGTTTTTTCCGTCAAGTAACTTGTCTCAAAGTGTAAGAAGTGTTCATTTCCAATGGGCATTCTTTTAGCCAGTGGTTACTAATATTTTTCCAATTTTTTTGAACACTTAAGGAAAGTTGCTGTGTAAAACTCAGAATTGTCTCAAGTATAGTTCCACCATACAGGCATATAAGGTTAAGAGTAGTATTTTACTTTTTTATCTCGTGTTTTATATAAACTGCTGTAATAGGGAAAAGTACGTATTAATTAAAATTTCACAAATTGGAGGTGAATAAAAAGGTCTTAGATTAATTTACAGATTTAAAATGTAAACGCCAATTTCATTGAAATTTTATTGCCAGGAACATTAAAAAATATTTTTAACATCTTTATGGAGTGTAATTGCTTTACAATGGTGTGTTAGTTTCTGCTTTAACATTTAAATTTTTGAAGCCAGAAATTGAATATGAAATATTGGATAAAAGGTTTTTGAGAGAATATGACACGTATGAGAGAATTGTTGGACAAAAAAATTTAGAATCCATTTTATTTCAGTCATGTTTACATTGAACTGCCCTCACTTGGTTACCTATTATTTTAAAAATTATAGGAAGAATAGCATTAAGATATAACTAAAAAATTTGTCATTCATATATTTTTTGGCTGTTAGCCAAAATATTTTATTTCTTACAAGTTTCTTGAAAATATTTCTTGAAAACTAGGCATTCACCTCAAGCAGATAATAATACTGAAAAAGCTATGGTCAAGTGAATTTTTTTTCCACCAAGAAGGCAGAAGTAGCTAATGAAGACAGAATGATACTGAAGGAGGAGAAAAATTGTCAAGGGAAGGTTGCTGAGTAAGTGTTTAATAAATACATGTAGAATTGGATTATTAATTAAAGAACAATCTTTAGAAGTTAAAGTTTGCCCTTTAGATTAACTTTTTATGAAGACAGTTTCCAGATAGAAATAATAGCTAATAGGGCTTTTGTAGCAATATGTGGTAGGCACCGTTCTAAGTACTTTATATGTATTAACTCATATTTTAAACATACATTGATAATCTTGTGAGTGGCCTTATGTCCTTTGAATGGATGAGGAAACGGATGCCAGAGAAGTTAAGTAACTTGCCTGGGACCACACAACCAGTACAGGGAGAGGTAGGATTTGAACTCAGGCAAACTGAATTATAGTCTTCTACGCTGTCATAGGATATGCTCTACGGCCTTTTATCCTAAAAATAGGATAGTAATACACTTGGCATTAAATTGAATAATTCTCTGTATTGATAGTATTTTTAAGTGCTTAAATGTTTGGGTAAGTTTAGCTCCATAGTGGGTTGTTACTGAAGGTGTGTTTGGGTTAGCATTAAAGAGGGACAGGGCTGCAGTGGGCATGTGACCCTTGCAGTCGCTTAATGTGTGTAAGACATAAAGACTGCTTGGTTTAATGCTCTGCTGTCACCATTTGAAATTCTTAATACTTTCTGCATTTTCATTGTGTGCTGGGCCCCACAAATTCTATAGCTGGTCCTAAGAAGGAGCAGCTGACTACTTCATGCAGTTCCAGAAAGCCCTTGATTTCTCTTACTTTACCTACTGAATTAGGATTCAGCTGACCATTTGACTCATATGGCATTTTTTATGTGCTTATTTATCCAACGCTCTTAATATTCTCAGAAGAATAATGAGAAGGGAATGTGCTGCTGACTTCTAGAGTATATACACATGTAGAAATATAAAAATGGGTTCCTTTCAGTTTTTAAAAGTTGAATCATATATGAATTACAGAACATACTGGTTTTGGTTTTTTTTAAATTAATTAATTTTTGGCTGCGTTGGGTCTTCGTTGCTGCGCACGGGCTTTCTCTGGTTGCGGTGAGCGGGGGCTACTGTTGGTTGTGGGGTGCGGGCTTTTCACTGCGGTGGCTTCTCTTGTTGCAGAACACGGGCTCTAGGCGCATGGGCTTCAGTAGTTGTGGCACACAGGCTCAGTAGTTGTGGTTCGCAGGCTCAGTAGTTGTGGCACACGGGTTTAGTTTCTCCTCAGTAGTGGGATCTTCCCGGACCAGGGCTCGAACCCGTGTCCCCTGCATTGGCAGGCGGATTCTTAACCACTGTGCCACCAGGGAAGTCCCAAATTTACTGTTTTAAATAAAAAAGAACACTTTCATGAAAGACAGGCTCTTAATAGGTGATTGAAGGATCATAAAAAGAACACTTTAGAGTGAGTGAAAGATGTATAGGGTATGGCTTATGCTTATTTGGTTTTCTGACAGTTGGAGCACTTGGAAACGTCTAGAGTTAGATTATCATGTCTCCTAAGATTCCAGAGGACTCCATTAAAAGGATTGCAAATTGAGAATCATAGAATTTTAGAACTGGAAAGACTCGAGACCATTGAATTCAGCACACTCATTTTCCTAATGGCCTGAAGAGGCCCAGTGGCTGGCCCAGGGCCACAGAAAGAGTCTGAGCTACCTGATTTCTAGTCGTTTTTTCTACCTGTCTTGAACATATAATTTCCATAGTAATACTATGTAAAAATGTCAGCACCAAAAAAACAGTAAGCAGTGGCACAGGAATCTTAAAAGCATTTTATGGTTTACACTGGAGCCTTGAATTTTTTTTGGCTCTGTTTCCTCAAGGTCACAAAATCAAAAATTTGTTTTTCTGCGTCTGTTACATACCAGGCTCTGTGCTTGGCACAGCAACTGGTATTTAATCAGTGCTTGTTGAGTGACTTGAGTAGTTAGGGATCTACCAGGAATAAGAATATGCAGTGTTGGAAGCATGATAACCCTACCGCTTAAAGTAGTGAACAAATGCAGACGATTGTTCATTTAAGATGCATAGTCTTGGGGATGCCTGTTGTGATTTACCTAGGTTAAAACCCCATTTCTTTGTGGCCCGTTGTATCTCTGGTAGGTAATGTTGAAAGGACCCGATCTGTGCCTAGGATAGCCTACTCTGAACCTTTGCCATAAGCACTATTACACTACTGGCTAAAAAAAAGGTGTTTTGTTTGCTTTACTTAGGCAATGAAGCCTTTAGTCTTTGTCTCTGTCAGGAGTATGGCATGAGTAAAACATATGTGAAGATTTATAAAGAGGATAAGCTGTTAGCTACAAGTGAATTTGTGAGTGCTTTAATATGGATCTAGTTTTAGGAAGTGTCATAATTCATTGTCCTATTTTCAGCTGTACTCTATGGTAGACTAAAAGTTTATTTAGGTACAAAGCTATTTTGAGAGGGAGAGAGCAGTTATCTCAAGAGACTATCCAAAAATACACTGATAATTTATATGTATTAGAATTCTGATGTATGTGTTTTAAATAATTAAAAGACATTGAAATTATGATTTCTGAAATATTTTTCTGAATTGGAGTTTGCTTTCTCAGATATATATTTTAAAGTAAGCATATATCTTTCCCCTCATCCCATAAAAATGATGGCATTTGGGTGCTTAGTCTGAGCCCTCAGTCCTTTGCCTGTCTACATAAATTCTGATTTCTTTATTGGGATTTTACACGAGAAATTCAGTAACATTATCTCCTGAAGTGTTTCTTCTGAGAAAAAGTAATTCACGATCTCTATCAAGGAGGGAAACTTACGTACCTACACTTACCCAGCACATAAACAGTATTTAAATGAGAGATCCAACATTGGTGACTTCTTGAGAATGAAGGTCATTCCTTTTGAGATCAGAGGACAAGGAGCTTCTTAGGAAGGTTTTTTTCCTTAGTGCAGATTAAAGGCTCAAATAGAAAAGTTGTTCAGCATTCTGCACTTCCTTAGGTGTTTTGTACAGCTGTATTTTTCCCATATTCCTTCATTTAGTTTTTGCTCTTCAGTTAATGAAGCTGACTAGGGATTAGCAAAAAATGTAGTCCTAAGCTTGTAAATGTGATACTAATTAGTTAGAATGATCTTGGACAAATTATTTAACATCTCTATTTAGTTTGTTTGAATTTGTAAAATGGGGGAAATAATAGGACTTGTCTTACAGAGCTTTGAGAGATTAAATGTTTATATAAAGACCTTAGAACTATGCCCAGCGCATGGTATGTGCTTAAGTTTTGGCTAATAATGATACTATCCCAAAAGACGGTAAGCACGTGCATGTTAGTGATTGGTCAGTTAAAGTTTGACCTGAGGATTGGAGAAAGGAGGATTTGGGCAGTTCTGAAGGATAAGTAGAAATCAGCCAGGTGGGTAGGAGGAGGGCATTATAGACTTGGGGGAATGACGTAAGAAACAAGGTGGAGCAGGAAAGGAAAGGAAGACAGTGTTATAAGCCATTTTGGCTGGAGTGGCCAGCGTAGAAGTTGAGTGTAACAGTGAAACTTCTGAGAACTGGAAACGAATGGAACAGTGAAGTGAGGAATGCAGGTAGTCTGAATTGGCCTCTTGTCCTTTGGCTGCTTCCCAGGGAGGCCTCATGGAAGGAGCCACCCCCATGCTCAGGGATCTCCTGATCCACTGCTGTGCCTGTTTGATTTGTTTTCTCCCCTTCTTCTGGTTACACTCTGCAGGTAAGTTATAAAATTCCATCTTTCTCCGTGTCATTGGCAACTCAGAGTTTTTCCGAGGAAAGTATCTAAAAAGAGCTTGCTAGGACGTTGTGGAATGTTTTGAAAGCAAATTAGACTAGCCTTTCAGCCAAGGGTGGAGGGAAGAGCCTTACCTGTTGCTGTCTTCCCACTGAGTTGGGGGAGTCCAGGGACTTTCCTGGCAGCTTAGGGAAAGGAAAGGCTTTTCTCCTTAAAAAGTTTCTTCCATTTGGTATTTTCTAATTTCATGATATTTTAAGACACGTTTTCTCTCTTGAAAAAGAACTCTTCCCTTGACATTGTCTTGGGAACACTTATTCTCAGGGATAAATGAGAACTATAATGAAAAGTAAACATTTTTTTTTTTTTGCGGTACGCGGGCCTCTCACTGTTGTGGCCTCTCCCGTTGCGGAGCAACAGGCTCCGGACGCGCAGGCTCAGCGGCCATGGCTCACGGGCCCAGCTGCTCCGCGGCATGTGGGATCTTCCCGGACCGGGGCACGAACCTGTGTCCCCTGCATCGGCAGGCGGACTCTCAACCACTGCGCCACCAGGGAAGCCCCGAATTTCATTTTTAATGTGTAGACATTGACCATCCTTTTGAAACAAGCTTCCAGCATTTTATTTTAGAGCTTCCCAAACTGAGATAGTACATTTCTGTTTAGAACAAATAACAAATATTCCCTTAATTTGAATTAGATTTTTAAAAAACATATTCTTACTTGCTTTTTTTTGGTTTCAGTATCAAGATAAAGAGGAAGTTGTCTTATGGATGAATACTGTTGGGCCCTACCATAATCGCCAAGAGACATACAAGTACTTTTCACTTCCATTCTGTGTGGGGTCAAAAAAAAGCATCAGTCACTACCATGAAACTCTGGGAGAAGCACTTCAAGGAGTTGAATTGGAATTTAGTGGTCTGGATATTAAATTCAAAGGTACGTAAACCTTAATAGTCCTTATGATAAAAGTTAGATCGTAGACCGGGGTTTCTCAACTTTGGCACTATTGACATTGGGGCCAGATAATTATTTTTTTTTGTGGGGGCTGTCCTGTACAGGGTGGGACATTTAGCGGAGTCCCTGGCCTGCACCCACTAGATGCCAGTAGCACTCTCCAGTTGTGACAACTGAAAAGTCTGTAAACATTGCTACTTGCCCTTGGTTGAGAACCACTGCTCTAGACCCTAAATGTGTTTTAATCTCCAAGTTAAGTGTATTACGTGTAGAAAAGTATATTAGTAACTAACAAAGATTTAATTTGAATATTTATAAAATAATAAAATAAATGATTGTTCATAAAATTACATTTCCTTAACATATTTATTTCTGAAAAGTGTTTTCTAGTAAATCCTTTAAGGATTGGACATAATGTGGTCAGGGAAAGCCTTCATAGATTCCTAATGAGGTAATCTCCAGAGGAGTGGGGATGTAATGGGCTATATGGATACTTAAAAATTATGTGTAAAGCCTCAAATTCAGACTTGTACCATTGGCTCAATGTATTTATCAGTGTTGTATTAATTTATCTTCAGTACCTGTTAGATTGTGTGGTTTAAAATTTTAAGTCAAGGACTTGTTAAAATTGGAAAAATATCCTCCTTATCTATTTATTATGCAGGTATCTTCTTTGTTATCAGTTCCTTTGAGTGTGTTTAGATTTTTTATTTTTCTCTGTGAAGTTTGTCAGTGTGTATTTCCTGCATGGACGTTTTTAACCTGGTAAGCAGAAGCTTGAGTAATTGAATTTTTGGAGGATCTTTGATTAGGTGTCTTGATTTTTTTTTTTTTTTTTTGCTGTACGCGGGCCTCTCACTGTTGTGGCCTCTCCCGTTGCGGAGCACAGGCTCCGGACGCGCAGGCTCAGCGGCCATGGCTCACGGCCCAGCCGCTCCGTGGCATGTGGGATCTTCCCGGACCGGGGCACAAACCCGTGTCCCCTGCATCGGCAGGCAGACTCTCAACCACTGCGCCACCAGGGAAGCCCCAGGTGTCTTGATTTTTGAATAGAGCATGGATCTTATAATCAGAAGCTTTGAATTTCAATTCTATTTCTTTTACTCTATTGATTTTAGTAAAGTTGTTTACTCCAATTTTGACTTCATTGTCTACATGTATAAAATGAATAGTAACTGACCTCTGATATTTTTAGGCTTTTGGGAGGAGAATGTGAAATGAGATATTTTAAAGATAATATTTTGAAGATAATGTTTAATTTTGATTTGTTAAATTCTATTCTTGTTTTTAGGATTTTTTTCTTACTGTTGTTGAAAATAGGTATACATATTTACATTTTTTCCCATGTATTATTTCTTGGGGCTTAATTATAAAATTAAGTTGTAAATTTAAACCACAGTGGCATGGCTTATAACTTTATGAATTATTGTAAACATGCCCTGAGGCTTGTTTTAATTTAATGAGGTGATTTAAATATTTAATTACAGGTAAGGAGAAAAGTTAGACTAGAGTATGTGATCTTTGGGAACCTCAATACTACATTTATTCACATACTCTCTCCTTTTCCATATTTGGTACACATTTCTAGTTTATTAAAAAGGAACCAGAGAGAAAACAGGCAAAAACCCCAAGTCCTACTTTGCTGCTGTGGACAGATTTCATCACTTGTTGCAATCCTCACTCTTATTTACTAAAGAAGAGTACTCATTCAGCTGTCTTAACCATTCTTTTATTAGTTTCTTGAGGCTGAGATGGAAAGATTATTTAGATAGAGGGGTATGGTTTTCATGGGCTATAAAAGTGGGATTTATTTTCCTTTCAGACTAAACACCTTTAGATGAAAAGAATCAGAACTGGCCAGATGTTACTCCCTAAGAGTCGGCGGTTCCTTGGAGTCTTGTCAACTCTACACTCCATCATGGATATGCTGCTAAAGAAGCTGCCACGTTAAGTGGTCCAGATGCAATAGTAAATGCTGATTAGATTTCTCTTTCTGTTGTAGACCCTTGATTACCCCGTTCAAAGATAAAGTTGATCGTGCTTTGAAAAGTGTTTTGTGAGGTTTCCTGGTTGTTCTTTATAGTATCATAAAATTTTAAAGGTGGGATGCACCTTAGCGATTGTGTCATCTGATTTCCTGTTAGGGAGGCCGAAAGATGAATTACCCAAGGCGTACCACAGCATACTAATGCTGTGTGGAAACTTGAACCCTCTGTCCCTGTGTAAACTGTAGAAATATTTATATTGTTAATCTTTCATCCCTTAAGTATTTGATTTTTAAAGGTTCTTCTGAAGGCATATTCAAGTAAGAAAATAAAATTTTGGAAATATTGTGAAACTAGGAAAAACTATACATACACATACACACTTAAATATGTGCATACACACAAACACACAACTTTTTTTTTTTTAACCTAGTAGATTCTGTCAGGCTAAACGGATTGTTATGGTTTTGTAAAATGAAAGTCACTAAATAGACTATTTTAGGGAACTAGCAATAGTTTTGAGTCTAATGTAGGATGCCTCAAAAGCTCCCTTTTGAGGTTTTATGCACAACTTTGTTTTTTTCTTCCTAAAAGTTTTTATACTATCGCTAGACAAAATGCTGCATTGAGAACGTTTAGACAAAATTAAATGAAAAGGGCAGACTTAAATTGGATATCTTTCAACCAGACCTGAAATCATTACCCTATAATTTTCAAGGGTACCTCCTAGAATATTGCCATTGTGGAGTGGAAAGAACATGTGTTTTAGAGTCAGAGAGACTTGATGCATCTCAGCTCTGCCTCTGCCTACCTATGTAGTCCTGGACAAAGTATTCAGCCTCTTTGATCTCATTGTCCTCATCTATGAAATGAGGGAAATAATATCCACTTGGTAGAATTGTCATGTTTAAATGAGATAGTGCATGTACATCATTTATCAAAGTTCCTGATAGTTTACATTCAAGAAATGGTCATTGTTATGAATACTAATAGCACATGGTATGTGTCTGTGCTTCCAACTTGATTTTGTATTATCAATTATGAAATGTTAAATTAGTTTATTGAGTGTAGGATTTGATTTATCCTCAAGCTGCTGCACTAGCCTGCTGGGTAATTTAGTTACTTCCACTGGGGCAGGGACAGTTGCATTCTTGTTCACTGTTGCATCCTTAGCTATTAAGACATGGTGAGCTCTTAATAAATTGTCCAGCACCTAGTTTGTGCCTACTTGTTCTTTATTATAATTGGTTCATTATGATCATTAGGTGATCTGGAATAGTAATTCCTAAGCAGGGGAGGTCACCACCCAGTCCCTTCCCTCTCATTTGAGAATTCTTGCAGTATAATGAAGGATATTAATTGTTGAAAAGTTGACTTCTAGAGGATTCCTTCCTCCCATTTATTTTATTGATCTTCCCTTGAATTTTCTCTTCCTTGAGTATTCCAACTTAACAGAGGGGTGAAATTATCTTGTTAGTATTTCTTCTACTTCTCTAGAGTGAAATGGTAAGTTGAGAGTACTACAGTTATGTAGATATGCCAAGGGCTGCTTAGAGCCTTATGTATTTCTAGTTCAGTGATTCTCAGTCTAGTCTGTTTTCATCCTCGAAATAAGCTTATGGAGGTGTATTATACCTATTTTTCAGATGAGGAAGTTGGGGCCCAGAGGCTAAGTAACCTTGTCTAAGGATTCACAGATGGAAAGTGGCGGAGTGAGGATTTGAACCCAGGCAGCCTAGCGTTAAGAGTTTGAGCTTTTAACTACTATGCGGTATTTCCCTCCAGATATCTGGCTGGGTAGTTAAGCCTGATTGCCAAAGGGTGGGGAAAGGGCTTGGGAGGTGGCAGTTCTTTTCATTCAGCCCGAATGAAGATTTTTGCTTAAGGTGAACCCCACCCTGTTTCCAGTCCCTGGATTCTACTATTCCTGCTCTTACTGATTCTGGAGCCTCTCCGCTGAAGTTCTCTAGGGGAAAGTGCCTCTGGTCTGCAGCGGGGAAGTTGAGGAGATTATTCATCTAGCTGTGTGATGGGTGCAGGAGGGGACCTAGGCATCCAACCCCTCCATAAACATATTTTTATACAGTTCCCCTGTGTGTTCAGCCCTACATCTATCTCTCCTCTACCTTTCAACGTCTGTGGTGCCTCCAAGTTCTGAGTGTCTCCTGTGTTCTGTGACAACAATCCTGTTGTCCCTTCTGTTATGGTTTCCTCTGCCTTATTAGTCATTCACCGTCTTCCATTTCCCCAATATTGATTGAAATCTTTTCTCACTGTCTTCTCCTCTTTTTGTCCTTGTGCGCCTACATCCTTTTTATTCCTTTATTGACATTTTAATGGAGTTTCAGGAGGTGAAAGACACTTGTGGTTAATCTGCCTTGTTTAATCGGAAGTCTGGGAACTTGATGCAATATTTTGTCCTGTTGGTTTCAACTGAAGTGTTTTAGCTGGACCAAATAATTTGAATCTTGTATTGAATCTTGACTCTAGATATTTTGAATTCTTGGTATTAGCAATTTTTTAAACTGTGCTAACTGCAAATTTGATAAGCATGCTCTTTTTATAAGTTCTTATTTAAACCATTGCTAACATTGTTCTTTTCAGATTGACATGTCTTTTTTTTGTTTTCTTTTCAGATTGACACCTGTCTTTCTTTTGTTATGTGTATATATTTTTTCTGATTTTAACAGTGATATAGGATCAATGTGCAAAATTTAGAAACTACAGAGAAGTGTAAAGAATATAAAAATCACCTGGATATAAATACCAGTAACAGTTTCTTCTTTCTTTCTATCTTTACATTCATCCACATTATTTAAAATGTTTAAATATTGGGTTCATGTTCCACATATGATTTTTTAAAATGTATTTAATGAACACTTGTATAGTGTTTATTATGTACCAGATACCATTCTAAGCACTTGCTGGCTCGTTTAATAAGTTATGTATAAATTAGTTTTTACTCTTCTTTTTTTTCCACAACATCTTATCAGCTTGTCCTCATATTGTTAATTACTCTGTTTAAAATATATTTATATAGTATTCTATAACTTGATATTGTAATTTCTCCCCATTTCCCAATGACAAAATATTCATTGTTTTCTTCTTTCTTCCTTTTCTTCCTTGCTTTTGCTTTTTTTTTCTGTTAGAAATAAGAATGCATTTAGCTATACTAGCACATAAGTATTTTAATGCATCTATGAATGTTTCATTAGGTTAAATTGTTAGAAGTAGAATTACTGAATCAAAGGGTATAATCATTTTTAAGGCAGTTCTTGATACGTGTTGCCAAATAGCCATCTAGAAAAAAAATTGTACAGTTTATACTGCCAGCCAGTTTGGTCAGTTAGTCAATATTGGTTTATGTAGATGGTTGATTAATTAATGGTGAATATGCCAGTTTTTCCAGTCCTGTAAAAAGTTCATTCAGCAGTTTTGAGAGCTTACTGTATTCCAGAGCCCTATGGAAGACTCTGGGTATACAGAGTTGAACCAGAAGCTCTAGTGTCAGGGGTCTGTGGACCTCTGGAATTGTACACTTAATTTTGAGTGATTGTACATTTTGGGAGGGCAAGGGAGATATCACTTCCATTGGATTCTCAAAGGGGTGTGTGACTCAAGAAAACTTAACACTGTGAATATATTGGCACTTTTCGTCCTTAAAACAACTCTGGGAAGGAGATAGCATAGATGTTATCTGTTTTACAGTTGAGGGACCTGAGGTTCTCAGAGGTTAAGTGACTTGCTTTTATTCACAGAGCTAGTAAGTAGTGCAACCCAGACTAAAACCCAAGTTTCTGCCCATTTCTCTATAGTTTGTCTATAGTGACTTCATGAGAAACTTTGCTAAGTGCTGCTGAATTTGAGGTAGAGTATTTCTGATTTTCCAGTTCAGTAATGCTGTTAAAAGAGAAACTAAACAAAGTAAGGCATGATATGCTCCTAGAGAACTCATGAATAATTGTCACATTCTTTTTTCAATGCTTTCACTGTTTATTCAGTTGTTAGTCTGGAGTGTTGTTGAGAATTGATGACAGACTTATTGGCATGTTGTTTCCAGAATCTACCCTTGCTTTCTGTTTGAAAAATCAGTATTGACATTTGCCACTTTATAACTTTGGTTTTCTTCTTTTTTCCCTCATAAAAAGTATTTGCATTGGTAAGATATTAATTGCATCCCCTTCAGGATTCATAGGTGTGTATCTCCTGTGAGAAGGGTATGCCCTATTGTAATTTTAAAGTAGTGATTTGTGGTAATAGATTTTCGGATTGTTTTCCAGTCATGTAGAATGCTGAGTGGTGATTTGGTATACTCAGGCACTTACATTCGTTATCTTCAAAGCGGCTCCCTCCTGAGAGAAGTGCTTTTTCACTTGAGCAACCAGGCTCTTTAATTATTTGTGATGTTTGTATTTACTTACATGCCTGCAAGAGGAATTTCATTAAAATATGACCAACCCAGGCCCTTATTATAGCCTTCCATAATGATGTTTTCTCTTTTACCACAACATTTCTTTTCTAGGTTTTGTATTAGTGAAAGATATTCTTCAAGACTTCTTTGTCAATCTTTCTGAGATACTCAGCTCAAAAATTTCATTTGTTTATATTGGCATTTTGTCCTTACACACAGACACACACACCATTCACACACAGATGCATGTATATGTGCATACTCTGATGTACTTAGTGACTTCCTTTGCCAAATAAATGGAAAATTATGCTCTTAAAATTTGTTAAAATATTTTATTTGTTTAATGCCTGCTCTGTGCAGCGTACTGAAACAGGCATAGCTGGGGCCAAAAAGGTTATGATCAGTTATAGACATAGCTCTCAAGACCTAATGGTCTTTTTGAGGAGCTAAGATACTGGTGTGAGGTTGTGCACGGTGTAGGCCTAGGTGCCATAGGAGATATGGAGAGAAAGCCATGGGACTTCAGTGAAGGGGGCAGGCTGTGTGGTGAGAGGAGTGAGGGTTGGGGAATCAGGGATTACTCTGGGGGACAGGGTAAGGCATGGGAAAGATTTTAGGATGGACATGTGAGGTGGGATTTACTGCACAAACAACAAATCCGGCGGCCAAGGGAGCACAGGGTGTGTGGGAACTGCAGGTGGCTGAGTCTGGTTAGAGTATTGGGAGATAGGATGGTGGAGAGTGGGGAAAGAGAGTTGAACTAAAGTTCAGACTGTAAGGAATCTTTTAAAAGCTTTATATACGGGTAAATGTCATATTGCATATCTCAGAACTTCATACAGGAAACTGCTGTATTATTAATGACAGTTATCAGTGAATGTCTGATTGTGACAGCAAGGAATTTGGTGGCTTCGCAGAGGTAGCTGTGAGTCCTCCCACGCCACTGTGGCCATTTGTTGCTGCTCAACCTGGACCTTCCTTTGGTTCTTGCTCTCTCCTCTGTAGCTATAATTTCCTGTTGCCAGTTCTCCTAGCTCCTGCTGTAGGCATCCTTTGTAGTAATCTCTCTCTTAACTCTCCCTGCCGTCTCCTCTGCTCAGCCTCAGTTTTTGCCATTATGAAAACCCTAAATTTCTTGCTGCCTAAAAATGGCCTGGGTAGAAAGAAAATATGTGTGGAAGCCATTGTTGTTGGATACAAAGCAGTTTTCTTCTCCCACTGGGATAGAGAATTTCCCTGTCCCTCTTTCATGGAACTTCAGTGTTTCCTGCCATCTTTGGTTTTGTAGTTTTGGGGTGTCCACTCTGGGCTGAGCAATAATAAGATATTCTCTCTGTTGAGAACTGGGGAAACATGGTGGTGGTGTCTGGAGTTATACGTCAGATTGTTATTTCTCATAGAAACAACATTATAGATGGCTATTAATTATAGTTTGGCTGCAATTTATATTTAAGTTGTTTTAATGAACATTTGGGAAATTAACATTGTTTCTTGGAGGAAGTTGTATTTCATGTTCTAAATAACCAGTATTATAGTACAGGAGGACTTACGCATCTGTGCTTTTTGTTGTTGTTGTTAAGATTGATTTCTCTTTTTTTTTTCCTAGTTGCTTAAGTAACATACAAAAACAGTTCAGTCCTTTTGATGGACATCTAGAGTGCTTTTCAGATTTTGCTTTGTTTTATTTAGAAACTAATGATCCTAAGCACATTTTTGAAAGGTTTATAAGTTAGAGACCATCTGAATATTATTTTCAGATAGGAGTATTTTTAAAAGCAGTCAAGAGTGGAAATGACTCATCTCCAGGGAACTTTTGGGTAATTTATAAACAGTGATGCCTGCTAGATAGAGGTTTGCCTTTTAATCTTCCGAATTATGAAGAGTCACTGGGATTCCTCATAGAATCTGTGGCCTCCAGTGACTTGCACTTCCAAGAATGTTCAAATGAATATTTATCTCAGAGATCTCATAGCTAGAAATTGTTAGCTCTATTTAAGATCATATTCTTGAGTTTTTGTATAAAGTGAAAACTTTCCTATGTGTTTTAAGCTTTTTCATTTCTGTTTTTAAATCAGTTTATTCATTTTAAAGTTACTTTGTAAATATTCTGTATAATTTTCTTTATATAAGAGATGCATTCTTCACTTAGTAAGATAATCTTTGAAAGTAAAGATGATTAAAATTCTTTTATTGTGAGCAACCTTAAACATACACAAAAAAGGAAAGAATTGTATACTGAATCCATATATATATATATCACCGAGATTCAACTATTACGAGTAGAAATTTTAACTTCAGGAAGTGCTGGCTTTGTGTGTTATTCTTCCGGTAACTATTTTGAAAGTGAGTGTACTGATTTGCAATTTTTATTTTATGCAGATGATGTGATGCCAGCCACTTACTGTGAAATTGACTTAGATAAAGAAAAGAGAGATGCATTTGTGTATGCTATCAAAAATCACTACTGGTACCAGATGTACATAGATGACTTACCAATATGGGGTAAGTATTGTATGTTATTTTCAAAGTTTGGGGAATATTTGCATAGTAGGCAAGATTTATGTAATGACTATTCAGGTGATTGTACACTGAATCAATAAATGTGTTTTCACTGTTTTCCACAGAATGATTTTAACATCAATTTTATGGTTTCCTGTTACTTGAAGGGTTTTTGACATTGTCAAACTTTACATGAAAATCCCTGAAAATATAACTTTTACACAGTGTAACTTTTCATATTCAAGAGGTCAAAAGGTGCTTTGAACAATCCGAAATATTCCCCCTCCCTCCATTTTTCTCACATCTTATTTTGACTTATTTTATCAAATAACAATCAAAGGGACTGAATAGGATTTTAAAGTTATATTCTGGCTTTCTCTCATGTGGGACTGTGGTAGTATGGTTTTTAGATATAATAGTCTCCTGAATGACTTGTTTTGCTAGTTCCTATGTTATTTTCCAAAAGTCTATTATGTTTAAAATTTTAAAAACTTTTTTATGTTTTATGTTTTATGTCCTTGTTCATCTGTGTTAATGGAGAGGAACAATGCTGTAGTTAATACCAACTTATTCATAATCCAAACATTGTTTGTGCTGGGCTTGATTAAATTACTTAATATGCAAAGCAAAGCCAGCTATCACAGCCAGCATGTTTGATCACATTTTTCTCTTAATGGCTTGTTGTTGTTTTCGTTTTTTGGTCTTTGGACACTTGTTCTTATATATAATAATATATAATTAATATTCTAATTCTTAAAGTTATTAGCAGACTACTATATTCATGAACAGCAAACTGAAAGACTGAACATATCAGCCCAGAGTTTAATATGGTACTAAGATGGAATTTATAAGAAAGTTAATATCAAGATATAATTGTATGCATCGTCATTACTGTGTTACATGTTAATTAGGTATAAATAGTAAGCGTTTCATGTAAATGACTGTAATTAGTATAACAGACATTTCTGTGATTGGCTCTGAGGGTAGTAGGAAGATATGCTGAATATTCGCTGAAGACTTCTGAGCCTGTAGTTTTAGGAGAACCCACATTAATCTGGGTTTTCTCTTTTTTTGGTGAGAGAGCAGGTCTTTTGCATTGCTTACGGGTTTCATGTCTAGAACCTTAGGTTTTTTCCGTCATTTCTGTGGGCCTCCATAAGCAACATGGCAGCTGTGCTTTCCTGTCTTAACATAAATCTTTTTTAGCTCTGGGTTTCTGCCATGTTTAGGACAGATACTTTTGGATGTCCTAGAATGTCTGAACCATGGGAAACCCTGTCAGAAAAAAATCTTTATCTGGTTTTCTTGGGATAAAGGTTTCAGAGTCTTTTAAATGTCATTTAGAGAGAATAGTTTCCTGTTTGGTATAATTATGTCTCCACCCTCAGAGTTTTCACAGTAGATAGGTAAATAAACTTTGGTGAAATTAAAATTAGAAGGATTTTATTATCCCTCTACAACCTCAAACAAAGTGAAACTGTATTCCTTGAGCTTGTACGAATTAGAACAACTTTGGTTAATAAGCAAATAATTCTTAATAAGAAATGATCATTTTTTTCCCGCTAATGCTTTTCATGAGTTGCACTGACCGTAGAGGGAAGGCCCAAGGAGTAACTTTTAGAGCCTAAGGCGCTAATGAATATATAGACTTGGGTAGGGAACATTGGATAAATAGCTGACAGTATAAGGGCACAAGAGATAGATCCTCAGGTACCATCTACTCCCTTGTTTGAGTCTTCTCCTCAGTATCCCAAATTGTGATCAAAATGATCATTTTAACTTTTGCCTCATTACCATTTATTTTCAACTCTCCTTTCATTTTGTTGACTTCCCAGGGATAAGTCCAGTGCTTGAGGTATAAAGGGGAGGCGTTTTAAGTTTTGGTACCCACTATACACATATGTGCAGCTTATTAGGAATGGGTTGATCATAGGTTATTAGAGAAAGTACTGGACTAGACCTCTGGAGACCTTGGTTTTAATTTTAGTTTGACCACGAAACTGAGAACCTTGCCAGATAGTGATATAGTGCTCCTGAAATTTTGAGATACTAAGGAATATAAACTACACAGTCATGATTATTACAATGAAGGTGATACTAATGACAGAGCATGAACTTTGAGGATCAAATTAGTGATAGGTTATGCTGAGCTGTGCATCACTTTTTTTTTACCATGGTGTGAAAATAGTTTTGTGTTTGCCAAGTAGTTAACAAAGAGAAGTCCAGCCGGTACCTTTTCATTGTTCTAACCATGAGGAATAATGGTAGTATTGCTTTTTTATAAAAATGTTTTTTAATGAGCTTTTAGCTTCTAATGTATTTTAAATACTAAGTGATATTACATACCTTGTGTGAAGTGTTATTTCTTTTGAAGGTATTGTTGGTGAAGCAGATGAAAATGGGGAAGATTACTATCTTTGGACCTATAAAAAACTTGAAATAGGTTTTAATGGAAATCGAATTGTTGATGTTAATCTAACTAGTGAAGGAAAAGTGAAACTGGTTCCCAATACTAAAATCCAGATGTCATATTCGGTAAGTATTAAAATAATTGTATACAGGAAGCAGTGTTTGTCACTTAATATCAACAATTAAGTATGTTTTACAACTTTAGTAATTGAAATTGTAGCTTGAAATGGTATGCAACAGAATATTATTAATGTATGTAAGTAAGCCTCCTAAAAGCAGGGAGGTTTACTTCCGGTCTGTAGTATTAGATACCTGTTATGCATTGGCAGGACCTACCATTTGCTTCAGCAAACTTTACCATTATAACTGGGCAGTTAGCTAACCCAGCCATGTGTTTTCATGGTTACTTTTTAGATTACATTACTCCTTGTTTCTCTTTCCTTTTTACTGTTGAAGATTAAGAGATGATGCCATGTTGAAAATTTCTGGATGAGTATAGTTTACCATATTTTGCTTTATCAGGTGGAATAAGATACTCCTGCAGAGTAAGAGCTTGTCAGAGCCCCTTGCAACTGTCAAGTTAATTCTGTTCTGTTAGGATTAAAAGTAGTGGAAAGAAGAGAAATCCGACGTAGGTAGCCTCTCTTTTCAGTAGTTTTTTTCCAGGTAACTGGAATGAATCCATTGCTGGTAGACAGTTTTGAAAGTTTTTCAAGCTTTGGGCATATGTACCTAGGGCAAATAATATTTGCATAACCGTACTTATAAAGAAACATCATTGTAATAAAACTAATGCAATCTAAAGTCAAAGATGTACAGATTCTTATTTTATTTGGTCTCTTTAATTGAGTTGTTATCACATTTATGAGGTCAGAGAATGTAAGTCAGCAACAGTTAATAGTCCTTGAAAACTGAAATGATCCCTCTAAGTCATAAGTTTTGTTAATACACAGAGAGGAAAGTTGGCTGGTTTTTTTAATCATGTATTTCAACTTCTCAAATTGGTAGTAACTTTCTACTATTTCTCTAGTATCTTATTCTAAGTGTGTAAATCTTTTCAAATTTTGCTCAGAGTTTTTATCAGATTATTGTTTACTGGCTTTGATTTTCAAATGAAGAAAATTTTTTTCAGGTAAAATGGAAAAAGTCAGATGTAAAATTTGAAGATCGATTTGACAAATACCTTGATCCATCCTTTTTTCAACACAGGGTAGGTAAATTGTGTATTTTAAGACGTTCAGTATGTGCTTCAATCAGTTAAACAATGAGCATCTGCTACGTATAGGGCACTGTGCTAGGGTTGTGGATCTCAGAGATTTAACGAAGGCTGATTTCAGATGTGAGCTCAGAGTCCTAAGAGTGATAGAGAGTTTTAGAGGAGCAGTCAAAAGCTCCCTTCATCATGCCTGGGTTAAACCAATGAAAAGATACACACGGAAGAATACAGCATATGGGAAGCCAAGATACCACTTTTATTGCTAATGAGGCTAATACTGGAGAATGTGGCTGTAACTATGGTCAAGTGGGCTTCTTAATATTGAAACTCAGAATTGGAGAAACTTACTACACTCAGACAGTGCTGGACTGTTTCAAGTTTTCCTACCTGGGCGCCTGTGTGTGTAAAAATTACAGTGTGGAGAAACAGGGCAGAATGTATGCATCCTCTAGGGAGGAATGAATACAAGAGTGGAGTGATACCAGGAGTTTCTGCCAGGGGAAATCCTTCCACATGCAAAGAAACACCAAGAATGGAAAGATGCCTCCCACCCCCCCACCTGCAGGTATACACTGGATCTCAGATCCTTAGTCTAGTGGCATTGCTGCTGGTTTTGTACAGATAGCTTTGGTTATTTTTAGCAAAAAACAGATTTTATTTTGGTGGTTCAACTCCTTCAAGGGTGGACCTGAAAAAACTACAAGGTATAAGGGGATATATCCATTCTTCTGACTTTCTTCCTGACTTGCCTCTTCTATCTTTTGGACCTGAAATCCTGAAGTTTACTAGTCACCAATTTTTGAGATGGCTTATAAGGTTTTTTTGTCTCAGAGTTATATCATTGCAGCCAGTTTCCACCTTTAGACTCCACCAGAACCTGTTACTACTTCTAATCTTCCATGGGGTCCTAGGAGAAAAAAATGAAGCTGTTTGAGGTTTAGCCCCTACTGAAAGATTTAGTGCGCTACTCCTGGAGCTATGATTCCCTCCCCCACCCTCCCAGGGCTTTTCCTCAGATTCAGCGCTCAGGCAGTCCTGAACATGGTAGTCCATTTAAAGGTATAGGCACAAATAACTTCAACTTTAAGTAGCATTTGAGAATACGAGGGCTTCCAACTGACATTCCCTACCAGAACACCTAGGTCTACTTGCTTCTAGTCTCATGGGGTAGTGACAACTTGATGGAAAGGCTGCCTTTTGGCATTTTCACTAGTAGAACTGTATACCATATATATATATATATTTTTTTTTCTACCATATATATTCTTAAACCAAATATTAGTCGAGCACTTGCTGTGTGTCAGGCACTGTACTCAGTAAGTGGAATACATTAGAGAATGAATGTCAAAGATCCATGCCCTCTTGGAGCTTACATACTAGTGGGGAAGACATGCATTAAACATAATAACTAAAATGTATAGTATGTTGAAAAATGTGTACATGGAAAAATAAAAAAGAGCAGTTGGGTAAGAGTGCCGTGGATAGAGCAAGTTGTAGTTTTGAGTATGGAGGGCAGGGTAAGCCTCTGAGATGGACTTTTGAGCAGAAGCTTGAAGGAGTTGAAGGAAATAAGGAATGTGGCCATCTGGAGAAAGAGTATTCCAGGCAGAAGGACCACCATGGAAAGGCCTGTTAGGTGGGAACATGCTTGGTGTGCTAGAGGAATAGCAAGGAGGCCCATATGGCTGGAGCAGAGCAAGGGGACGAGAAGTAGGAGATGAAGTCAGAGAGGCAGCAGGAGCCAGATCATCCATGGCTGCTTTAAGGACTTGGAGTGCAAAGGGGGCAGGATAGTGTTTTCAGCAGGGTAATGGCAGATCTGACCTCTTTTTAAAAAGGGTCTTTCAGGTTGTGATGTTGAAAATGGGTGGTGTGGGAAACGGGGAGTAGCAGGGTTACCACTGGAGAGGCTGTCGCATTAATGCAGATAAGAAGTAAATGTGGCTCAGACCAAGGCATAGCAGTGGAGGTGGCGAGAAGACGCCAGATTGTGAACGTATTTTGAAGGTAGAGCCAGCAAGATTTCCTGATGGATAGAAAGATAAAGAAAGTTTGAGAAAGACTCCACATTTTGGCCTGAGCATCTATCAGAGTGGAACTGCTGTCAGTGGGGTGGAAAAGCTGTATTTGGAGAGTTGGAGGGGAAGAGCAGAGTACAGTTTGGGACATGGTGGTTTTGAAGTGTCTGTAAGATATCCAGAGATAATGACCAGCTAGTTGGATATATCAATCTGGAGTTCAAAAGAGAGGCCTACAAATTTTGTAGCCATTGGCATATAAATAGTATTTAAAGCTGCGAGACTGAGTGCAATACCAAGGAAGAGTATGTACAGATAGAAGAGGACTAAGGACTGAGCCCTGGGAGCAGTAGTATAAGTTCAGGGAGAAAAGGAGAAACAGCTAAGGGCCCTGAGGAGATATTGGTAAGGTATGGGGTGAAAAAAAGATTGTATGGTATCTTGGAAGCCAAGAGAGGAAAGTTTGTCACAGAGGATAGAAAGATTAGTTCTGAATTGCTGCTGATGGGTCAGGTAAGATGAGTACTGAAAGTACCTGTTGATTCACCTGGGGTCATCACTGAACTTGACAAAGAGCAGGTTTGGTGTAGTGGTGGGGCAAAATCTCAACAGAGCTGGTCTAAGAGAGAATGGGAGGAGAGGAATTGGAGGCAGCAAGTTTGCTACTAAAGGGAGTGCAGAAATGGTGTAGTAGCCAGTAGGAAATATGGAATCAGGAACGGGGTGGGGGTTTGTTTTTGGGTTTTTTGTTTTTTTTTTGGAAATGTAAGAAAAATATGTTTGTTATGTTGATGGGGTTCAGTAGAGAGTACAAAACTGATGATTCAGGAGATTGGGGAGAATTACTGAAGCATTTTCCTTGAGTAGGCAGGAGTAGATGGGATCTACTGTGTAAGAGTTGGGATTGTTTCTAATACAGTGGCTACAAACATAGACTTAGGAGCCCCAGCTGGATACAGACTCTGTCTCTGCCATTTACTGTAACTGTGGTCAGATGACTCAGTTGTTTAGCTTCTTTTCAGTAGTGAAGCAGGGGTTATACTTCCTTGCAGAGTTGTTGTGAAATTCCATTTGACAGTGCATATAAAGCACCTGGTTCAGTGTTTCCAGAGCAGGTGCTCAGGAAGAGGCAGCCCTGGTGGTATAGTTAGTTAATCTCCAGTGTTCTAACATTTATGACAAACCTGGGGTGCTGCTTTCGGATTAGCAACACTAGGGGTGCTGGAGTCAGCAGTTCGTAGGGTTAGTAACCCCTCTGTGACATCTCATTTCTTTATTGTTTTAAAGAAATATTTCCCTTGGTTAATAACTTCAGAATCATGCAACATTTTATTTTGGGGATAAAGGAATATTATAAAATGTCAGGTTAGTACATTAGTACTAACTAATTAGTAGTACATTATAATCGGTATTAGTTTAATGTTTGTATATTAGATTAGAAGATAGAGAGCTTTGCTAGAAAGTTTTGCATTTTGGGAAGTATCTTTCTTATTACTAAGTAGTAACTATATAAACCTTTTTCTCTCCAAAAATTTGATAAATTGACTGAAAAGAGATGAGTTTTATATATATGTGTGTGTGTATATATATATATATATATATATATATATATATGTAAATTTTTTTCTCTCTTGTCCTTTTCTGGGTCATTAATTTCCCAGATTAGAAACAAAATCAAACCTTTGGAAAAGCCTATTATTATAGACTGCATTTATAAATTTTAAGTGATACTTTTGTGATAAACTTAAATTTATACAACCCTTTTTGGTAAATATTTCAAAATATAATGCATTCATTATTTCCTTTATAATTTCAATAGGTATTTAATAAATAAATTGTTGAATGAAGGAAGAAATGACCTTATGAAGAGGCAGAGGCAGTTGACTGCCCCTTGTTTTTCAGGGGAAGCCATAGTTTATCAGTTGCCTGAAGCCTCAGGGTGGTAACAGCCAGTACTGCTTTTCACTCTAGTGCACATGCTCAGCATGTTAGCCCAAGTTAAAATCTAATTAAAATCCTAATTGTACAGAACAGTACCTCCTTCATGTTAAATATTCTATGTATCTGTAGAAGTTTAGAGCAGGAGAATATCTGTGAATAATTAAAATATGTGTATGAGAGGTTTTATGGAGGAGAGGGGTTTTGAGTTGGGTTTTAAATTGTAGATAGAATTTACAAAGCTAGATAGAAGTGGGTCCCATGTGAGAAGAAATTCTGAGAAGGATACAGAGGTGGAAGTGAATAAGCTGTACTTTTGGGTCATTGAGGAATGGTACGCCTGATCGGAATATAAGATACAGTGGAAAGAAAGGTTGGCTAGTTAAGCTGAGGTGGCCATCTTACAAGGGGTACAGAATATTAGGGAAGATAGTTTAGGTTTGTTATGTGAGAAAATAGGGAATGTCACTGTAAGTTTTAGAAAAGAGAAGTGATAACATGAACATGATGTTTCAAAAAGATTTGCTGGATAAGCTTTTGTCGGATAAATTGAAAGGAAGGAGAAAGACCAAACATAAAGGTCGTCAACTAGGAGGCCATTAGAACTATCAGGTATGAGGTGATGGCATGGAAATAGAGAGGAAGGGAAAAATAAATGAAATTGAGAGAGAAGAGAAATTTTGGAACTATCCATAAGGAAATTTTGGGAATTAAAATATAAAGGAATTGTTGGACAGTGCCACAGACAGTTGAAGTCAGCTGTGCTGAATCTGGACATAATTTTGTGACAAATGTGTGGGTAAAATCAAAGTCAAGAGCCTTGGGGGCATTGAGAAACTATGGGGTACCTCAGAGTTCTCTGTACCATGGATAGCTGCTTTGGAGAGGAGTGCATGATGGTGGCGGCAGGGTGGAGAGGATGAACTGGAAGCAAGTGAAGCAGGTCATTCAGGAAGGTGGCCTAAGTTCATGGTGGGCAGCTATGATGGTTTAGTCTTATAATTCTTTTTTTGCGGTACGTGGGCCTCTCACTGTTGTGGCCTCTCTCGTTGCGGAGCACGGGTGCTGGACGTGCAGGCTCAGCGGCCATGGCTCACGGGCCCAGCCACTCCGCGGCATGTGGGATCTTCCCAGACAGGGGCATGAACCCGTGTCCCCTGTATCGGCAGGCGGACTCTCAACCACTGCGCCACCAGGGAAGCCCTAGTCTTATAATTTTAAAGACGTTTTCAGGTAGTTGCTTAGTTAGAGGGAAGGGAACTAATATTTATTATTTACTGCTCTGTGCCAGACACGGTGCCATACAGTTTATACGTGTATTAAACCGTACAAATCACTTACGATATAGTATTATTTCCTTCATTTTTGATGTAGGAAAACTGGGGTCAGGGCCTGTGTTAAAATTCAGACCTGTTTGACTCCAAAACCCATGCTCTTTCTCTCTAATGCTGAATAGCATATTCTGTGTGGCCAAATTGTATTTTATTTATACAATAAATTTGATTGTGATAATCCGTGTAAACAGTATCATACTTTTAATGCATCTAAAGCTTACTGGAAAGAAAGCCAATCCCTTTGATTACTCTTTCCCAGTATATCTTAGTTTTGGATTTTTATGTAAAAGTTTTTAGAAGACTTTTGTGGGGTTTTTTTGCATTAACATCCCATTGTCCTCATGAAACCCATGAATTTTGTAACTGGTATTTCAAGTAAGTAATATTTTATTTTCTGTTATTTTAGATTCACTGGTTTTCAATATTCAACTCCTTCATGATGGTTATCTTCTTGGTGGGCTTAGTTTCAATGATTTTAATGAGAACTTTAAGAAAAGATTATGCCCGGTACAGTAAAGAAGAAGAAATGGACGACATGGTAAGCAAACATTTTACACTGTATTTATAAAATAATTTAACTTAGTGTTATTGAATATTGGAAGCAAGTCCATAATCCTGAGGTCAGATGAGCTTTAGAATTCAGAATTTTCAGGTTTTAGAAAGGTAGAAAGCTCCCTGAGGGGTCTCTAATTGAATATTTTAATGTTTTTACATGCCCTGATTACATGTCCTATAATCAAATATATTAATGTGTTTTCAGCAAAACATATGACTGTTCACCCTAAGTGGGATAAATAAACAGTATAAATAACCTCTTGTTAGTTCGCTCCAAGATTTGCCACCATATAAGGATATGTCAAACTTGTGAGGCAGACTTTTCATTTTTCAGAGCTTTTGATTTCAGAATTGCAGCTAGGAGGTCGTAGACTTGTATTGGTATCTTTCTAATGCTGTTAAGTATTGCATAAAATTAAGGGAGTAGGTGGAAGGATTGATTTACATTTAGTTTAATAGGTTCAAAGGGGAGGGTTGTTTCTAAATTATTTTTACTAAATTGTTGAACAGTGTCGTAAATGAGCAAAAGTGGTGTTTCTTTGTTTTTAATTTTTTTGGCTGCACTGTGTGGCTTGCAGGATCTTAGTTCTTGACCAGGGATTGAACCCGTGCCCTCAGCAGTGAAAGCTTGGAGTCCTAACCACTGGACTGCCAAGGAATGTTAATGGCTATTCTTTTTTTTTTCTAATTGAAGTGTGGTTAATTTACAATGTTGTGTTGGTTTCAAGCGTACAGCAGAGTGATTCAGTTGTTAATGGCTGGTCTGTGTAGATATGCTCCACCATTAAATAAGTTTGGAAAACAGTTAAACAAATTAAAATTTTAATATGCTCATGTGTATTGTGAAGTATCAGAGGGTAGATGAAATATTTGGTGCCTCTCAAACATAGCTGACCAGGACCCCCCCACCCCCCACCAAGGCCAAAAAAACCACAAAGATTATCTTGAGGGACTGATATTTCTTAAGAAACAGTGTTTTGGATATTTGCTTACTTGGGTTGAAAAGGCAAAATTGAATCCTTTTTAAAAAATGCTATAGACAGTTAAATGATATTTAACTATTTGATATATTCCCTGTGTATTTTCTTAGGCTCCAGGCTATAAGGGAGATTTCTGCATTGCTAGGGCATCTAGTACTGGTTTTTTGTCTTTTTTTTTTTTTTTTTTTTTTTTTTGCGGTATGCGGGCCTCTCACTGCTGTGGCCTCTCCTGCCGTGGAGCACAGGCTCTGGGCGCGCAGGCCCAGTGGCCATGGCCCATGGGCTCAGCCGCTCCGCGGCATGTGGGATCCTCCCAGACCGGGGCGCAAACCTGCGCCCCCCGCATCGGCCAGCGGACTCCCAACCACTGCGCCACCAGGGAAGCCCTCTAGTACTGGTTTTAATCTTCTTCAGTTTTGCTCTCCACCTGGCCCCCACTCATATGTGAGCCTTAGTCATGACGTAAAGGTCAAGAGTAGTGTCTGAAAGTAACATTCAGAGAGCCATTGGGCTTTTCTCCCAGTTTGACCATTTCTTTTTGCACCTAGACTTCTTTTTCCATTCTTTGAGGTTCTCTGAGTACAACCAGGATCCATCTTCCTGAGCCTCAGTAATATTACAGCACTTTAACATTATAAGTTATTAAGGCAGAAATTATTTTAAATTTGAACAAATGTCTTTTCTTGGTATTTTGAAACCCTTTTAATACCTTTAAGTTTGTAGTGAGGGAACTTACGACTGTAATTGTAAATTTTTACCTATTTTATGTATTTTAATTTCATTCTGAATTATTTTCTTTTCTCTCAACATATATATGTATATAGGATAGAGACCTAGGAGATGAGTATGGATGGAAGCAGGTGCATGGAGATGTATTTAGACCATCAAGTCACCCGCTGATATTTTCCTCTCTCATTGGTTCTGGATGTCAGATATTTGCTGTGTCTCTCATTGTTATTATTGTTGCAATGATAGAAGATTTGTATACAGAGTAAGTTCATGTGCTTAACTTTATTACTTTTTTGTTGTTCTTGAATAGTTTTAATAATTGGAACCTTTAAGTCAATCATAATTAAATACTTGCTGATTTCAATTATCTTAGAATTTAAATAGCCTAAATATCATTATTGCAAATAAATAATGAGCAGTATTCTTTAGCTGTAAGTATATTTTTCTGTTATATCCTAAAATTATTAACCTTACTGAACATTTTGGTTGGTTATAAAGGTTATATTCCATTAGAGGTATGAGCAGAATTAGTTACAAATCAGAGTTGTTTGACAAAGCGAATAGGCACTTTTTTGAAATCGGAAGATCCAATTAGATCTTTATAAGAAACGCACAAGGATTACACATTTACTGAGTTAGTACTTCACATCTGCCTCCAAAACTTGTAGACTCTACAGACAGAAGAAAGCATTGTAAATAACAGTAAAAAGAGTGGTGGAAAAGGCACATGAGTTTAGAAAAATAATTGAATGACTTCTTATCCTATCTTTACATGGTTTTCTGGTACATTTTTTCTTTGAAAACAGAACCAGTTGCAAGAAATTCTTTTTTTTGATAAATTCATTTATTTTTGGATGCGTTGGGTCTTTGTTGCTGCACGCGGCTTTCTCTAGTTGCAGCGAGTGGGGGCTACCCTTCATTGCGGTGCGTGGGCTTCTCACTGCAGTGGCTTCTCTTGTTGCAGAGCATGGACTCTAGGCACGTGGGCTTCAGTAGTTGTGGCAGACGGGCTCAGTAGTTGTGGCTCGCAGGCTCTAGAGTACAGGCTCAGTAGTTGTGGTGCATGGGCTTAACTGCTCCGTGACATGTGAGATCTTCCCAGACCAGGGCTCGAACCCGTGCCCCCTGCATTGGCAGGTGGATTCTTAACCACTGCACCACCAGAGAAGTCCTGCAAGAAATTCTTGATGTGAGGCCTTTGGATCATAAGAAAAGGTTGTACATTCACCAAGATCTCAAGTCCCTATTTAGTAGCACTATAACCTTGTGCTCAGAGAACCATGACCTCAGCAAAGCAAACATGCTCTGAGCCTGGGGTATAGACACCACCCCATTAAGTCCTCAGTCAGAATGACACTTGTCCCCAGTTACATCTCGTACCTCTGTTTCAGTTCATGATGCCTTCTTGCTTAAATATGCTTGGCATTTGGTGGACAAGCAGTAATTGTTTTGCTGAAAGCATGGCTCTTTAGTTGTATATTAAATATTTAACTATATTAACTTGCTGTTTTTTCCACTGGACAGTAAGCTCCTTGAGAGCAAGGACTGGGTCTTATCTTTGCATTCTGAGAGTACCTCAAGAACTTCGTATATGCAAGGTACTCAATCAGTGCTTGTTGAACTGCAGTGAATGTGTATTAATCAACAAAGTTATTTCTCTGTAGTTTCTGTCATATTTCTTTAATATAACCTTTGTAATTTATTTACCGCATGAACCTTAAAATAATTGGCCAAAACCTAAACTTCAGTGTTCTGGTAGGTAGTTCTTATTTTAGGATATAATATATTTCAAATGAAATCCCAAATTCAAGAAAAGCATTTCAAATCTTTCAAGAAGTCATGCTTTACATTAAATACTGGATTAACTGCATCACTACGGAATTGACACTGACTGTATACTCACAGTCTTTTTTTTTCTTGAATTTTATTTATTTTTTATACAGCATGTTCTTATTAGTTACCCATTTTATACATATTAGTGTGTATATGTTAATCCCAGTCTCCCAGTTCAGCCCACCACCATCACCACCCCCCGCCACTTTCCCCCCTTGGTGTCCAGAAGTTTGTTCTCTACATCTGTGTCTCTATTTCTGCCCTGCAAACTGGTTCATCTGTGCCATTTTTCTAGGTTCCACATATATGTGTTAATATACGATATTTGTTGTTCTCTTTCTGACTTACTTCACTCTGTATGACAGTCTCTAGATCCATCCATGTCTCTACGAATGACCCCATTTTGTTCCTTTTTGTGGCTGAGTAATATTCCATTGTATATATGTACCACATCTTCTTTATCAATTCGTCTGTGAATGGGCATTTAGGTTGCTTCCATGACCTGGCTATTGTAAATAGTGCTGCAGTGAACATTGGGGTAGTAATTCGTTTTGAATTACGGTTTTCTCTGGGTATATGCCCAGTAGTGGGATTGCTGGGTCATATGGTATTTCTATTTTTAGTTTTTTAAGGAGCCACCATACTGTTCTCCATAGTGGCTGTATCAATTTACATTCCCACCAACAGTGTAGGAGGGTTCCCTTTTCTCCACACCCTCTCCAGCATTTGTTGTTTGTAGATTTTCTGATGATGCCCATTCTAACTGGTGTGAGGTGATACCTCATTGTAGTTTTGATTTGCATTTCTCTAATAATTAGTGATGTTGAGCAGCTTTTCATGTGCTTCTTGGCCATCTGTATGTCTTCTTTGGAGTAGTCACAGTCTTATAAGTTAGTAGTGGGTAACCTCTCCTAGAATCCAAGTTTTTGCTTTGTTCCTTCTGAAACGTTAGGGTTACAGCGTTGGCAATTCATTTTTTAATTCCAAAGCTGTTCTGCTTATAGACCTTCAGCTTTTAGAAATAAGAAACCGCATCTAATAGATGGTATTAGTAGGCAAGTCATGCATTGTTATTTTAGCCTGTCATTATTATTGATAGTTGTTCTACGTAGAGCTTATTTGAAGTGAACATACTTAATCATTTACATGGTAAGTACTACAGCTGTATTATTATGATATCAGTATTATTATGATATGATATCAGTATTATTATTATATCAAAATGACTAACATTATTGAGGTTCCGTGTTAGGAGCTTTATGCTCATTAGCTCATTTAATCCTCACGTCAGCCCCGTAAAGGGACTATTTTTGTCTGCATCCCACAGATGAGAAGAGTAAAGCTCAGGGAGGTTAAGTAATTTGAGTAAGATCACATAGCTATTAGTAAAGGGTGTTAGTAAGCTGGGATTTGAACCTAGGCACTCTTACTCTAGAACGTGTCTCTTAATTTTCTGGACTGTAGAAATGAAGATAGAGATAGTAAAAATACAAAGCGGTGAGAAAATGAAAAACTTGCACATAAAATTTGTAAGACTCACTCCAGAGTAGGAATCTAAAGGATTCTAGAGGATAAAAAGCAGATAATGTAACATGTGAAAATTACTTTGCTCAATGATGGTCATAGCAATCAGGGAAGAAGAAAATATTTAGATAGGTAGAGGATCAACATCAATGCAGGGATGCAGGTTAGTGTGATATTAGCCCTTGAGAAGGCATATGGTGTTTGAGAAGGTATGGGTGAGTCTGGTAGAATGCAGCTGCTGTGCTGAAACTTGCTTTGCAGTGGTGAGATGGCACGTGTAGGTGAAGCGGCTACTTAGATATCACCCTCTTCCCCTGACCCCCAGTCCTGGAGAGATGAACAAGAAGGACAGTTCCCCACTTCAGCAGATTTTTTCAGTGTAGATGAAAATGGTCTATTTTGGGTGTAAAATACCCACAAAATATTTATGAACAAAGAGGTGCAAGGGTATGTCTGATTTTTAAAACTGTAACTTATATACTCACACTTCCCTTTAGTGGAAATGTCTCTGGGGACTACAAACTTAACCCGCTGGTAGTCATTGTGGACTCTCAGTCACATGAGCGTTTTTGAACTCTCTGTCAGTGGTCACACACCCAGTTATAAACAGAATGGATCAATTTGTTAATGATAGTCTGGAAGAAATAAGTTAGTACCTGCAGTGTTTAATTGGATACTTGAAAAAACAAATCTGGTTTTAATTATTTATTTATTTATTTATTTATTTATTTAATCTTTAACATCTTTACTGGAGTATAGTTGCTTTACAATGGTGTGTTAGTTTCTGCTTTATAACATAGTGATTCAGCTATACATATATCCCCATATCTCCTCCCTCTTGCGTCTCCCTTCCACCTTCCCTATCCCACCCTTCTAGGTGGTCACAAAGCTCCGAGCTTATCTCCCTGTGCTATGTGGCTGCTTCCCACTAACTATTTTACATTTGGTAATATATATAAGTCCATGCCACTCTCTCACTTCATCCCAGCTTACCCTTCCCCGTCCGTGTGTCCTCAAGTCCACTCTCTACGTCTGCATCTTTATTCCTGTCCTGCCCCTAGTTTCTTCAGAACCATTTTTTTTTAAGAGTCCATATATATGTGTTAGCATATGGTATTTATTTTTCTTCTTCTCATTTACTTCACTCTGTATGACAGTCTCTGGGTCCATCCACCTCACTACAAATAACTCAATTTCGTTTCTTTTTATGACTGAGTAATATTCCATTGTATATATGTGCCACATCTTCTTTATCCATTCATCTGTCGGTGGACACTTAAGTTGCTTCCATGTCCTGGCTATTGTAAATAGAGCTGCAATGAACACTGTGGTACATGACTCTTTCTGAATTACGGTTTTCTCAGGGTATATGCCCAGTAGTGGGGTTGCTGGGTCATATGGTAGTTCTGTTTTTAGTCTTTTAAGGAACCTCCATACTGTTCTCCATAGTGGCTATATCAATTTACATTCCCACCAACAGTACAGGAGGGTTCCCTTTTCTCCACACCCTCTACAGCATTTATTGTTTGTAGATTTTTTGATGATGGCCATTGTGACTGGTGTAAGGTGATACCTCATTGTAATTTTGATTTACATTTTTCTAATGGTTAGTGATGTTGAGCATTCTTTCATGTGTTTGTTGGCAATCTGTATATTTTCTCTGGAGAAATGTCTACTTAGGTCTTCTGCCCATTTTTGGATTGGGTTGTTTGTTTTTTTGATACTGAGCTGCATGAGCTGTTTATAAATTTTGGAGATTAATCCTTTGTCAGTTGCTTCATTTGCAAATATTTTCTCCCATTCTGAGGGTTGTCTTTTCGTCTTGTTTATGATTTCCTTTGCTGTACAAAAGCTTTTAAGTTTCATTAGGTCCCATTTGTTTATTTTTGTTTTTATTGCCATTACTCTAGGAGGTGGATCAAAAAAGATCTTGCTGTGATTTATGTCAAAGAGTGTTCTTCCTGTGTTTTCCTCTAAGAGTTTTATAGTGTCCAGTCTTACATTTAGGTCTCAAATCCATTTTGAGTTTATTTTTGTGTATGGTGTTAGTGAGTGTTCTAATTTCATTCTTTTACATGTAGCTGTCCAGTTTTCCCAGTACCACTTATTGAAGAGACTGTCTTTTCTCCATTGTATATCCTTGCCTCCTTTGTCATAGATTAGTTGACCATAGGTGCGTGGATTTATCTCTGGGCTTTCTATCCTGTTCCATTGAGCTATATTTCTGTTTTTGTGCCAGTACCATATTGTCTTGATGACTGTAGCTTTGTAGTATAGTCTGAAGTCTGGGAGCCTGATTCCTCCAGCTCCGTTTTTCTTTCTCAAGATTGCTTTGGCTATTCGGGGTTTTTTGTGTTTCCATACAAATTGTGAACTTTTTTGTTCTAGTTCCGGGGAAAATGCCATTGGTAGTTTGATAGGGATTGCATTGAATCTGTAGATTGCTTTGGGTAATATAGTCATTTTCACAATGTTGATTCTTCCAATCCAAGAACATGGTATATCTCTCCATCTATTTGTATCATCTTTAATTTCTTTCATCAGTGTCTAATAGTTTTCTGCATACAGCTCTTTTGTCTCCTTAGGTAGGTTTATTCCTAGGTATTTTATTCTTTTTGTTGCAATGGCAAATGGGAGTGTTTCCTTAATTTCTCTTTCAGAGTTTTCATCCTTATTGTATAGGAGTGCAGGAGATTTCTGTGTGTTAATTTTGTATCCTGCTTCTTTACCAAATTCATTGATTAGCTCTGGTAGTTTTCTGGTAGCATCTTTAGGATTCTCTATGTATAGTATCATGTCATCTGCAAACGGTGACAACCTTACTTCTTCTTTTCTGATTTGGATTCCTTTTATTTCTTTTTCTTCTCTGATTGCTGTGGCTAAAACTTCCAAAACTATGTTGAATAACAGCGGTGAGAGTGGACAGCCTTGTCTTGTTCCTGATCTTAGAGGAAATGGTTTCAGTTTTTCATCATTGAGAATGATGTTGGCTGTGGGCAAATCTGGTTTTTAAACTGATTGATTTTGAGAGACCCACAGTCTTCTAGACATGGGAATGACAGACTTTTATATTATGCGACACTTGTATTTAGCTATATATTGGTGTAATTAAACATTGCAGTGTTTTAACTTATGTATCTTCTTTAAGAAGTGGAACATAATTGTTTGAACGGAAGAGTGGTACATGTTTCAAGACTGTATGATTCCTTTGTAGGTGGACAATGGAATGGAATAATAATTATTATCCAGAAGGTGGTTAATTTTTGAAAGTTGTGTATCCTTCCAGTGCACACATTAGTGTGATACTCTTGTAAATTCTATTTAAAATAGTATTCTTTATCTCAAACTGACAAGGTTATATTTTCTGTCTATAGTCTTTTACCTTCCTAGTTGTGGTGAGTTTCAGAAATGATCTTTATTTGTAGTGAGTTAAGTACATTTCTTTATTATGGCAAATGATACTGTCATTTTATCATTTTAATATTTCTGTTTGCAATTAGGCATTTAAAATATTTTGTCCAGTTTTATTTAATAGGGGAGTTGGTCTGAATTGCTTAGATATTATTGGAAGAGGAGGTTAGAAATTGTTGATCTGAGTTAATGTTGATTTGTGGACCTGTGGATTTTAAAAAACGTTTTTAACAGTGTAAAGGAAACTAAATAGGAAAAGTCTCAGTATTATACCATTTAAAGTAATAGCAATAATATAGGTTATAGTACTTCCATTTTATTTCTATCAGCAGGCAAGAATCTCCAGCAGTTAAATTATAAAGAGGAGTATTCTAATTATTTTTCTTAACAGATGAATATCCTTTTCCATATGATGTGATTGGTTCACAGGGTTGCAAAACAGTTTTAGTGCCAGCTTCTAATATGTTTGCCAAAGAAATGTGAAATATTTGTTTAGAATATTATGAAATTTAACTTCAAATTTAAAAAGAATGAGGATCAGTCTGTTATTATTTAAATGCAATTTTAACTAGAAATTCTTTCACTAGGCGACCTTTTGAGGTCCTTTGTAGTCCAGAAGGATACTTTTGTGTTCCTGCTAAATTTATTTTTGAAATTAAACTAATGTTAATGTGATAGACTATATGATATTTTCTTTAAATCGTTGGTTTTAGTTTATCATATGTGTTGTTTTGTCTTTTTAGGAGGGGGTCAATGCTCAGTACAGCCATATTTGTCTATGCTGCTACATCTCCAGTGAATGGTTATTTTGGAGGAAGTCTGTATGCTAGACAAGGAGGTAATTGATGAGTTACTGCTTTGTATTTTTAATTATAGATGTTAATATTACACTGTGAGGTATATGGAATTTAAAATGTGCAGTACAGCCATTGTAAAGTCCTTTGTTATCCCATTTCACATAATCTCCACCATACCTATTATATGTTCTAATTTGCTTTTATGGAATCCTTGCATTTTATTTCCTAAAATTATGAATAATGAATAGATTTCTCCATTGTCCACTGTGAATTAGCCCTGAGGAACATGTAGGAGAGAGTGTATTTAAGTTATTGATACTATTTTGCTTTCAGGTGCCTAGTTCCCTAGTAGTGCTCCATGGGATGTTTCCACATAGAATATATAGCTTCATAGCCGAATGTAAAGGCATGTTTCATGGTTTATGGATAAATGTCTGGACAGTGAAGGAGCATAGGAAGGAAATCTGTTTACTTCTGTTGACTCTTAAATACTTATCAAAGGACATGCACAAAGATTTTCTGTCACAATCTTTTGCTAAGAGAGCTTCATCTTGAATACCCCCTTGCTTCTTTACTATCGTGACCTGGAAATGACGGGGTATACATGGATGATATGAGGACACCACTCCTTGGTGTTTCTTTCTGTGATGGCATTCAGGGTTTTTAAGTTCCTTTTTTTCCCCTGTAATTGTTTGGAGTCAGAAACGTGCTAAAAGTAGTAGATTAGCATATTTTAGTTTATGAATGACGGGTTGTTGAAAGACATTAAAATTATATTCCTAAGGATAGAGATTTCTTAATGTGATTTTCCCAGCCCATCCTAAGCAGTGTCGTCATTAGGGAATCCTGCCTTCTTTTAGTAGACTAGACATATCGTCTGTAGGAGCTCAGAGCATTAAAATTCCCTCAGGATATCCTGGTTTACCATGGTTTTTTAAAAAAATTGGTCCTACCAGACTTAATGTGGTGTATACCTTCAGCAGAGATAGTTCTCTGGATTGCCTGAGGGAGTATCATTGCAGATTCCTGACTATTTTAGTTAGCTGTTCAGTTTCTCTGTTCTATGTCTAGATATGGGAAATGAGTCTTAGCACACAGGTCTACCATCCTGAGGAAATAAGGATGCCTAAGGTAACTCCTACTTTGAATTTAACCTGAAAACTAGTTAGGCTAAGAATTGTACAGTTTATGACCTCCAAAAAAGTCTCCACAGCAGAAACAGATTACTCAAAACAGGAAATTTATTCATCCTTGGACATAAATTTGCTTTTAGTCCAATTGCAAGTTAAGAACACCCAACCAAACTTTACTATACTTATTCTTGAAAGTTGACAGAGTTCAGACCTAAGCCTAGGAGTATCAGATCTTACCAGGAATAATCTAAAGGTTATTTTCTGATTGACAGTGCCCTGAGGAGGTCTGATCATGTCCTGATATTTTGTCTGAGCGATCCCTAAAACCAGGCGAATATAGAGGTCAGCCCAGAGTATCAAGGATTCTTCAGGTTATCTCAGGATCTGAACTACAGTGGAGCTCAAAGACTTCATACTGTCCTCAGTGCACTGGATAGTGCTCCAGACCCAATTTAAAGACCAGAGTCTCCAAGGGTGTTGGGGAACAGTAGGAAGCACAATGCAGATGCCTGGGCCACTGATTGTACCCAGTGGAACGTACGTGGGATTCTTTTTGACTGTTGGAGGGAAAGGGAGAAAGAGAGAGTTGAATATAGCTGAACATAGAATTTATTAACCCGTGTCTGAATCTGAGAAGATAATGGAAAGTGCAAGAAAAGAGAATGCTAGGAAAGAGTTGGAATTTAATAAGAGAAATAATCATTTTAATTAGTTCTTACCCTTTTTGCTTTGTTCAAATGCTGAGTATTAGTTTAGAAAGGAGGGGTTCTTGAAACGTACCTGAGAAAGAAATTAAATAGAGGCAAAAGTTCAGAATCAAGGAGTTTTTCTGCAAGAATGTCAAGATCTGGGGTAGTAATTCTTATGAGACAGATGTTTGAAAAGAACTTTATATAGAAGAAAATAAAAATTAGGATATTGCTTGTTTTTCCTGTAGCACTTTCTGTTTGGGTCCTGTTGCTTATGGTTGTGGGGCTGAACTTTAATAGTGATCCCATGTTAAATCTTTACATTACGTTCCTGAGCAGTATGAAGATGTGTCCCGGAGGTGTGCTTGCTCATGCGCTCTGCTGGGTTAGAAAGCTAGCTCCTGTTGTGCTTCTGGTCATTATGAACTTGATTAAAAAATTTTTGATTACATAGTTTAAAAATTCTTTCCTTGGGTTATTTAAATAATAGATTCTCAGTAAATAGAATTTTGGCAATACAAAGAGGTTCAAAGAAATAGTAAAACTTATAAATATTTAGTTCTGATTGCTGAGAGGAAGCTCATGCAACACATTCTATTGATTTTTCCTTTTGAAACATAGAAATGAATTTAAATATATGTTTATAATCATAGAGCTAAGAGTAAATTTAGGGAACATTAACCCAGGGGTTTTTAAACTTTTGTTTGTTTGTTTAAAGCAGTGTAACCCTCTTTTCAAATGGGAGCATATATGAAACTACAATGTGTGAAACTGTTGAAAATGAACTTGTTCTGTTGAAGCAGGGCTGGAGGACCTGGGCCCTTCCTTTACTGGTGACTTCATGGGCACCTCTTAGAAGCTCCAGAACTCCAAGTAACACCTAGGTGTTTGAAAACACCTTTCTAGGCCAACTTGTAGCCCAGAAAGATTGAGTGGTTTACCAACGTTCACAGCGGTTCAGTGGCAGAATCAGGACAAAACACCAGAATATTTTACCATAGTTCATTGCTCTTTTCCAGTACACCCACATCAAAAGCGTGTTTCCACTAGACATACTTGAATAGTTGGACTGGTCTTTATTAGCTGTTGTTTTGAAACAGCTATTAGGATGTCAAATTTAAGTTCTTTACATTAAAATTTTAGATAATTTGGTACTAAATAACCACCTTTTAAACATTAATATATGTCTGTCTGTCTACCTAGCTCTCTGATTATTATAGTTTCCCTTTTGTTTCAGGAAGGAGATGGATAAAGCAGATGTTCATTGGTGCATTCCTCATCCCAGCTATGGTGTGTGGCACTGCCTTCTTCATCAATTTTATAGCCATTTATTACCATGCTTCGAGAGCTATTCCTTTTGGAACAATGGTGAGTTGCTTGCATCTTACCTTTAAACTGAAAGAGTGTAAGCATTCTCTAATGTGAGGCCTGCTGTCTCTCCAGAGAACCTCTTAACTAGGAGTTCTGCTATTTGCAGCCAGTCCCTACCCAGTCCTGGAAAGTTAGGTAAAGAACAGTTTTTCTTGATTCTGTCAACCAATAAAGTGAAAGAACAGCTAGGGATAAACTGGTGAGTTTATTTTAGAAGAATGATGACACACAAGCAACATGGGTGTTTTAATGTGGTAGGTGAATGCAGTGGTAGGAAGTGAAGACTCTCCATAACATTTTTTTTTTTTTGGTAATAGTGTACTATTTTTAGAACCTTATGAAAGCATCTGTATTAATATTGATAATATATGTGCTATAGATATTAAAATCCTATCTCATATCTTACCTGTTATCACAGAGTTTGAAATGTTTTAGATTATTTAAATATATTAAAGCTAAAGCACAGAAATACTGGCGCTTTACACAGTTAACTCACAGTCTTCAGATTCTTCCTGTTGTCTTTTTACTAGAAACAACTTTAGGCCTGGAGTAGACTTTAGTCTTAATGTACACTTTGCAAACTTGCGCACATATGTACATATATGTATGCGAGTTGGAAGGTGGTTACTGCTTTTCAGAGAGGCAATTAACTTGGTTAAGGTCATACAGATAGTTAATGGCAGAACTGTAACTGGAACCCATATCTCCATCTGAATTTTAATCGTTTTGGCTTTCTTCCTATCGTATGGGAGTTATTGAATGGTTTCACAGAAATTCCAGATGATTGGTTGTTTTACAGTCCAGGTTTTTCAAAGACACCTTGCATATATATTTTTACTAAGTCTTTCATATTTTTTATTTAGGAATATTTTGCAGATTGCTTCAAAATTGAAAGCTTTTGTTTTTTGTTTTTGCAAGGCAAAGTAACTGATAAAGGTTAGGAAAGGGTAAAGTAATTAATTACATTCATTAATTAACTGGAAAAGAATTTGCTTCATAGTAGTTCCAGGCCATCAGGAAGTATATAGAGAGATTCAAGTTACTTCTTAAAGATGATCTGCTGAATTAATTACTTTCATAATGTTTTAAAAATTAAAATTCTGGTTCTGTTATAATTTTTATCATAAAGTTTTGAATTTGATGTGGTGAAAATTATATGCTTTGTTTCACTAAAATTATAAATTTTACCACTGTGTAAATGGGGTTTTAAATGTTAATATTCACTGTAACTTGCCTTTAGATAATTTAATAATTACTAATTATTCAAATACAATATCAGACTCTCTGCTGAGCCAGAGATGGTTTGTAAAATTGATCTTTGGCGTATAAAAGACTGGCTGTTGGTGCTTATCAGCCTCCTACAATGTCATGGTCTTAATTTGCATTCTAATTTATAATGAGGGAGTGCTGAGTGAAGGGCATTCCACTGCCCTCAAGTTTTAATCAGGTGTGTGGTCTAACATTTTTTGCCTCTTTTTAAGAGTATCAGAACTTGTTTAGAACATGAAATTTAGGAATTGATGTGAATGTTTGACCTAGTTGTCCATTAAGTGTTTTAACTACTTAAACTTATATTTTAAGTTATTTGACTTGTTGACATTATAAAGGAAATGGTTATATATTCTCACAAACTCCATGGTTCTCAACCGTGGGTACACATTAGAGTCACTGGGGAGTTTAAAAAATTTCAATGCCCAGGGCTTCATCCTATGCCAATTTATCTGTCCTGCTTTAAACCCAGTCTCTACTATTTACCTGATTCTGGTTCCCAGCATCTGAGGATGGATCTGTCAGCTGAAAAGCTCCCAGACCACATGTGTCTGAGAAGCTGGTTCTCCTACTAAAATAGCCTAGTTTGAAAATCAGAGTCTTCAGATACTCTTATATGCTCTTCCCGAGGCCTTAGCTCATTCTGTCCCCCATTCCTTTGATCTCTTGGACATTGAGCCTTTTCTCTGGTGATCTTAGCTCTGGTTCTGTTTTCTCAGAGATTCCACAATTGAAGGCTTAATCCAGCTGTAGTCATAGTGACTTCAGCCTCTGTCTTGCCCTACAGAGGCACCAGAACAATGGGGATTTTGCCCACTTGGGATCTGGAGTCTTGTCAGAATACTGCTTTTGTCCCCAGGACTAGCCCAAGATAAGATTGAAAATGGATGAAATTTGTCTCTGGACCCCAAATTCTCTGCTCATGTGTACCTGATTATACATAAAAAGCCATTAAATCCATGCCAGATTAAACTTGTTGAATAATAGTCAATCTTAGCAGGTTAATAAAGGTAAAAGAAACATAAGTAGAGGGTGGTGGTAGTAATCTCAGCTAATGTCTAGTGTGCCACGCTTAAGGCATGGTTCCTAGAGAGTATTACAAAACAATGTAAGAGAGCATTTAAATGAAATTTGGGGTCAAAGACTGTTCAGAGATGAACATACCTGTTTCTGAAGTTGGTGTGTTCTGGCAGAGGTACTATACAGAGAGTCAGAGAGAGTGTACTTCAAATTAAATTGTATCTGGTAAGGTAAAACCTTTTTCCTTTGGAATTTGTTCAGAAATGATTTAGGTGTTATACCCAGAGTTTTTGGTCCTATGAGAGTTTCTTGGGAATGAGGAAGGGTTTGCCAGGATATTCTGAAAAAAACATTTTAGGCATCAAGTCTTTTGTGGGTTGTAAATCTCAGATTCTTAATTTAATGTTACTGGAGGCTTTCAGAGGACAAAGAACCAAGTTGCAGAGTTTTAAACTCAGAGGCAAGGTAGCATAGAAACTAATAAACTTTCTAATCTAAATATTATTCAGTTCAGAATGCACTGATAAATCCTTGACTTATCATACTTTATGGTTTTGTCTCTTAATGGGTAGAATAGTTGATGGAGAAGTAACAGGGGTCATGAGCCATGTAATATTTGTCATCTTGAGGTTTGTTTTAGCTTGGGAGGGGAATCACCAGAAATAGGCCCGAGGTTTTAGGAAATCAGATTTCACAAATATTTAGGGAAATGCTCTCTCATGACCCAAGTCTTGGGCCATAACTGGGAAAATGGCTTGAGAATTTGAGGTTTTCAAAAATGAAATTCATGGGGACTTCCCTGGTGGTCCAGTGGTTAAGACTGCGCTTCCACTGCATGGGGCGCAGGTTCAACCCCTGATCAGGGAACTACGATCCTGCATGCCGTGTGGCGTAACCCGCCCCCCTACAAAAAAAAAGAACTTCATGATATATAATCAGAAATGAACACAATGAGGAAAAAATGGAGACAAAGAGTAATGGATACATGCTATTTTGTGATCTCTCAAAGGTTGTGAGAAGAGTACAGTATACCTAAGTATGAAAGAATACTAAAGTCTATAAAAATAGTGTTAGAAAACCTCCGTTTCCTAACCTGAACTCTTGACAAGTGCTAAGGCTAACAAAAGGATTTTGTAAAAATATTTTGATAGCAAGACCAAAGGCTCATTACATGGGATCAGTGATGTAACAGAGTAAAAGAAGAATCGCTCTATCTCATTCTTTCTCTTTTTATTTTTCATCAAATAAAATAACCTTCAAACAAGAAAAGACAAGAGGAAATAATCCCTGATAAGAGGGAAGTGAAGCCTTAGATAAGGGGATTGATTGTACAGGAGTACCCAGCTGCCTTAGTAAGTTTAGTTGCTCATATAACTGATCTTTTAGAGATACTGAGAGATCATGATGATAAGTAATGCTTGAATAACTGTGTAAGACAGAGGCAAATTGTTTTTCTAGAAGGAAAATGAAGAAAGTGGATTCTCCCTTACAAAACATAGTGAACTTGATGTTGATGAGGCACAAGATTTTAGAATGTGTTATTAAAATTTACTTTTTAAATCACAGGAAGTAATGAACATTAGGAGCTGTTATGGATTCATTAAAACAAAAATGCCAGAACACCTTCAGTTCCTCTCTTCGGTAGGTTTTAGCAAGACTAGAAGAACAAAGAGCGTAAATAAAGTATTATATCTTGTTGGACAAGATGGAGAAATGTGGGTAGAATAGTACAGTCAGGTAAACATGTAAATAATTATAGAATTAAAGTATTGGTATGATATTACCCATAATATGTCACATACTACCTTTTAGTAGAACATGACAGATACTCTTGACTTTGACCTATTCAAATCATTGTTGATGACATGTAAAGGCACAGTGATCTGATGATTAAATTGAACAAGGACATGAGATGGGTGTGGGGCAGGGACTAGTAATATGGAATGATGAAGACAGCATCTAAAATGATCTCAACTGACTGAAGTGATGTGCCATATCTAACAAGATGAGTTATAGTAAGGACAGGTACATTTGCATAGCATTTTGTACTTTACAAAACACTTTCACACCCCTTGTCTCACCTGGTTTTCAGAAGAACTCAAAGAGATAGAGATAGTGGTATGCATTATCCCGCTTTTACCAAGCAAAAAACTAGGATTCAGTTTTTCACTTAAAGTCACATTTTCTTTGTTGTGGTGCTGGTGGTGGTGATGATCTGTTTTAGTTTTTTTTTCTTTTTTTCCTTTCTGCCCGGAATTCAGATTTATGCCGAGAGCAGTGAATGAAGAATGTTTTATGCCTTTTTTTGGTCTGTATGTTTTTACAGCTGTATTGAGGTATAATTAACATATGATAAATTGTATCTATTTAAAGTGTGGCAAGCTTTGATATATGTATATATTTGGGAAACAGTCACCACAATTTTAAAAAAGTTATCAAGTCCAGAAGTTTTGTTATATACCTTTGTAATTTATCCCTTTTTCCTCCTCCTTCCTTCCCGCTTTCTTTTTTTAATCTATTTATCTATTTATTTATTTATTTATTTTTGGCTGTGTTGGGTCTTCGTTGCTGCGTGTGGGCTTTCTCTGATTGCTGCAAGCAGGGGCTGCTCTTTGTTGCGGTGCGCAGGCTTCTCATTGCGGTGGCTTCTCTTTGTTGCGGAGCACGGGCTCTAGGCACGCGGACTTTGGTAGTTGTGGCACGTGGGCTCAGTAGTTGTGGCGTGCAGGCTCAGTAGTTGTGGTGCACGGGTGTAGTTGCTCTGTGGCATGTGGGATCTTCCCGGACCAGGGCTTGAACCCGTGTCCCTTGCACTGGCAGGCGGATTCTTAACCACTATGCCACCAGGGAAGTCCCTCTCTTTCTTTCTTTCCTTTTTCTTTTTTTTACTTTAAAAATTTTCTTTTTCCCTTCCCTTTTTCATTCTCAGGTAACCACCGGTCTGCTCTCTGTCATCTTAGATTAGTTTGCATTACCTAGAATTTCATATAAGTAGACTCACACAGTATGATCTTTTTTTGGTCTTTTTTCACTCAGAAAATTATTTTAAAAATCTCTTGATGTTGTTGCATATATTAATAGTTTTGTTCCTTTGTATTGCTCAGTAGTATTTTATTGTAAGGGAAGTACCACAGTTTGTTTATCCACTTACCCAGAAATGAACTTTTGAATTGTTTTCAGTTTTTGGCTATTACATACAAATCAAGCTGCTGTGAGTATTCATATGTAAATCTTTGTGTGGACATATTTTTTGATTCTCTAGGATAAATAACTACAGTGGAATGACTGAGTCATATTATAGCTTAACTTTTCAAGAAACTATTAAACTTTCCCAAAGTGGTTTTGCCATTTTACATTCCCACTAGCATTGTATTTATAAGAGTTCCAGTTGCTTCACATTATCCTCAGTACTTGATATGGTCAGTCTTTTTAATTTTAGCCATTATAGTGGAAGTGTAGTGTTGTCTCATTGTGGTTTAAATTTGCATTTCCCTAATGACTAATGTTGAAGATATTTTTGTGTACTTATTTGCCATCCATATATATTCTTTAATGAATGTTTAAATCTTTTGCTTATTTTTTATAGCTTGTCTTGTTGAATGGTAAGAGTTCTTTATATATTGTAGATACTAGTCCTTTGTCTTATATGTAGCTTGCAAGTATATTCTCCCATTTTGTGGCTTGTCTTTTCATTCTCTTAAGAGTATCTTTTTTTTTTTGATGGTTTTGCCCCACATCTGCTTGATATTAATTGGGCAAGTTGGGGACATGCTTTTTTTTTTTTTAAATTACTTAATTTATTTTTGGCTGCGTTGGGTCTTCGTTGCTGCACGCAGGCTTTCTCTAGTTGCGGCGAGCAGGGGCTAGTCTTCATTGTGGTGTGCAGGCTTCTCATTGCGGTGGCTTCTCTTTGTTGTGGAGCACGGGCTCTAGGTGCGTGGGCTTCAGTAGTTGTGGCACGCAGGCTCAGTAGCTGTGGCTGTTGGTCTCTAGAGCTCAGGCTCAGTAGTTGTGGCGCACAGGCTTAGTTGCTCCATGGCATGTGGGATCTTCCCAGACCAGGGCTCAAACCTGTGTCCCCTGCATTGGTAGGCGGATTCTCAACCACTGCGCCACCAGGGAAGTCCAAGGGTATCTTTTGAAGAGCAAAAGTTATTAATTTTGAAGTCCAGTTTATTGATTTTTTTTCCTTTTATGATTTGTGCTTTTCTGTCCTTTTTAAGAAATCTTTTGCCAAATCAAAGATCAGTAAGTTTTCCTCATATGTTTTCTTCTAGAAATTTTATAGTTTTCACTCTGAAATATAGGTCTATGATCCATTTGTAGTTAATTTTATATATTGTATGAGTTAAGGGTCAAGGGTTTTGTTTTGTTTCGTTTTGCTTATGGCTCTTCATTTGTTCTAGCACCATTTGTTGAAAAGATTACCCTTTCTCCACTGATTTCCCTTAGCACTTTTATTGATAATCTATTGACCACGTATCTATGTGGATCTATTTCTGAACTTTTTTTTCTGTTGCATTGATTAATTTGTTTTTTTGGGTTTTTTTGATGCCAGTATCACACTGTCTTGATTATTGTAGCTTTACAGTAAGTCTTGAAATCAGTTCTTTTTCAGAGTTGTTTTGGATTTTTTAGGTTCTTTGCATTTGCATGTTAAGTTTAGAATCGACTTGTCAATTTCTACAAAAAACCCTGAGGTTTTGATTAGGATTGCATTAAAGCTATGGATCAATTTGGGAAGAATTCACATCTTAACATTATATTAAGTCTTTTGATTAATGAACACAGTATATCTCTTGACTTATTTAGGTATCTTTACTTTTTCTTTGTAATGTTTTATAGATTTTAATATTTAGGTTTTGTACAGCTTTTATTGAAATTACCCCTAAGTATTTCATATTTTTTATGCTATTTGTAAATGGTATTTTTTAAATTAAAAATTCTGATTGCTTGTTGCTAGTGTATAGAAAAACAGTTGATTTTTGCATGTTGGCTTTGCATCCTGCACCTTTGCTAAACTCACTTATTAGTTCTAATTTCTTTTTTGTAGATTCCTGAAGATTTTTTTACATAGATTGTCATGTTGTCTGAGAATAAAGACAATTTTATTTCTACCTTTCTAATCTGTATGCCTTGTATTTCTTTTTCTGGCCTATTGCACTGGCTAGAACCTCCAGTACAATGTTGAATAGAAGAGGTGAGACCAGACTTCTTCTCTTGTTCCCAATCTTAGGGGGAAAGTATTGTCTTGTGCCATCAAGAAATATTACCTGTAGTTTTTTCATAGATGTCCTTAATCAAGTTGATGAAGTTCCCCTCTATTCCTAGTTTGCTGAGTTTGTTTTATTGTGAAGGGAGGTTGGCTCTTGCAATGATTTTTTCTGCACCTTTTGAGATGATCTATGATTTTCCTCTTTTTAGTCTGATAATATGGTGAACTGCATTGATTGATTATTGAATCTTAAACCAATCTTGCATTCCTTTGACAAACCTCAATTTGTAATATAGCTGGATTCCATTTGCTAAAATTTGTTGCTTTTTGTTTTGAACCTATATTTATGAGAAATATTGATCTGCAATTTTCCTATTATGTCTTTTTTTATGGTTTTGGTATCAGGATAACGCTAGCATTATAGAATAAGTTTTTAACTTCAAACCCAGTGTTTCTTCTATTACAGTATTGAAGTTGCCCAAGAAACAGAATGGGGAGTTATTAATTAGCATGTTGAAAATAGCTTTAAAATAGATAGGCTTCTTATAAGCATTTGTGTTTACGTTGGCAATGTCCTGATTGTTAGGTTGATTATTGTCGACATGCTTAAATTGAAGCTAAATAATTTTTATATAGAAGTAAAGGCATAAAATGTATAAGGTAGAAAAGGAGTCATAAAAATTGCCTACTCTGAGCAAGTGTCAAGGAAATGCATAAACGTAATGACTGACAAGATGATATATTTTCTGAGAATCACCTTACCTATAAGCAGTTACTGTCTATCATCCTCAGTAAAATTTATATCCTTTAGTATATTCCATAATAGCCCATCTCAGGCTGCCTTTTCCCTTTCCATTCCACTCACACCACAGATTTCCTTAGAAGGCCAGTCTGGAAATGAAGATAGAATAATAGTCACATTCTTAGTCTGTGACTGAGGTTGAGAATAGTTGATCAGTTGGTACATCTTTGGGGTGTTAAGCAGTGATAGGTAGTACTTGTTTCTATCTTGTTCTCATTGTAGCTAGGGGAGGCCCTCAACCTGGAGTGAGTCCTTCCTTCCCCCGTCCCTGTTTTCACTTTTCATTGGTCCATGAACAGAGGCTAGGAAGCTCTAGGGGTGGGCCCTGTATTAGTTTGAGTTCCAGGGTTTTCACCAGTGTATTAGACTAATGGTTTTTTAACTCTTAGTTGTTAAATTGCATTTTAAACGAAAGCTTAATGCAGAAGCCCAATAAAGAAAACAGATACAAGCTTGATTCTGTTAGTATAAATTTTGCAAATTCAGGTTTTTAGCATTCTAAATTTAATGAGAGCAATAAAGTTGCGATGGATGCAGATTTAATACCAAGGGGTACAGGTAACATTCTTCTTCAGTAACCAGTTTGTTTGGTTGAATATCAGTATTGAGAAAAATCCTGACTTCTCGGATAATTTAGTTCCATGTGACTTTTTTTTTTTTTTTTTAATAGCTTGCCTTGCAGTCTCACAGTATTTTTCAAGTAAAGTCATCTAGAACTTGGACATAAAGGAGTAGGAAATTGGTTTCACAGTTCAGTCACTAACAGTTTCTAACAAACTGCTCACATTTTTTATCATGTATTAAAAAGTCAGGAAAAGGGGAAAAAATTAAATGCTAAACAGTTGATATTGTCTTGATGAGACCGTTTATAGGTTCCTTTGTTGACTGCTGTTATGCTTTGATTAAGCACACAAGGCAAGATATGCCCTCATTTCACCTGCCACTTAATTGCTTGTGACATGCATGTGCTGTAGTGCACTTGCTTGTAAAGCTTTTAGTGAGCAAGTATGTGCAGGCCTGAATTGGGTCGGGGTGGAGGATGGGGAGGGAGAACAAAAGACCAGTGTAGCATTACAAGCCTTCCTAATCAATGACACGTTTACTAGGAGTCCAAATATATACACAGAGATAGCAGGAGAAACTTTATTCTGAGGTTTGCATGAAAATGAGTTGATTGTGGTATCTCCAGCTATTAATATTTGGTATAGAACTAATTTGAGTGTGTATATTTTTATTACACTTAAAAATATTATTTAAAAAAAACTACTTTCCAAAGGATATTCAAATCAAATGCTTGTGGAATTCCTGATAGTCTTCAGCAGGACCTGAGGTTCTGTGGAACAGTTTGAAGACCACTCTGCTAGACCATTGTCATTCCACATAGGAATGTTTTCTCCAGCTTCTCTTCAATCCTTATCTGAAATTAGAATTCTGGTAAATTAAGGGGAAAATACATAGGTCTCTATCACAGTGTGTTAATATTTATGAGTTTTATATGCTTAATGAGAGCAAAATAATAATTTAAAAAGCAATCAACAATGAATAACAAAAATTGAGACAGAATTCACCCCCCAAATATGAGGTATGTATAATTCACAATATATCGTAGTATTTAAAATATCTTTAAAATGTCTGCTTATTTTTTATGTTTCACATATTCTTGTTATTTATATGGGCAAAAATTCATATTTTTTAATTATTTATTTATTTATTATTATTTTTTTTTTGCGGTACACGGGCCTCTCACTGTTGTGGCCTCTCGCGTTGCGGAGTACAAGCTCCGGACGCACAGGCTCAGCGGCCATGGCTCATGGGCCCAGCCGCTCTGCAGCACACGGGATCCTCCCAGACCAGGGCACGAACCCGTGTCCCCTGCATTGGCAGGCGGACTGTCAACCACTGCGCCACCAGGGAAGCCCAGAAATTCATATTATTAACAGGTCTAAACTGAGACACCAATGATTTGCCTTCCTAAGTCTGAGCTTTAAAATGGCATTTCAGAACTCTCTTAATTCTCATACATTTATACAAGTTTTACCTGAAAGGAAGATGATAATACTTCTTGGCTTGTTTAACACACACAAGCACACATAAGGATATAATGAAGATGCAGAGTTTTCACAATGTTGCTTCAAAATAGATTCTTTCCTTCTCATGTGATCACTGTGAATTTTCTACCCCACACCTCTTCATTTCTCTCAGTCAGTTTCTTCACAGTTTTCATTCAGCTTTTCTCTCACTTTTACTTTTTTTTCCCATCAAGGTACATTTTATTGAGTTTTTTTAAAATTTAATTTAACTTTTTTTATATACAGCATGTTTTTATTAGTCATCAATTTTAAACTCATCAGTTGTATACATGTCAATCCCAATCGCCCAGTTCAGCACACCACCATCTCCACCCTCCCTGTGGCTTTCCTCCCTTGGTGTCCATACATTTGTTCTCTATATCTGTGTCTCAACTTCTGCCCTGGAAACCGGTTCATCTATACCGTTTTTCTAGGTTCCACATACATGTGTTAATATACGATATTTGTTTTTCTCTTTCTGACTTACTTAGCTCTGTATGACAGTCTCTAGATCCATCCACATCTCCACAAATGACTCAATTTCGTTCCTTTTTAGGGCTGAGTAATATTCCATTGTATATATGTACCACAACATTTTTTTAAATTAATTTATTTTATATTTATTTTTGGCTGCGTTGGGTCTTTGTTGCTGTTCACGGGCTTTCTCTAGTTGTGGTGAGAGGAGGCTACTCTTTGTTGCAGTGCATGGGCTTCTCATTGTGGTGGCTTCTCTTGTTGTGGAGCACTGGCTCTAGGCACACAGGCTTCAGTAGTTGCAGCACATGGGCTCAGTAGTTGTGGCTCATGGGCTGTAGAGCGCAGGCTCAGTAGTTGTGGCTCACGGGGTTAGTTGCTCCGCGGCATGTGGGATCTTCCGAGACCAGGGCTCGAACCCATGTCCCCTGCATTGGCAGGCGGATTCTTAACCACTGCGCCACCAGGGAAGTCCCTGTACCACAACTTCTTTATCCATTCATCTGTCGATGAGCATTTAGGTTGCTTCCATGACCTGGCTATTGTAAATAGTGCTGCAGTGAACATTGGGGTGCATGTGTCTTTTCTGAATTATGGTTTTCTCTGGGTATATGCCCAGTAGTGGGATTGCTAGATCATATGGTAATTCTGTTTTTAGTTTTTTAAGGAACCTCCATACTGTTCTCCATAGTGGCTGTGTCAATTTACATTCCCACTAACAGTGCAAGAGGGTTCCCTTTTCTCCACACCCTCTCCAGCATTTGTTGTTTGTAGATTTTCTGATGATGCCCATTCTAACGGGTGTGAGGTGATACCTCACTGTAGTTTTGATTTGCATTTCTGTAATAATTAGTGATGTTGAGCAGCTTTTCATGTGCTTCTTGGCCATCTGTATGTCTTCTTTGTAGAAATGTCTGTTAAGGTCTTCTGCCCATGTTTGGATTAGGTTGTTTATTTCTTTAATATTGAGCTGCATCTCACTTTTACTTTTGATTTATTAGAACCCCAAAATGTATAATTGAAAGAGATCTTAGAGGTGATTCAGTCCTATTCCAGTTTTAGAAGTTCAGAGTGAAATAATCCTAACCAGATGCTGGCTGGAAAAGAGCTTGAGTGTGTCTCCTTGAGTGTACAGATTTATATAAAGAAAAAAAAATCACAAAAATAAATTTATTTATTTATTAACTAACCACTTTGGTTCTAGAATCTCTATGTGGTCTTCCCTGTAACTTTAGACTTTGAATTACTAATTGGCAGAAAAATACTCATTATTTTAGTAATACACATATGTACATAAATAGTGATATTCTTCTATTTTTAAGATCCTAAGGCATTGTAGAATAGGAATGAGCAGACAGATTGAGACAGGCAGATCTGAATTGAAATCTTAGTTCGGCCACCTACTAATTGTGTGATCATGGGAAGTTACTTAGCCTCTCTTAAGTCTCATTTTCTTCATCTGTAAAGTAGAAAAATAACATGTGTAAAGGTCCTTGTGCATATTAGGAGCTCAATGAAGTGTAGGCAAGTAAATAAGTTGGTTATAATGATAAAAGATAAAGGATATGTTAAAAGCATGACAGCTGAAAGTGAAAGGAGAGGAAAAACGGACTGTAGTAGGGACAGTATGGAAGAATAGGAAAAATTGGGAACTACAGTAGATAGGAAACAGTTCGACTTGTATTTAGTTTAATTCTAATATTCTAAAGCACATTCTTTTCCTATTGCCATTAGTATATATTCTGCACAATTTTAACCCATATTGAACTTAAACATTTTCTCTTGTGATCAAATTGTATTTAAATTTTTAAGTGTCGTTTTTACTTGTTTTTATTAGTGTTATTGTTCTCTGAGTAATCACACATATTTTAATTTAATTTACAGGTGGCCGTTTGTTGCATCTGTTTTTTTGTTATTCTTCCTCTAAATCTTGTTGGTACAATACTTGGCCGAAATCTGTCAGGTCAACCGAACTTTCCGTGTCGTGTCAATGCAGTGCCTCGTCCCATACCGGAGAAAAAATGGTAAAGAGAATGCTAAATTTTATGTGATTGCTTCTCACAATATATAAATTCCTAAGGCTATTATGTATACATAATTTTTAGAATTGGCATGTATTTATAAGTTTAAACTTAAGAATTTGTCTTTTTACTTTTTCCTTCAATTTATATTGCTAGAGGTAGTAATAAATGATATGCTTATTTCACTTTTTTGAATATTGGTGCCATTTACAGAGAAATCAAATGCTTTGGTAAGTACACTAGTGCTAGGGTGGGACCTAAAGCGGCAGCCGTTGTATAACTGCAGTCTATAAACCAGATTTGACCTGCTGCCTGTTTTTATAAATAAAATTTTGTTGGAATATAGCCATGCCTGTTGACATATTGTCTGTGACTGCTTTTACAGGGTGGCATCAAAGTTGAGTAGTTATGACAGAGACCGTATCACCTGCAAAACCTGAAATACTTACTGTCTGAACCTTTACAGAAAAAGATTGCCAACCCCTGGCTTCTAATTTCACTTTCCTTTCCAGATATTTTATTATTTGAAACAACATTGACTTATAGCCATAGATTTTGTATCAATTGAGAGAGGAATTAGTAGTGAGACCAATTATAACTTACTGACCTATGTTCTTTACCTTCACTTTTGGGATAGTATAGAATCGCTCAAATACATTTTTCACATTTTATGCACAAAATGTATTTTTGAGGATCTCCCATAATTCAAGATTTAATCCTGACAAAGGATGACAGGTATTTCTGTTTAACAGCTAAAGCGATTCTTCTATTGCAATAGTGTAAGCATAGTTTATAGTTCATTTGACTGTTCAGCTTTGAAATAGTGATTCTTGATGGATTTTTAACTTGAGATGGTTTGTATTTTTTCAGCTTTTGGACATAAAATGAGATGTTACTAATATGTTTATATTTCTAATTTTCATAATTCAAATTTGAACAAAATGTGAACTCCTATGTTTTGCTTTTTAAGATTAGTAAATTGAGGACTTCCCCAGCAGTCCAGTGGTTAAGACTCCACCCTTCCACTGCAAGGGGTGCGGGTTCGATCTCTAGTGAGGGAACTAAGATCCCATGTGCCGCATGGCGCAGCCAAAAATAAATAAATAAAAAATAAAATAAAATAAAATTAGTAAATTGAACGTTTTAGTGCTGATTTATACTATTCTGCATTCTTTATTTTCCTAATTCTTACTTGCAGACATAAATAGAACAGTCTTACTGTACATTTGTTTTATTCCCCATCTCATAAGAATAGCTATATGGTAGACTCTACATATTCATAATAAGGGATATATACTGAAAAGCCTCCATTCCTAGATATTTTGCTATATTGTAAGTATAACTTATGTTTAAGTATTTATATAGTCTTTTGTAGACTTGGAGGTATGTAGACATTTGCAGAAGTGGAGGCTGAATAAAATAGCCCCGTAGTGTAAAGGAGAATGATCTGTTCTAGTCCTAGGAATTGTCCGTGTTCTTTTTCTCTAGGATTGGTGCTTATGAGAACTTTTGTAGTCTGTTTTTTAAAGTCAGTTTTATCTTCAAATCAAGATTAGACTGTTAAGGCTCATTGATACCCTAACGTTTGTTCCTTTACCCATTACTGGGGAGGATAAGGTTAAAGGAAAAGCATAGAAATCACAAAAGTTCCTCTGGGTCACTAGGGCTGGTGAAGGAGAGGAAGGAGCAACACGCGACCTTGCTAATAACCCTGGGTCATATTTAGGTGTAGGAAGGCTCGCGTGTCTCTTCATTTTCTTTATATAGTTGTATGGGAACCAAAATCTGAATACTAGATCTGGCGAGCATGTCATTTTTAACCTCTGTGGATCTTGGCTTTCTGTAAAAGGAGGAAAGAAGACTAGACTTTAAAATTTTTTTTTCGGCTCTCAAACTCATTTTCTTCTCAGTTTTGTAGTTTGTTCATTTCAGAAATAGTAGTTTACTATCTTTTATGTGCCACATACTGTGCTGGACACTGGGAATACCTAGATGAATAGCTTCTGCATGCCAGGGTTTATAATCTAGTGAGGTATTTAATTAGACAGTACAGTATAGTGTGGTAAGTGCTGCCATGGAGTTACGTTCAAGAGACAGTGGAAGAACCCACCTCTTCTTGGGAGACCCGAGAAAGGCTTTATGGGGCGAACACTTGAGTCAGTGCTCGCAGGAGAGAACCGTGAGACAAGGGAAGGCATTGCAGGTGGAGAATTACCGATTGCAATCAGTAAGTGTTGAGTGAATGAATGAGGTTTGAATTTTATTTTTTATTCATTCTTTAACTCCTTTTATAACTCAGAACCCATAATACCTTAATTGTGTGATTCATAGGAGAACAAGTTACTGAACCAAGGAAAGCATGAGCAAAGAGATTGGCAAGGCCACAATTTGGGAAACATTATTTCAGATGCAGGGGGGTCTCAAGACTTTTCTTTCCCTATGGCTTTCTGTAAGGTAAATGACGAAAATTTTTAGAAGTTACCGAAAAGTATAGAACAAGAGCAAATACTCATAGTTTTTCTTGAGTTCTGCCAGTCGCAAGTATTTGTGTTCCACAAGTTCTTATCTCGGCCTTTAATGCCAAAAAGAATTTTGACTATAACCTATGGCTAATTTGAAGTCCCCTCTCAGTATTGTGCCTCTTTGAATTTTTGGTTTTCTGTTTACTGGTTTGTTTCTATCCTTTAGATTATTTTTAAGTACCAAGCATCTGATTTCTATTATCAGGGTTTATATAATATAATGTGGAAATCATACTAGAAGTTTACTGTTAATTTTAATATTTTCCAGGTTCATGGAGCCTGCAGTTATTGTTTGCCTGGGAGGAATTTTACCTTTTGGCTCAATCTTTATTGAAATGTAAGTTTTGGCAATGTATTTATGTTTTGGGGGATTTCATTATAATAAGAAAATTTAGGAGTTAGGATAGGTATAGAATCATCAGATGGGCAGGCATCTAACAGAGTTAGTTTGTTAAGTCCATGCTTTTAGAAAGGGGTCTATGTAGTCTGTCGAAAGGTGGTTTTTGGGCTTCCCTGGTGGCGCAGTGGTTGAGAGTCCGCCTGCCGATGCAGGGGACACAGGTTCGTGCCCTGGTCTGGGAAGATCCCACATGCTGCAGAGCGGCTGGGCCCGTGAGCCATGGCCGCTGAGCCTGCGTGTCCGGAGCCTGTGCTCCGCAACGGGAGAGGCCGCAACAGGGAGAGGCCCGCGTACCGCAAAAAAAAAAAAAAAAAAAAAAGTGGTTTTCTGCTTTGTTCTCAAATATTCAGGTGAAGCTTATACTGTTTTTGTATTGTGTTCTAGACCTTTCTCACCAAACAGGAGATCTTAGAAATCAAAGCATGCATGCTAGAGAATGCATGCATGTCAGACCAGCCTTTGATCAGCTACATGATATAAGAAATTACTGATTTTTATTTTTAAAATATTTCTAAGGGTCCAGGAAACTAGGTAAACCATTACCTACCAGTTAGTCAAGATCCTGACATCTTTGGATACACATTCATTCCTAGTCTTCTTCCATCAAGGCCCACAGGAGTGCTGGGAATTATGTATGTGTTTCGGGGGGGAGATATGCCATCTTGTGCCCAGTTACCATGCTTCATATCTGCATCCTTGGTTCCCCACTGCAAAATATAAGCATTTCTTTTCTCAGCCTGTGTTCCAATGTTCCTTGATGGGAATGCTCTGGCATCTTAGAAGAGACAGTTCTTTGTATGGGACTTTTTCAAGAACTGCAGTCATACACCTCTGGATCCTGCCCATGAAATGCCAGTCATTGTGACTACTCAAAATTTCCTTACACGTTTCCAGACGCCCCAGTGCTGATTCTCTCCTGTACAGTGGATGCCTCCTTAAGAGGTGTGATTGAATCTGACAGTTGGTTAATTGAAAAAGTTGGCTCATGTAAGGGAATTATTAAAAAAAGATACATACATAACATTTTATTTTAACTTAAAACAACTAAAGGTACATCTTTCACTGATTTTTAAAAAAAATATAGAGCCAAGGTCTTGCCTTTGTACCTAGTTGACGTTTCCATCATTTTTACCTTTGAAATTCATAATGCATCTTCTGTATTTTCCAAACTTTTTAAAGTGGAGCAGGAATGTAAAGACCTGTCTGAAGTATCCTAAGTGCAGAATCCTTCTAGATTTGTACATTTGTCCCCCAGTCTTTTATAGTTGTCTCACCCACGCCCAGTTTTATCACTTGTTTTTTAGTGGCTCACCTTATTGAATTTTTCCAAAGTATTCAACATAATTTTCATAGAAATCATAATTCTTTTAGCTATCATGTTTATTTCTTTATGTGACATTTAAATTGTCTAATTACACGAATAAGGACAACTGACATAGATTTGGGCCACTCCTGGGGGTCACCTGCCAGCTGTGGGTATTAGTCGGCACCTTAGAGGGATTGGAGAGCATGTCACTCTAGCTCATGGTTTAATAAAAACCAGTTCGAGAAATTCTTTTGTACTTTCTGACTTGTGTCCTCACCCTGATTTGACTTGCCACTATTTTTTCCTTCCTACCCTGTCCATACTACCTTGTGGATCACATCTCTTCCCGTTTTCTCGGGTACTCTGTTCCGTTTGGTAGCCACTTTGCTGTATCTTTAACTTCTCTGCTTTGACCACCCTCACACCTGTTCTCCTCTTGGTAGCCACAGTGGTCTTTTTAAGGTATCAGTCTGATCATGTCACTTATTTGCTAAAGACTTCTCATTTTCATTGAGGTAAGGTCCAAACCCCATCACATAGTCAATAAAGACCTTCATAATATAGAATCTGGCCCTGTTCTCTTCTCCAGCCTCATCTCTTATCTCTCACAGTTCATTTGAAGTTCTAGCCATACTGAATTACTTTGAGTCTTTCTAAATACAGTGAATTCCTTTGTGAGCCTTTGCCTTTGCTGTTCCAATGCATGGAATATTCTTCTAGCTCCCCACCCACCATGCCTTATCTGATTCTTCTCACCACCCTTCCCTACCCCCAGAGCCCCACCCAGCCAAGCCAGTAAGTTGCCCCTGTTAGGTGCATTGGAGAAGCACTTGTGTGTCATGATAGCCCCTTTACTAGTTCCCACTGAACTAATCTCCTTCAGAGTAAAGACTTTGTCTTCAATTCTGTTCTCACTGCTTCTCTGATATGTATAGGGCCTCTGTAAATATCTGTTGAAAGAATTGGTGATGAATAAGGTAACTAACAAGCAGAAGGGAACAAGAAAAAGAAAAGAGGCTAAAAAACCCTTTTTGGGGCTTCCCTGGTGGCGCAGTGGTTGAGAGTCCACCTGCCGATGCAGGGGACACGGGCTCGTGCCCCGGTCCGGGAAGATCCCACATGCCGTGGAGGAGCTGGGCCCGTGAGCTGTGGCCGCTGGGCCTGCGTGTCCAGAGCCTGTGCTCCGCAGCGGGAGAGGCCACAGCAGTGAGAGGCCCGCGTCCCGCAAACAAAAAAAAAAACACGCTTTTTGTTTAACTATGGCTTGTGTAATGGAATTAGAGTAAAGGGTCTTTTTTTGGTATAAAATCTTAATGCCCTTTCTTTTGTGGTACTGTGAAAATGGCATGAAGCTTCCATAGGCTTTCTTTTCCTAATTATTTTTATTTTCCTAATTTTATACATTATTACTATATCAAACCTTTTTTTAATTTAATAGGGTGTTTCATAAAATATAAAATACATTGTTTATAAAGTGTCATATCTAGAAAAAAATGAAAGAACAAGGAAATTGACTATTTAAAAAATAAGAATTTTTAGCTATTTTCATTTCCACAGTATACTCCTTAAGCTTCTAATTTATTTAGTTTGCTTAGAGATGGATACCCTACCCTACTAATGAGTCTGTTCTTGAAAGATTATCTAAGAAAATATTTTTGAGAGAATTTTAAATGACTTAATGAAAAGGGGGTAAGGGAAACTGTTGGAAGTTACTTGAAAGAAAAATACTGAGATTTAAGTGAGAAAAAAGTGAGAACTAAGATGCAAGTGAGATTTAGCAAGAGCAGTGTGAGCTACATGAATAAAGACTAGAAAACTGTGTCTTCGTTGTGTTGTATTTAGGTATTTCATCTTCACATCTTTCTGGGCGTATAAGATCTATTATGTCTATGGCTTCATGATGCTGGTGCTGGTCATCCTGTGCATTGTGACCGTCTGTGTGACCATCGTGTGCACATACTTTCTACTAAATGCAGAGGATTATAGGTGGTGAGTACTTATTTCTGGGAAGAACCTCTGGGGACCATAATATTTTAAAATAAGATTCCACTTGAAGTGTATCAAGTGGAGTAAAAGATCTGTATAGAAATTTTCCTCCTTAAGATAGTATAGGGATTTTTTTTTCAATTATAAAAATGTTGATGATTTTAGAGGAAAAATAATATCAGTCAAAAAAATTTTTGTTGGTATTAATGAGGGTCATTAGTTTAAACACTAGGAGACAGGTCTGAAAAAGGAAATGGTTTATTTAGGGTCATTTATAATAGTAAATTTGACAAAATTTAGGATCTCTCCTTCCAATTCTTAGGCTTTCTCCTCGTTGATATATTTAAATGCCATTGTACATTTGTACATGCATTTGTTTTTAAATATACAGAATCTTAAAGGATATTTTTATAAAAGTCTTTGCTTTAAAATCTTTCAGTGCCATCCATTCAAAAGGGTTACTTTTTTTCTTCAGGCAATGGACAAGTTTTCTCTCTGCTGCATCAACTGCAATTTATGTTTACATGTATTCCTTTTACTACTATTTTTTCAAAACAAAGTAAGTGGAGACATTTTTTCATTTTGTATTTTAGAAGCTAAGTTTGTCATTTAAATACTAGAATTTAGGCCTTATGTCTAAAGTAAAAATGGATATACTATATATAATTTTTTGGTTTTATTTCAGGATGTATGGCTTATTTCAGACATCATTTTACTTTGGATATATGGCGGTATTTAGCACAGCCTTAGGGATAATGTGTGGTAAGTTCTGAACTTCCTGGAACATCATGAGTAAATCTTTGAGTGTTTCTGAATCAGAAAAATACAGTAATTGGAAATTAAGAAACTACTTTCTGTTGTTTGATCAGGAATACCAAAATAAACTCAAGCATCTGATTTCAGTTCTTTTGACTATTCCTCAAAATCTAATTTACTACCTCACTGATTTCTTTTTTACTTTCCTGTTTTTAGTAATTCTGTATAGCACTATTTTTATTTTCCATACCACAATTAGTTTCTTATTCATGTTGAGAATTGTTGTTTTTGTTTGTTTGTTTAGTTTAGATTCTTTGGAAAAGATTATTATGTAAACAGGTTAAGGTTTGGCTGAATGGTGTTTGTTTGGAAGTTTCTGTTCCACCGTTCATGGAGGTAGCAGTGTCCAGGAGGCAGCACAGTTGACTGGTTACCAGTACACGCTTGGGTGTCTGTAGACTGGGCTTAAGTTCTGGCTGTGCCATCTGTGGTTCTATACCTTGATCCAGTTCCCTAAGCTCTCCAAGCCTCTGTAAAATGAGGATAATACCACTGTTTCATAGGTCTATCACAATCTTCTCTTAGATGGAAGAGGTGATAGTTATCACCAATAATAGAGTCTCTAGTATGTGTGAAATAACTAGAAAACAAAGAAAGAACTTTTGGAAGCAGCATGAAAAATGGAAAAACATGGACTGAAAAGCCTGAGAGACCTGGATTAAATCTCCATGCTGCCTCTCACTGTTTTTTGTGGCCATGGGAAGGCGTATCAACCTTTCTAAATCTCATTTTCTAATCTATAAAATGGGCATAGCTTTCAGAGTAGTTATTTGTGATAGTGTCATGTGTGTAAAGCACCAAGTGTAATGCAGGTCTGTTATTACGTGTTAAGAGATAGCCAGTTACATGGGAGACACGGTGGAGAATTTCTGGGAAGAGCTAGACTTTGGGGGACCAATTAGTCCTGGTTGTGAATCGTATTGCCCCTACTTAATAGCCCTGTTACTGTGGCCAAATTATTTAACCTTTATTCCTCAACATTCTCATTTGCAAAACAGTAGTATTACCTACCTTGCAGGGTTTTGATGAGGAGTCACTGATTGACTGTGGGTAAACATCAGGTGGATGGCAGATGCTCAGTGAGTGCCGGCTGCTGCTGTTACGGGGTTGAGGAGGGCCAAGCGTCTTGGGCTGTCCTTCTCTTCTGGGGTTGTGTCTTTGTTTCTGTAGATTCTTTGGGTTTCTACACCATGTGTTTTCACCTCAGAGCAATTTCATGACACTGAGTCCTGGCAGAGGTATCTTAAGGGAAAATGTACAAGCAGCTCAGTTTTTTTCTGGTTCAGGTTTTTACCCAAAAAATGAAGCTAATTCCCTAGTTACCTCATAGGAATGATGTAAGGCTTAATGAATAATAACTCTGGAGACGTTTCCAGATAGTGTATAATTCAGAACTAACCCACACACACACTTTTTTATTTTTATTTTTTGGTAATTCTGCCTTTAGCTATAGGATGGGCAATAGAATAAGGAAAACAGAATTATCTTGCTAAAACCTGGGTCCTGGTATGACATTTGTGGACCTCTTTAGGGTACCAAGGTTGCTTTCTTCTTTCATCAGAGGAATCTGTTCTGCAGAATGGTAGTTGCCAGAGATGAAGGTGGTCAAAAGGTCCAAACTTCCAATTATAAGATGAATAACTTCTGGGGATGTAATGTACAGTAAGGTGATTAGATTTAAGAATATTGTGTTTTACATTTGTAAGCTGTTAAGAGAGTGGTCTTAAAAGTTCTTATCACAAGAAAAAAACCTTTGAAACTTTGTAAGGTAATGGATGTTAACTGAATTTATTGAGTGATCATTTTGCAATACATACATATATCAAATCATTATGTCCACCTTAAACTAATATAATATTACATGATAATTAAAAAAAAAGAATCTATACTCAGCCATAAAAAAGAGTGAAATAATGCCTTTTGCGGCAACATGGATGGACCTAGAGATTATCATACAAGGTGAAGTAAGTCAGACAGAGAAAGAAAAATATCATATAATATCACTTACATGTGGAATCTAAAAAATGATACAAATGAACTTATTTACAAAACAGAAACAGACTCACAGATTTATAAAACAAACTTACGGTTACCAAAGGGGAAAGAGATGGAGGGGAGGGATAAATTAGGAGGTTGGGATTAACATATACACACTACTAGATATAAAATAATCAACAAGGACCTACTGTATATAGCACAGGGAACTCTACTCAATACTCTGTAATAGCCTTTATGGGAAAAGAATCTGCAAAAGAATAGATATATGTATATGTATAACTAAATCACTTTGCTGTACTACTGAAACTAGCACAACATTGTAAATCAACTATACTCCAATATAAAATAAAAGTTAAAAAAAAAAGAATCTGTTCGTATATACCATGTATGTGACCACTGTGTACACACATATACAAATGACACTGACTGTAAAGTAGTAAAACTAATTTCACCAGCTATAAGGGAAGACAGTTCTCTATATTATAGTTACACATTTTATTTATAGCTGCTGTGATAACCTTTCCTTGTGATAATTAGTTAACCAAATTTGAGAGAAAGTTGAATAGGAACTGAAAGCTAAGTCTGGATTTGTGTTATATGGGAACATCCTGTGTATCCCTTGACAGTCAAAAATTTCGTTTAGTATTATTGGCCATCCTTCCTTCAGAATATTGTTCCCCGAACTCCTCGTTATTTAATGAGATCTTTCATTTTTTTTTAATTTTCTAATTTAATTTAATTTATTTTTTTATACAGCAGGTTCTTATTAGTCATCAATTTTATACACATCAGTGTATACATGTCAATCCCAATAGCCCAATTCAGCACACTACCATCCCCCCCCCCCCCGCGCCTTTCCCCCCTTGGTGTCCATACGTTTGTTCTCTACATCTGTGTCTCAACTTTTGCCCTACAAACTGGTTCATCTGTCCCATTTTTCTAGATTCCACATATGTGCATTAATATACGATATACGTTTTTCTCTTTCTGACTTACTTCACTCTGTATGACAGTCTCTAGATCCATCCACGTCTCCACAAATGACTCAGTTTGGTTCCTTTTTATGGCTGAGTAATACTCCATTGTATATATGTACCACAACCTCTTTATCTATGCGTCTGTCAGTGGGCATTTAGGTTGCTTCCATGACCTGGCTATTGTAAATAGTGCTGCAATGAACATTGAGGTGCATGTGACTTTTTGAATTATGGTTTTCTCTGGGTGTATGCCCAGTAGTGGGATTGCTGGATCATATGGTAATTCTATTTTTAGTTTTTTAAGGAACCTCCATACTGTTCTCCATAGTGGCTGTATCAATTTACATTCCCACCACCATTGCAAGAGGGTTCCCTTTTCTCCACACCCTCTCCAGCATTTGTTATTTGTAGATTTTCTGATGAAGCCCATTCTGAGCAGTGTGAGGTGATACCTCATTGTAGTTTTGATTTACATTTCTGTAATAATTAGTGATGTTGAGCAGCTTTTCATGTGCTTCTTGGCCATCTGTATGCCTTCTTTGGAGAAATGTCTATTTCGGTCTTCTGCCCATTTTTGGATTCGGTTGTTTGTTTCCTTAATATTGAGCTAATTGAGCTGTTTATATATTTTAGAGATTAATCCTTTGTCCGTTGATTCGTTTGCAAATATTTTCTCCCATTCTGAGGGTTCTCTTTTCGTCTTGTTTATGGTTTCCTTTGCTGTACAAAAGCTTTTAAATTTCTTTAGGTCCCATTTGTTTATTTTTGTTTTTATTTCCATTACTCTAGGAGGTGAATCAAAAAAGATCTTGCTCTGATTTATGCCAAAGAGTGTTCTTCCTATGTTTTCCTCTAAGAGTTTTATAATGTCCGGTCTTACGTTTAGGTCTCGAATCCATTTTGAGTTTATTTTTGTGTATGATGTTAGGGAGTGTTCTAATTTCATTCTTTTACATGTAGCTGTCTAGTTTTCCCAGCACCACTTATTGAAGAGACTGTCTTTTCTCCATTTATATCCTTGCCTCCTTTGTCATAGATTAGTTGACCATAGGTGCGTGGGTTTATCTCTGGGCTTTCTCCCTTGTTCCATTGATCTATGTTTCTGTTTTTGTGCCAGTACCATATTGTCTTGATTGCTGTAGCTTTGTATTATAGTCTGAAGCAGGGAGTCTGATTCCTCCAGCTCCGTTTTTTTCCCCTCAAGACTGCTTTGGCTATTCAGGGTCTTCTGTGTCTCCATATAAATTTCAAGAATTTTTGTTCTAGTTCCGTAAAAAATACCATTGATAATTTGATAGGGATTGCATTGAATCTGTAGATTGCTTTGGGTAGTATAGTCATTTTCACAGTATTGTTTCTTCCAATCCAAGAACATGGTAAGTATGTCTCTCCATCTGCTGGTATCATCTTTAGTTTCTTTCATCAGTGTCTTCTAGTTTTCTGCATACAGGTGTTTTGTCTCCCTAGGTAGGTTTATTCCTAGGTATTTTATTCTTTTTGTTGCAATGGTAAATGGGAGTGTTTCCTTAATTTCTGTTTCACATTTTTCATCACTAGTGTATAGGAATGCAAGAGATTTCTGTACATTAATTTTGTATCCTGCAACTTTACCAGATTCATTGATTAGCTCTAGTAGTTTTCTGGTAGCATTTTTAGGATTCTCTATGTATAGTATCATGTCATCTGCAGACAGTGACAGTTTTACTTCTTCTTTTCCAATTTGTATTCCTTTTATTTCTTTTTCTTCTCTGATTGCCATGGCTAGGACTTCCAAAACTGTGTTGAATAATAGTGGTGAGAGTGGACTTCCTTGTCTTGTTCCTGATCTTAGAGGAAATGGTTTCAGTTTTTCACCATTGAGAATGATGTTTGCTGTGGGTTTGTCGTATATGGCCTTTATTATGTTGCGGTAGGTTGCCTCTCTGCCCACTTTCTGGAGAGTTTTTATCATAAATGGGTGTTGAATTTTGTCAGAAGCTTTTTCTGCATCTATTGAGATGATCATATGGTTTTTATTCTTCAATTTGTTAATATGGTGTATTACATTGATTGATTTGCATATATTGAAGAATCCTTGCATCCCTGGGATAAATCCCACTTGATCATGGTGTATGATCCTTTTAATGTGTTGTTGGATTCTGTTTGCTAGTATTTTGTTGAGGATTTTTGCATCTATATTCATCAGTGATACTGGTCTGTAATTTTCTTTTTTTGTAGTATCTTTGTCTGGTTTTGGTATCAGGGTGATGGTGGCCTCATTAGAATGAGTTTGGGAGTGTTCCTTTGCAATTTTTTGGAAGAGTTCGAGAAGGATGGGTGTTAGCTCTTCTCTAAATGTTTGATAGAATTCACCTGTGAAGCCATCTGGTCCTGGACTTTTGTTTGTTGGAAGATTTTTAATCACAGTTTCAATTTCATTACTTGTGATTGGTCTGTTCATATTTTCTATTGCTTCCTGGTTCAGTCTTGGAAGGTTATACCCCTCTAAGAGTTTGCCCATTTCTTCCAGGTTGTCCATTTTATTGGCATAGGGTTTGTTTTAGTAGTCTCTTAGGATGCTTTATATTTCTGCAGTGTCGTAACTTCTTTTTTATTTCTAATTTTACTGATTTGAGTCCTCTCCCTCTTTTTCTTGATGAGTCTGGCTAATGGTTTATCAATTTTATTTATCTTCTCAAAGAACCAGCCTTTAGTTTTATTGATCTTTGCTATTGTTTTCTTTTTTTCTATTTCATTTATTTCTGCTCTGATCTTTATGATTTCTTTCCTTCTGCTAACTTTGGGTTTTGTTTGTTCTTCTTTCTCTGGTTCCTTTAGGTGTAAGGTTAGATTGTTTATTTGAGATTTTTCTTGTTTCTTGAGGTAGGCTTGTATAGCTATCAACTTCCCTCTTAGAACTGCTTTTGCTGCATCCCATAGGTTTTGGATCATCGTGTTTTCATTGTCATTTGTCTCTAGGTATTTTTTGATTTCCTCTTTGATTTCTTCAGTGATCTCTTGGTTATTTAGTACGGTATTGTTTAGCCTCCATGTGTTTTGTGTTTTTCACGTTTTTTCCCCTGTAATTCGTTTCTAATCTCATAGAGTTGTGGTCAGAAAAGATGCTTGATATGATTTCAATTTTCTTAAATTTACTGGGGCTTGATTTGTGACCCAAGATGTGATCTATCCTGGAGAGTGTTCCGTGCGCACTTGAGAAGAAAGTGTAATCTGCTGTTTTTGGATGGAATGTCCTGTAAATATCAATTAAATCTATCTGGTCTGTTGTTTCATTTAAAGCTTCTGTTTCCTTATTTATTTTCACTTTGGATGATCTGTCCATTGGTGTAAGTGAGGTGTTAAAGTCCCACAGTATTATTGTGTTACTGTCGATTTCCTCTTTTAGAGCTGTTAGCAGTTGCCGTATGTATTGAGGTGCTCCTATGTTGGGTGCATATATATTTATAATTGTTATATCTTCTTCTTGGATTGATCCCTTGATCATTATGTAGTGTCCTTCCTTGTCTCTTGTAACAGTCTTTATTTTAAAGTCTATTTTATCTCATAAGAATATTGCTACTCCAGCCTTTTTTCATTTCCTTTTGCATGGAATATCTTTTTCCATCCCCTCACTTTCAGTCTGTATGTGTCCCTAGGTCTGAAGTGGGTCTCTTGTAGACAGCATATATATGGGTCTTGTTTTCTGGGTTTTTTTTGTGGTACGCAGGCCTCTCACTGTTGTGGCCTCTTCTGCTGCGGAGCGCAGGCTCCGGACGCGCAGGCTCAGCAGCCATGGCTCACGGGCCCAGCCGCTCCGTGGCATGTGGGATCTTCCCGAACCGGGGCACAAACCCACGTTCCCTGCATCAGCAGGCGGACTCTCAACCACTGCGGCACCAGGGAAGCCCTGGGTCTTGCTTTTGTATCCATTCAGCAAGCCTGTGTCTTTTGGTTGGAGCATTTAACCCATTCACGTTTAAGGTAATTATCAATATGTATGTTCCTGTGACCATTTTCTTAATTGTTTTGGGTTTGTTTTTTGTAGTTCCTTTTCTTCTCTTGTGTTTCCCACTTAGAGAAGTTCCTTTAGCATTTGTTGTAGAGCTGGTTTGGTGGTGCTGAATTCTCTTGGCTTTTGCTTGTCTGTAAAACTTTTGATTTCTCCAGCAAATCTGAATGAGATCCTGCCTGGTAGAGTCATCTTGGTTGTAGGTTCTTCCCTTTCATCACTTTAAGTATATCATGCCACTCCCTTCTGGCTTGTAGAGTTTCTGCTGAGAAATCAGCTGTTAACCTTATGGGAGTTCCCTTGTATGTTATTTGTCATTTTTCCCTTGTTGCTTTCAGGAATTTTTCTTTGTCTTTAATTTTTGTCAGTTTGATTACTATGTGTCTTGGCATGTTTCTCCTTGGATTTATCCTGTATGGGACTCTGCGCTTCCTGGACTTGGGTGGCTATTTTCTTTGCCATGTTAGGGAATTTTCAACTATAGTCTCTTCAAATATTTTCTCTGGTCCTTCCTCTCTCTCTTCTCCTTCTGGGACCCCTATAATGCGAATGTTGTTGTGTTTAATGTTGTCCCAGAGGTCTCTTAGGCTGTCTTCATTTCTTTTCATCCTTTTTTCTTTATTCTGTTCCACAGCAGTGAATCCCACAATTCTGTGTTCCAGGTCGCTTATCCATTCTTCTGCCTCAGTTATTCTGCTCTTGATTCCTTCTAGTGTAGTTTTCATTTCAGTTATTGTATTGTTCATCTCTGTTTGTTTGTTCTTTAATTCTTCTAGGTCTTTGTTAACATTTCTTGCATCTTCTCGATCTTTGCCTCCATTCTTTTTCCGAGGTCCTGGATCATCTTCACTATCATTATTCTGAATTCTTTTTCTGAAAGGTTGCCTGTCTCCACTTCATTTAGTTGTTTTTCTGGGGTTTTATCTTGTTCCTTCATCTGGTACATAGCCCTCTGCCTTTTCATCTTGTCTGTCTTTCTGTGAATGTGGTTTTTGTTCCACAGGCTGCAGTATTGTAGTTCTTCTTGCTTCTGCTGTCTGCCTTCTGGTGGATGAGGGTATCTAAGAGGTTTGTTTAAGTTTCCTGTTGGGAGGGACTGGTGGTGGGTAGAGCTGACTGTTGCTCTGGTGGGCAGAGCTCAGTAAAACTTTAATCTGCTTGACTGTTGATGGGCGGGGCTGGGTTCCCTCCCTGTTGGTTGTTTGGCCTGAGGCAGCCCAGCACTGGAGCCTACCTGGGCTCTTTGGTGGGGCTAATGACAGACTCTGGGAGGGCTCACGCCAAGGAGCACTTCCCAGAACTTCTGCTGCCAGTGTCCTTTTCCCCACGGTGAGCCACAGCCACCCCCCGCCTCTGCAGGAGACCCTCCAACACTAGCAAGTAGGTCTGGTTCAGTCTCCCCTGGGGTCACTGCTCCTACCCCTGGGTCCTAGTGCACACAGTACTTTGTGTGTGCCCTCCAAGAGTGGAGTCTCTGTTTCCCCCAGTCCTGTTGGAAGTCCTGCTGTCAAATCCCACTAGGCTTCGCAGTCTGATTCTCTAGGAATTCCGCCTCCTGTTGCCGGACCCCCAGGTTGGGAAACCTGATGTGGGGCTCAGAACCTTCACTCCAGCGGGTGGACTTCTGTGGTATAAGTGTCCTCCAGTCTGTGAGTCACCCACGCAGCAGTTATGGGATTTGATTTTACTGTGATTGCGCCCCTCCTACCGTCTCATTGTGGCTTCTCCTTTGTCTTTGGATGTGGGGTATCTTTTTTGGTGAGTTCCAGCGTCTTCCTGTCGATGATTGTCCAGCAGCTAGTTGTGATTCTGGTGTTCTCGCAAGAGGGAGTGAGAGCACGTCCTTCTACTCTGCCATCTTGGTTCCTCCTCTGAAATCTTTCTTGATTATCACCAGCAATCAATGAGGTATGGAGTCATGGGATTATGCAGAATGTTACTTTTTTCTTGAATCTTTCTATAATATGATATAAGGAAGACCTGGAGAGGTAATATCTTGACATTTACAAAGAAAATGGAATTAAGTTAGCTAAAGTTTTTGAACGCATTTCCTGTTGAAATTTCATCTTACTGCCTAACAGTCTTGGCACATTTACAGTTCCCTGCTGTTCTGGCAATGTCCCAACATTTATTCTTTAAAGGGTTTGTATGCCTTCAGTGTTAATTGGTGTTTTGGGGGGAGGGGAAACATTTCACAGTGGAAATGATTAAAATGTCATAATACAAAAGTTATACATACGCATCAGGTTATGTTGCTAAAAATGCTTTTTCAGTCAGTAATTGAAAGAAAAATATTAGATTTTTTTTAATGTAGGAAAAATAAATAATTATAAGGTGGGAAATAATTAGATATTGTTGTAGACTTTATATTTTGAGCATAGCATTTTAGTTTTAAGGAAATTAAGTTTTAAAGTGTATTATTCCCAAGACATTTACTTTTCTAGAGTGCATATTCAATATCTTCCTTTTATAAAGCCATATGTTTATAAGCTTATTCTTGAGATACTCATAAGATTAGGAAAAATGATACTCTAGGTTGACACTGTTTTGCTTTTAAGCGTACCTCTGCTCAAAATGGAACAAGGTTTTGTAAGTCTGGAAAACTGGATTTGGTTATTGGACTAGTGTTGTATTATGCCAGTTAAGTTTTTGATTCTACTTAAAATTTTATAGATATTTTTATAAGAATTCAGGTTTATGTTTATAAAATTGAATGGTATTTTCTCTTACCTTGTAAGGACTTGTATATAATTATTTCAAAGTGAATTATCACTATTTTCAAGTGTAGTATAATTATTTCATATTAAAAAATAAATGTCTATTCATTGCAAAAATAGGTTTGCTTTGTTTGGGTGGGTTTTTTAAAATATTTTCAATATTTAATAATGGGGAATTTTCAAATATATACAAAAAGAGGAACAGTAATATATATGTAGTGAGTCGCCATGTACCAACACATCAGTAATTATCAGCTGGTAGCCAATCTTGTCTTATTTATAGTCCCACCTTACCATGCTTTTTTTCTGACGTGAATCTTGGACCTCATGTTATTTCAGCTGTAAATATTTCAGTGTGTGTGTGTGTATGTGTGTGTGTATAAAATGTGCAATGTTTGTATACTGTAATTATTATATAACTATAATATGGAAGAATGCGGTTATATAATATATAAAATTATTTCAGTATATATTCAATATATATATAAGTATAATTTATTAATATGCTCAAATATTCACTTAGTGTTCAGATTTGCCCCACACATCCTCATTTCTCTTTTAATACAGTTTGTTTGCATCAAGATCCAGTTTGCTCTCTTTTCCCTTGCAATTATTTAAGAAACTTGGGTTTGGGTTGGTTTGTTTTAATTCCTGTAGAGTTTTTCACACTCTGGATTTTGCTGATTATATCCCTAAGGTGTTATTTAATGCTTCTCTATGTACTTCTTCCCCCCCATATTTTCTGTAAAGTGGTAGTTACAGCTGCAGACTTAATCATACTCAAGAATATTAATACTTGTCCAAGAATACTTAGCAGGTGGTTTGTGAACTTTCATAAGGAGGCCCTTAATGTCTGGTTGTCTCTGTGAGGTTAGCAGCCATTGATAATTATTGCCTAGCTCAAATAAGTCGTTAGTGGTTATAATATTCTCGTTCTGTTGTTCCTTTTATATTTATTAGCTAGGATACTTCTCTAAGGAGAAACTTCCTTTTATCAGCCATTTGGTTCCTTTGAGGTACAGTTTACATACGTAAAGGCAGAAGAGACTTATTTTTTCCTTGCATACACCAGTTGGGCAAATAAAAGTCAGTTCAAAGGTGGACAATTAGGTGTATATGTATGTATCGTTAACTCATGGAAGATATACTTTTAGACTTTGAATAATGGGCTTAGATGGTAAATTCCTAAATCCAGTGGAGAATCTTCTCTATGATATGAATGACCAACTGTCTCGTTTTAAAGATCCCTTACTACTTGCTCTAAAGAACTATACAGTTCATTCATTCATTCAACAAATATTTATTGAGTATCTTATCATGTGCCAAGTACTTTTTTAGGCCCAGGAGGCAGAAACTTAATTAACAAAACAGACAAAAACACCCGTGTTCTCTGGTGTTTTGGGTCCCATTTGAAGCTAATTATTCAAAAACTCGTGATCTACTTACCTGTCTGTCTTATGCATGCCCTCAAATGCCTGCCTTTCTACCAATCACATAGCCTCTACAATTTAAACATAAAAAAAGAAGCCTCAGGGCTTCCCTGGTGGCGCAGTGGTTGAGAGTCCGCCTGCCGATTCAGGGGACACGGGTTCTTGCCCCGATCTGGGAAGATCCCACATGCCGCGGAGCGGCTGGGCCTGTGAGCCATGGCCACTGGGCCTGCGTTTCCGGAGCCTGTGCTCCGCAACGGGAGAGGCCACAACAGTGAGAGGCCCGCGTACTGCAAAAAAAAAAAAAAAGAAGCCTCCTCTCTAGAGCTTCAAATGGCACTTGGTCGTGGTTCTCAGTCCTTCCCTGAGAGAATCCCCAGTCACTTCTTACTGAATTATCCATAAGGTATCATATGGTTTGGGGAACATGTTAATGTTGTTTTAATGATCTAGAATAATCTATGCTTAAATTTTAAAAAAACATGTTTTTTTCATTTAACAAACAAAAAAAAGAAATTATTCTTTATAAGAGATTATTTTAATTCATATAGTTCATAATTTCATGTATTAATTGATATTTAATTATACAAACATTACATCAGGTCAAACCTGGTGTATTACAGTAACAGGTGATTTGCAGAACAAATGACACTATTTTAATAAGTTCAGAGAGAATACTAACAAAAGATGTTATCTTGGAAAAATAATACCTTTACAGAGCAGAGAGCATTTAGTGTTTGTAAATGATGGATACTGCTCTGTATGTATTTGTTTCAAAACATCTTATTTTATCTTTACAGGAGCAATTGGTTACATGGGAACAAGTGCCTTTGTCCGAAAAATCTATACTAATGTGAAAATTGACTAAAGACCGAAGAAAACCTGGAACTTTGGATCAATTTCTCTTTCACAGGGGTGGAACTTGCACAGCAAAAAAAGCGCAAGAAGAGATTTGGGCTTTAACACTGGGTACTTTGTGGGTCTCTCTTTCGTGGATGGCTTAAAGTAACATCTATTTCCATTGATCCTAGGTTCTTAACTGACTGCTTTCTCCAACTGTTCACAGCAAATGCTTGGATTTTATGCAGTAGGCATTACTACAGTACATGGCTAATCTTCCCAAAAACTAGCTCATTAAAGATGAAATAGACCAGCTCTCTTCAGTGAAGAGGACAAATAGTTTATTTAAAGCATTTGTTCCAATAAAATAAATAGAGGGAAACTTGGATGCTAAAATTACATGAATAGAAATCTTCCTGGCACTAGTGTTTCTATGTTATTGAAAAATGATGTTCCAGAAAGATTAATTTTTTCTCTTATTTTTACTGCCATCGTCAACTTATTGTGGGACATTTTTATATATTGAACCTGGGTTCTTTTTTGACCTGCCTTTTTTTTTTTTTCCAATTCAACTGCATCCTTTTTTTTTTTTTTTTACAGAGAGAATTTAAAAATATTAAATCCTGCGTGTAATATATCTGCTGTCATATTAGTTGGACCAACTTCCCATTTATTTATCCTAAAACTATCCAATTACATCTTAATTCCATCCAAAGAAGATACAGTCTGAAGATAGAGGTGTACTCTCTACAATGCGATTTACTGTACAGTTAGAAAGCAAAGTATTAAATGGAGGAGATATTTGTTTTTATTAAACATTTTGTGATTTAGATAAACTACATTTTAACTGAATGTCTAAAGTGATTATCTGCCCCCTCCCCCCAAGTTAGTCTTACATCTTTTTGGGGTTTGAATGAAGGTTTTACATAAGAAATTATTAAAAACAAGGGGGGTGGGTAATAAATGTATATAACATTAAATAATGTAACGTAGGTGTAGATTCCCAAATGCATTTGGATGTACAGATTGACTACGGAGTACTTTTTTCTGATGTGATTGGTGTAGAAATGTGTGAATTTGGGTGGCTTTTTACATCTTGCCTACCACTGCATGAAACATTGGGGTTTCTTCAAAATGTGTGTGTTCATACTTCTTTTGGGAGGGGGGATTGTTTGTTTTTTTCCTGAGACTCCTACAGGAGCTAAATTTGTAATTTAGAAACATTTAATTTTGTTAATCCTGTCTGGGGCACTTAAGTAACATCTAAAGCGTTACTGCTTTAGAATGTTAAAATAAAACTTCCTGACCAAATTGTTTTGTGAAAATACATGTGTTTGCAATTTGAAGATGTCTTTTTCAAAAGGCAATTACTGAATGCAAATTTTTTACTATACTATAAACCATGCTTTTCTAATACAGGGGACAATTACTTTAAAATCCCCAAACTTGCGTACATCTAGATTATCCAGTACAGTCACAAAGTGAATGAGAAGCCCTTGGAATGAAATTGTGGCACAAAATCTGTTCAGGTTGGTGTACCATGTAAAGTGGGGATGGATAAAAGTGGTTAGCTCACTAGGGGATGAGCAAATAAAGGTTATAGTTTTCTAAGAGAAGTAATTTTAATTTTGAATACATCTTTCTGGAACGATCCATAATGTGAAGTTTTCCTAGAACCATTGAGTTTCTAGTTTAATAGTTTGCTATGCAAATGACCACCTAAAACAATACTGTATATTGGTATTTTTAGAAAGACTCAAAACAGCTGTAATTTAAACCTTAATGTGAAACTCATGCCATTCAGAGTTACGTAAGGTGTTTTCATTACAAAATATGTTTCTATAAATTAAGAGACTGCATCCTATAATGTAGCATGTAAGGACTATAAAGGGTGAAAAATTTGATTTCTTACTACTTAAGTATGGCTGACATGAACAAACAGAAATTTGATCAAAAGCTGTAGGTAAATCCTCTTCTTCAAACCAAAATATTAAGTGTAATCTACTGGTTCCTCCATTTTCTCTTTCTTCTCACACCTTCCTTTAAGATCTTGAACTAAAAGTCAGTACTTAATGGTTTATATTATGTAAATTTTAAACTACGTGTAAAGTACTTATAAGAACATAGAGTCTGATAGATTGTAAATTGGGTGGCAAGCTTTTGTCTTAATAAAATGAAATTTGTTTCTCATGAATCTTGCAAGTAAGGTGTAGGGGTTTTAAAGAATGAGTGGTTTAGCTGCTTTCAGGTACACCAATTCTTTTACTAAATTGATCTGTATTTAAAGTCCTTTGGAATCTTCACTGAAAAATAATTTTCTAATTTCCACATACATTAAGAGCTCCATTAAAACGAATTTAAGTCACCTTGAAAAGTCCTTTAAAAAATAGGTTTTGGTTTATGGCTTCCTAGAGGGGCTGGGTGTGTGTGTGTGTGTCTCTTGAAGAAGATGTAATCCACAAATAGTTTAGCTCCCTAGCTCTCAGTTGTAGAATGGTAAAAATATGTTATTTAAGTTAATTAAAGGGTAGGGCTTTTCCACTCCATAAATGCTAGTTGTCTTTCATTTGTTAACATTTGCTCAACTTATCAGCTGATGCTTTGAACACTCTCAGAAACTGGGGATTTGTATCCGTAAGCACGCTTCTCCTGAAATTTAGGTACATTAGTAAGTGACATTGTTAATACATATATCCTAGTACAAGAGTAGGATAAGGTGGAAGTGTAATGGCTGGAAGGGTGGTAAAGCATTCTTTAGTATATCATGTTGGGCTCGTAGATTGTGCTGAGTTTGCCCATAAATTGAGCCCCACGCCCTTAGAATTCATTATATTGTGGTGATTTCTGAACCTAGTGAACGGTATGCTTGAGTGTTTTCCGTTGCGAGTGGATGGCCCTCTTTCTAAAGGCGGCTGCTGCAAATTCCAGTTCTTCCAAAAGCCAACTTATCCAGGGTTTATCCACAAATTGTATTCATTTCGATAGAGCTTTTGTTTCCTAAATGTTTATTGATCACCTTATGCCAAACGTCTTGCAAATAAATATTATTTTAAGATTTCCTGAATTTTTACAAATGTAAAAAAGAAAAAAATGTATTAATGTCATTTGTTCAGGAAAAGCTATATACCGAAGGGCTTCTGTATATGAATTCTGGGAAAGAAAAGCCTATTTGTAATCTATACACTGCAGTTCCATCTGGGTTTTAAGTTTAGATTTCAGCGTGTCTTAGTGCTTCATTCTGTTGATTTATTGGAACACGTAATAAATAGGAGTAGTGACATATGAGAACACAAGTATTCATTAATGTTTTATATCTTCATAAAAATTGCATACTTATGAAGCTATATTTTAGCAGTCGAGATGTTAAGGAGATCAGAGAAGTGAAAATTTATAAAGATTGTTTGGAAGTGTGTATAGAAATAGACTAGATTTAGAGGTAGGGTAGTTCAGAAAGTTGACATAGCTGCAGAAATTTTATAAAATTTAAATTCATTATGAGGAATAACTCTTGTTCTCTCCTATGAGCATTTTCTAAAAGCCATCTAATTTGACATTCTCTTTGGAACTGTAGGCAGAATTGTGCAAAGACAAAAGTAAAGTTTTAAGTTAAGTTTTAACTTAAAGTTATAAGTTCTTGTTTCACTGTATTAGGAGATGGAAATAAACTGTTGTGAAGAATGTTTACCTTGAAGTACTGGTGAACGAGTCTTGCTAATAATTGACTGATAAAGCAGCATTCTGTGTGTTAACTGTAATTCATCAATTTAGGTCATTTGAAAGTTATAAACATTACAAGTAAGAGCTTAGGCAGGGAGGAAATAACATGGCATTCTATTTGAAGGACGACAGAGTATCTTTGGAAAAGCAGTCCCACTTGGGATTTTCAACTGTGTCAAACATGAATCTATAAATCCCCACAGAGTACAGACAATCGGTGACAGAGTTGAAAGGAAACAGTTAATGCTCAATGATTACTTCCATTTTTGTACCCACCCGTGATTTGTGTAGGCCATATTCCAACTGGCTTTTTAGTAATAGAAATCCAGTGCAGTATAATGTATCACATTTGAAGTTCTAATCTCGTCTGTTAATCTAACTGAAGTTGGATTTTTAAAAAGTAATAAAAAGTCAAATGTTCTTCCCTTGGATGCTTTATTTCTTTCCTTTTTGAAACAGGTGAACCAAGCATAAGGGATAACCTATTATTATTGGCACGCATATGAAGAGATTACTAATAGCTTTCCACAATTAAATAAAGCAGGGGTCAGCAAACTTTCTGTAAAGAGCCCGATAGGAAATATTTGAGGCTTTGAGAGTCGTACAGTCTCCGTAACAACTGCTCTACCATTGTAGCACAACAGCCATGGGAGAAAGTACATCAACTAATGAGCATGGCTGTGTTCCAATAAAACAACAAAAACAGCCGGTGGGCCATAGTGGGCTGACCCCTGAAACAAAGGATTTAAAATTTGAGATTTGGTTTTTTCCCCAGCTTTATATTTTGAAGAAAAAAAAAGTACAGAAAATGGAAAGAATGGCACAATGAACAAGGTTTGTCTTTTTAAGAAATGATTTTTATTATCATTCCTTTGACTTTCTTTATATACAAACTCTGACTCCTGCATTCAAACCCCACTACCCCTATGCCTGTCATTCTTCTGATTGGTAATGCATTGCATTTGTCTAGTACTTATTACTGTTTCACGACAGTTTCACATATGTTTTCTCACAACATCCTGTGAAGCTGATAGGGTAGACAGCTACGTTTTATAGGGATAGAGCAGCTAAAGAGTTTCTTATTTTTAGCCCAGAAGTAATCAAAATTAGGGTCCTATTGTCTTGACTGGTGTAACTGTAAAATGGGGATGTCACCTCTCCAGCCTATGGAGGAGATAATATTGGAAATATTGTCATAGAGATCATATCAGAAATGAGTGTTCTATACCAACGGAAGGGATTATTTTTATTGTACTACATCAAAATTAGTGGTTAGTTTCTCCAGGTCTATTTGTACTTTTTTTTCTTCTTCGGTTTTAACTAGTTACTTAAATTATTGTCAACCTCCTTGGTTCTTTTTCTCCCCTTGATTTTATTACCAGACTCAGTTGACACATATACTTGGCAATTCCTGTTAGCCAAGTAGTTATATTGGTGCAAATTTGAGTTACTTTTGATCTCTTTAGTGAACACTTTTTTGTCTGATTGGAAGACTAGGAGTATAAAGGAATCTGCTATACAACCACCTTCTGGATTTCAAAGTGAGAACTTTTATTAAATAGCTAATCTACAGTTTAACATTAGAAAAGGGGGAGGGAATAAGCTTGCATTGGGACACATGGAGTCAACGGTGGTAATGTAGTCTACAAACGTTTTTAAAGTTATTTTCAAAGTGTTGCATGCTTAAAGTGATAGGAGTTTCAAATTTTAAAAATGGAGGACATGGTTGTAGGGAGAACTTGATGTCAGTCATTTAAACTGGCCAATGTTGCAGTTCTTAGTGGCTCAGTCTAAGCCACTAAGATTATGGGACTTAACCTTGGAGGTCACTGAAGGGAAGAGAGGGTCTAGAGAGTAAGACGTGGAAGGCACTTACCAAGTTGGAGTTGGTCAGACAGGTCCGCTGCAGGCTAGAGACCCAGAAGGGTAGGATAGACATAAATAGGTAAATGTCATAGGTGTGGTAGCTGCAGTAATGGTGGCATGAAGATGCAGGCTGTGTGGTTAGGAAGTTGTCCCCGGCAAAGACATGGAGGTGTGAAGCAGCAAGGCCCTGTTAGGATGACTGCAAGGTGTTTAATGCAACAGGAGTGGAGAGACGGAGGTGGCAAGAGCCAAGGCTGGAATCCATGTGGAAGGACGGCCTGGTGGTGGATGGAGGACCTGATGTGCCACCCTCACGGGCTTGGGTAGAGGTTTCAGAGGGCCACAGAAGGTTTTCAACAGCTGCTAAAAATTGTAACTATTAAATATTTTTAAAACTCAAAGTACCTCTCAGTGGTCAGTTAATGTAAACTAAGAAATGAACCAGCGAATGAGAGTGCCCGCTTTACCCTGGAGGTTCTGCTCCGTGCCTTGGAGAAGGTGGTGTATAGTAACCTGGACAGGCACAAGGAGGAGAAAGTGGCCTCTGTGGAGTAGGTAAGGAGGATAAAACTTGGTAGATGTGGAGGCATTTGAGAGCTGCTGCAAGAGAGCTGCGTCTCTCAGGGCATAGGGGTAGAGCTGGAACGAGTTGAGTGGAGGACAGACATCTGACTAAAATGGGGGGAAGCTTGTAATGACATTCAGGTTTCCACAGGACCATGAGCTGTGGGGGAGGAAACCCACAAATAATTATGAATGTGATAATGGAACTGAGTTGAGTGGCTTTAGATCACAAAGCCTTTTATTCTAAATCTATCTCTAGTTTTTTCGTGGGATTTAAAAGAATACATTTTAAAAGTTATTTGAATCCCGATTAAAGTTTAAAATACAAAAATGGTGAGTGAAATCAGAAACCATAGAACTGAGAAAAAAATATTAACCATCCCTTTCAGTTGTTCCTAACTTCTGTACTATGACTCAAATAGTTCATTGATTTGTTTGATAGCCTTTAAAATAGTATATAAACAGGGCTTCTGACATAAAACTGCCATTTGCTCATCCCAGAGAATGACTGTCTTCAAAATATTTGGGCGAAGAGTGTTGGTGAGAAGCCTGGCAGCTACTCATGAGGTGGGGATTAGAGGCAATAAAAGCTCACAACCTCAGTGTTTGCCCAAGAGGTTGCCTGTAATGTCTGTTTTCCAGAGGAATTCCCTGCTAATGAGGAGGCCAGTTGGCTGTTTGCCTAGTGCCATCTGGAGACCTGGAAGTGTCACAGAAGGTTGTTAGGCTTTTGAGCTGTTGACTTTGTGGACTTCTCTACTGACAGGTGGTGACCTTCACTGGGTTGAATGCAGAGACCTATGGCGTTGGGTTTGACTCCTAGTGTTCAGGCAGAAATGACGTTCGACCCCTTCCCACACCTATTTAATGGCCACTTGGCCTTCCCTGCCATTTGGTGACATCCATTCCACCCACACACACCCACCCCAGATTACTTCCTCCTGTCTGTCAGTTCTTGCCCAATCTGGCTCCATCCTGTATGTGCCCATTTGATGAAGACTTAGCATGAAGCAGGGTCAACTTGCATTTCTGAGGGCCAAGACAAAATATCCAGTTAGCCCCCTTCCAGTGGTTAACTTTTAAGTCTACTGGTTTGAAGGACTTGCTACCCTACTTACTAGATGAGAAGACAGATGATCATAATGCAAGAAATTCGGAATCCTGTGTAAAGCCCAGCTTGGGGCTCCCTGTCAGCTCTTTTGTCACTAGTGGCTGTGAAACCATATAGAAATCTAAAAGGAAAGCTCAGTCCACTTTTTCTGCTTGCAGTTTAAGTGAAAAAAGATTCTACTGGGAGTGATGCTGAAAATCTCTACACATTGGTGTGTTTTACTTCAAGACTGGGGCAATTTTGCTTGCATAGAAAGGTCTTTGAAAAGTCTCTCTGTAATAGTACTTCTTATGTCTGTAAATCGAAATGGCTCAGTTCTGACAATTTTTACATTTAAGGTAAAGTTTACATTTAAGGTACAACGTAGGAGGGGGTTTCAAATAGCTCTTGATTATTCTCTTAAATTATTTGGGCATATGTTTTTAATTGGCACAAAATTAACCAGACTAAAGAAATTGGTCGTTTTTATTCATCAAGTTAATGGTGAGTGGCTTATTTAATAAAACATGTCTGTAGTTTAACACAAATAGCACGTACAGCTGTTTGTCAGTCTTTTTACCTATTTGAAGCATCTTACACTGTTTTACTAAAGGATGGGGTCACAAAGAGGGGAAGTCCATCATTTTAAATCATCCTTCCCTAAGCCACTCAAATCACCAGCCACGCGTTAGGCTAGGTCGGCGCTGCAAGCAAGCGCCCTTCACGGCTGGACGAGGGAAGAGCGTAATCCTTTATCTATCTATCTATCTATCTATCTATCTATCTATTTATCTATTTTCTGCTCCGAAAGCAACTAGAGAGAAGATTCGCTTCATCCCTACAGAGAAACGATTGTCCGAAAAGCACATAGTGATTTGGTATCAGGGATCGCTCGCATCGGGTTCCTGGCCCTGAGCTCAGAGCTCTAACCACTGCTGCCTGCCTTCACCCACGTGTGCATCGGGGAGTTGCAAAGTGAGTTTTCAGAATACAACAAGGCTGGAAGTCCAGCCCTGATCTTCCGGAGCAGCGTTTTGGGGGGCCGGAGGCGCGGTGGCGCCCGGAGAAGGGCTCTCTTGGCTGTGGGGCAGCGCGGCTGGCCCAGGGTCCCTGCCTTCAGCCTGTTCACCTCGCTCCCCTTCCTCCGAAGTTGCGGAGGTGCCGGGAAGAGGAGGGGCCTTGCCTCGGGCGCCCGAGTGATTGGCTGCCCGGGGCCCCTGGCGAGGTCTGTGCGGTCCAGCCCGGGTGGAGAGGGGCGGAGCGGCCACTGCTCCAACCACCGCCACCACTACCACGGTCGCAGCCGCCTCAGCCTCGGCCGCCGGGCAAGTAGCTCCGAGCGGCTGCTGCTGCCTGGGCGCGCCGACGCGGACCGGGACGCCGCGCTCTGCTGGTTCCACACCGGAGCCATGCCGGACAGCCGCGCGTAATCGCCTCTCCCGGGTCGCCGCCGAGCCGACCCTGTACACCGTCCCCCGCCAGGGCCCAGATTTCGGTGCTCCCAACTCCCTCGGTCTTCGCCGGCCCCTCGCAATCATGCCCCGGGTGACTGCGCTCTGGGCCCTTGTGCCACTGCTGCTGCCTCTCCTGCTACTGCTGCTGCCGCTGCCCCGCGACGCCTGGGGGCTCGGGGAGCGCTCGGACGCCACCTGGGACTACTCGGTGCTGGAAGGCGAGGAGAGCGCGGAGCAGCAGCTGGAGCATTACCATGACCCGTGCAAAGCCGGTAGGTGACGCCGCCGCCGCCGGGGATGTCCGGCAGAAGTTTGTCTTTGAAATGCAAATGAGGTGGTGGGCAAGCCAGCTCAGCCGTCTGTGGGGCGGGTCTCCACTCCCCACCCCAACCCCCTCCCCCCGAGATCCCTCGAGCTCCCCGGGAAAACAATGTCCCAGAGGGGCTGCTTAAATAACACTCCGACTGGAACGTCCCGGCCCCTGGTTTGCGGCGCGCACAGGGTGGCGGCCGCGGGAGCGTTCCCAAAGCGAATGAGGGCGGGTGCCCGAGGCCGAGAGGGCGCCCAAGGACTGGGGCGGGCGCCGGAGTCGCCTGACAGCCAGGTGGTCAACACGGGCCACCGTCGGTCGCGCTGGGCTGGAGCGGAGGAGCGGGAGCCGGGCTGGGCGCGGCGTTCTCAGGCTCACACGGTGTTGCTGGCTCCGATTTCATGGCATTTGTAAGTTTCACGCAAAGTTTCCCAAGATCTTGTGGTTACTCTTGGGAAGAGAGTATAAAAAGCGAAAAGCTTCACAGCAGGCAAAAAGAAAGAGGTAGCCGAGGGGGAATGTGTATGACTCAAGTTGCTGCAAACTTCCCTGTAGCCCCCTCAGTGTGGTCGCGCCTGGGGGTCTCTCTGGGCCGGCGGAGATGGACGCTGTCAGGTGCTCTAATCCCGCCAGGAAGCCGCGCCCCGGGACGCGGGGGTCTTTCTGGCGCACCTCGCGGCCCAGGCACTGCAGCTCCCGCTTCCCACTAACCACCAACTGGCTTGTGTGTCCCAAGGGGAGCAGCTTCCGAGCCGGAATAGTTGAGGCGTCAGCCCCAGAAGGGCCCAAGCGCATGTTCCAAAGAAAGCCGATGGGTCTGGGACAGTTCCCAGCTGGGACAGAGGGATACTCACGCCCCCGAGAGCGGACGGTTTCAGAAGCCCGCCGAGCGGCTCCTGGCCGGTGGCCAGGGGCCGCGGGTCCTGGTGTTTATCTCTAGGCAGGGTCCGGCCGCTTCACTCGGCAGGCCGCAGAGATGAGCGGACCAAGGGAAGCTCGCAGCCTCCATCTGCAGAAGGGCAGGGTGCTTTTCTTCTGGTTGATGAGGGAAGTGCAGTGCATGAGCCAGTGTGGCCCCGTTCCCTCACTCCCTGGAAAACTGTAGTAGCTTCAGTTTCCTCATCTGAATTGGGGACAGTAATTGTAGGAGGACTCAGATAACCTATGGAGAAATTCTCTGCAAATGGAATAATTGTGATGACACTGTAATTATTTGTGTTGTTACTGCAGCGAGTGTGGTCTAGGCTGGGGGTTGGGCAGGTCAGAACTGGGTGAAGTCTGGGGGAGACCAGGTTACTGGGAGGTCAGAGGACCCAGGAGAGTGTGAGACTTGAGAATCTTGTGAAGGTTGAGGATCATACCAGGTTTGAGGGTCCTGGGCTTATGCTGCAGGAAGATTCCTCCAGTATAGCCATCTATTACTGTACCTTGTGGGGCTTCTGAGTTAGGAAGGAGGGCAGAGTTGATTCCTGGCTAATTTGAGAGAGTATCAGCAGGTAGTATGCCCTGACTAAGGTATCTCAGTTCCTCATGGGACCTCCGTCCTGACCAGGTTGAAGAGTCTCTGGAGCACTGAATGGTGCCCTTGCCTGAAATGAGGGGCACTGGGACTGCATAACTGGGATGAGGGCGAAGTGATCAGCCATCACCTGCACCTGTCAGGTCCTGGACTTTACTGGATTTGAACTGGGCCTCTGGGAGGCAGTGTGGGCAGCTGGGGCCTGGGCTGGGGCAGCAATCAGTGTGTTCGGGAATGTATCAAGCACCTCTGGGATGCTGGGTGCTGATCTAGGGCCTGAGAATCCCGGTGAAAGAGGCATAGGTCCGTCTGTGAGGGCTCTCCAGCTCCTGGTCTCAGCCTTGTGGAATAACACTAAAGCAGGTTTGCCTGTTGGGGCCTCATTTTTCTCCAATAATTTTGGAGAAAATGCTAGATAACCAGGGCATGCGTGTTCTGTGACTCTTCACAGACTGGACAGGATGGGCAGCAGGGCCGGAAAGTAGCTGTATGGTTTCAGCCAGCTCCATTCATCCTCCGCAGCCGTCCTCCATATTCCCAACCCTTTGGCCTCTCGTTCATCCATGCTGATGCTAAGAGTGACCAGAAGAGGGCGATGGCAAGGGAGACCTAGGGGAAATGTCACATCAGTCTACTCATGCTTCTGGAAATTACCTGAGCAAGGGAACTGCCTTCTGGAAGGACAATAAGCAGTTCACCAAGGACTGGAGACTCAGTGTAAGAAAGTGCCTCTCGGCTTGCGGGGAACACTGTCTTTCCTGGTTCCATATTCAAACCAAACCTTAAGGGGCAGCCTTTCCTCCTATCCCAGTCACATGGTAACTCCCTGACTCCTCTAGCCAGAAGTCCTCTGCCTAGGACCTGCCTCAGGGCTTTGAACCTAAAACACCCCCCACCTGCCCCTTCTTGTGCTGGGGTGGGGGCGGGGTGTGTCTCCATTCTGCTGTGGATGCAGAGTGGAGACAGAGAGTCTGGAGTCTGTTCCTGGCCTCTCAGGAGCTGTGTTCCCTGGCAAGCCCCTCCTCTCCCGCCCTTAATTCCTCATCCATAGAGTGAAACTGTTGGACTAGTTAGGGTGGCAAACTGACAGGTCCAGGGAGCTGGCTCCCTTAGTCCACATCCGCCATCTTGCCCTGTGCCCTCTTCACTCCTTGTAGGCACTTGAGTTTGTGCCCCTGGCCCCTTCCTTCTCGGTGTTCTATGGTTCTATGACCTTTGCTTCCAGCTCAGGATCTCAGAGGCTGAGCAAACGGGTCAGTGTTCTGTCATTTACAGTTTTACCATTTACACATTTTACTATTTACTCTGTCATTTACAAACTGTGTGTGACCTTGGGCAAGTCACTGAATTTCTCCATGCCTTAGTTTCCTCATTTGTAAATGAGGATGATTCCCAACAGATTAATGTGCTTAGGACAGTACCTGACATACAGTTAGGTACTTTATAAACAGATTTCCTAGAAACTTGTGAAAGAACATCTTCATGCTGACCTTTGAAGTAAGTTTTAAGGTGTAAAATTTATTTACTAGCAAACAATCTATTTGATGCTGTAAAAAGGGACCTTTTAAAATCAGATGATTGTGGGGTGGGAGTGGGCCTGGGAAGCCCTCCTGGCCTGGGGCTGGTAAAATGCGTGGGACTTCCTGGGTGTGGTCTCTGTCTGGTGGTCCACTGCTCTGCTGTTTGTTTTTCATCTGATACTGTAAGTGAGGTCAAGAGTTCAACTGACAGTAAATTACAAGACGTCCTTCCAACCACCACCGCAGCCCTGAGAACAACTTGTGCAAAGCTTCTGAGGGCTTCTCCAGGTTGCTTGCCCTCACCCATAATTCTTTAGCTGCGTTCAGAGCCAGAGGCCTGGTTCTTGTCCTGCCCCTGCCTCTTACTCTTCATATGGCCTTGAGCAGGTCCTCCACGTCTCCATGCCTCAGTCTCCTCATCTGAAAAATGGGGGTGGGAACAAAACTGCTTGCCTTTTAGGATAGACATAAGGCTAGTTGTAGCTGTACTCCTGAGAGAGCAGAGTCTTAGACAGGACTTGTGTGTGGATAAATCGTTTGGGAGGTGACCCCAAGGAACAGGGTGAGGGAGCAGGGCTAGTATGACACGGAAAGAGGAAACCCAATGAAGGGAGTGGAATTGAGGTAGCTGCTTTAGTTGATGGGGCCATGTCCCCACCCGGCCCTTCCATAAAGCCTCCTGTAATTATGTGCCCAGGGAATAGGAGGCTGGAGAATTTATCCAAAGGCTGCTGTCCTTCATTGTTTGCTCCCTTTTCCAGTTTCTATTCCTGTGTAAAAAACTACCCAATCTCTGTGGTATAGAACAGCCACCATTTTACTATGTTGGTGGGTCTGAAGATCAGGAGTTTGGAAAAGGCACAGCAGAAGTGGTCCTACCTCTGCTCCCCAGTGTCTGAGCCTCTGCTGTGAAGACTTGCAGGCTGGGGGTGACTTGACAATTGGGGGCTGGAATCATCTGGAGGCTCTCTTGTTCTCTCATATGTGGCAGTTGAGGCTGGCTGTTGCCTGGGGCCTCAGTTGGACTGTTAGCCAGAACCTACAGGTAGCCTCTCTGTGTGCCCTCCATGCGGGCTGGTTAGGCTTCCTCACAGCATGGCAGCTAGATTCTAAGTGTACACATCCCAAGGGAACCAGATGGCAGCTGTATTGCCTTTTATGACCTTGCCTCAGAAGCTACGTATCATCACTTCCACCATAGTCACAAGCTCTCCCAGATTCAGGGGAGGGAACATAGCCCATCTCTCCACCAGAGGCATGTCAAAGTCACATTGTTAAAAGAGCATGTGGAATGGGGGCTATTGTTGCAGCCAGTTTGGTAGAATATGACCATTCCTTGAGGCATGAACTTCCCTGCACCTGCGTGGGCAGGCACCTTGAGCTCTATGGATTCCGAAAAAATTCTCAAGCAGAAAAGTGGGGAGCCATGCAGTGGATGCATGGAACTGCCCAGAGTTGAGCTGAGGATATGGGACTCAGGTCACCAACATTGTCTACCTGAGGCTCAAACGATATGCAAATAACCTTGTAAACTGTAAAGTGCTCTGTAGCCTTTTGGGTTTATTAAACCCAAGGGAACTGGCTGACAGCAGCTTTACTTTTCAGCTGGTGGCTTGATAAATGCCAGGGCCTTCACATATGATAAACATATATATTCCTTCATCAATAAATACAGTCGGCAGTCCCTGACAGGCTAATGGCTCAGGAGCCAGGGTGAGGGTGCTGGCCTGGGAACTAACTCTTTCCTCACGAGCAAGTCTGTAGTCCTTCCTCTCACTTTTAGACCTGACTTCTGCCTGGAATTTGGGGCCCCACTCCATCTTGTCATTCTCTCCCAGAGACAGTGACCTTACCAATCAGCTCCTTATTTGGGGGGTCACCAGAGCCCTCTAGGACAGCACTCTCTGGGTAGCTCCTGCCAGAAGCCCTCACGTTACTGATACGAGGCTGGAATGTCAAACTGTGTGAGGTCAGGAATTGTTGTCTGCTTTAAGCACTGCTGTAAGCCCAGTGCCCAGTGACACGTCATAGGTACTTGTCAATATTTGCTGAATGAGGGAATGATGATTCTGGCCCTGTGTGGGTTGGGTCCATGGCTGAAGGAACCTCCAAGCTCACTGTCAGCCTGGAAGGGAAGCAGAGCCATCCCAGTGGGCAGCAGCCCTCCTGAGAGCCCTCCAGGTGGAGCTGGGGGATGTGGTCCTGGGCAGTGCTCCCCCAGAGTTTCCATCCTTCATGGCAGGGGCAGGTGCCCTGGATTCTTCTGTACAGATGTGAGGCTTCCATGGTACCGCCTGGCAGGCTGTCTCCCTGGCACAGCCTGTCCCCAGAGCAGGAGCAGCTGTCATCTCCCTGGCACCTTGTCTCTCCCCAGCGGCCACACCCAGGTGAGGGCGGCTGGCAGTTTTACAACTTTATTTTTATCCCTACTTGTTATGGTGTCCTTGCTGATTCGGGCAGGTGCTGATTTGACGGAGTCAAAATATTTCAGGGCTGTATGGAGATGAAATGTTCATCTTTCCCACTTCTCCAGGCAGGAGGCACATCTAGTCCACCTCTGTCTCCAACTTTTCACCCCTGAAGTGCCTGGGGGCAGGGCACGAGGTGGTGAAGAGCTTGGGCTTTGACACTTGACAGACCTGGATCCAAAATCTGCTGCCCATGCAAGGCTTTGTGACCTTGAGTAAGTTACTTAACCTCTCTGAGCCTCAGTTCCCTCCCTTGAGAAGTACTAATATTCACTTCTCAGGGTCATGGCAAGGGACAAATGATAGGATGTTTGTCACGTGCTCAGCACATTTTCTGGACGAGGCAAGAGTTCAGTGATGGATATGTACATTACTAGAGCACAGAGCAGCTGCTCACCAGTACTTCTTGAACTCTTGTTGAAATGCTCTAGAGGAATTTGAATTTTTGTGATAAGTGAACAAGTGATTTCATGTAGTGTATTTAGTTAGGGATTCTTAAATTCAGACCTGATAATTATTGGTAAACAGGGTCTCAAAAGTAAGTGAAGGGTGAATTATTTTGGTATGTGAGTTATAGCCCAATAAAGATTAAAAAGGAAAAAGTCAGTGATGATGAGTAGGGGCCAGGGCAGAGGCTGGGGGAGGAAATGCACCGTCTTGGTTCCTGAGGAACTGTCGGCTGAGAGACACAGGTTGCCCGCACTGAGGATTCGGCTAACCGAGTAGGCAGAGAACGTGTGGCCATCAGGTGCCCAACAGAGCCCAGAGGTCCCATCCAGGACCATGACTTATGCTGGGGGGTGCAGGTGGTGCAGCATCTGGGGGAGGGGAGGTCAGAAGGGGAACGCGTCAGCCCATTTTGGGCAAGGATGTTCCAAGAGCTGAATGCTAGTAGGAACACCAGCCTGTTGACCTTCACCCCAGACCCCGGAGTAGGCAAGCAGCTGGGATGGTTCCCATTTTGCATCTGGAGACACACCCTCGGGCCTAGACCCTCTGCCAGACATTGGTCCTCTTTTGACTTCTGACGCTATCTCTGTAGGCAGAGCTCTACACTGGAGACAGAAAAGTCTCCAAGTGGGTCCGCAACTCTGATGTCAGTGGAACCCGTTTTTCCATCTTTCTCCTGCCCAACCGTGCAGCGGTCAGTGTCTTGCACCCTCTCCTGGCGGTGGTGTGTGTGCGTGGGGAAGTGCCCTTTACTCCTCCGTCCAGCCCAGTGAGAGGAGAGGAGGAGCCATTACGACAGCCCCTGGTCTGCAGGGCGCCTGCCAGGCCGTGGGTGCTGAAGAGCTAAGTGCCAATCAGACCTCAGCCCTGTCCCCGGGAGCTCCTGGGCGTGGCCTCCTCAGCGGGAAGATGCTCCTGATGGAAGCCGAGTGCAGACAGGCCAGCAGCGCCTCCCGTCAGCTCTGGACCTTCCCTGACCGCTGCTTCCCTCAGGACTCTCCCCGGCCCAGGGGCCATGGTTGTTTGAACGCCTAGGTCCTCGCTGGCCTCTTGGTTCGGTACCCAAACTTTGGAGTCAGACTGACTTGGATTTTCTTTCTCAGCTCTGTCACTTACTGGCCGTGAGACCTTGAGCGAGCCCCGCAGCCTTTAAAGTCTCAGTTTCCTCATGTCCGTCATGCAGTCAAGAGATACTCCTAGTTCACAGGCTGTTGTTGAGTGAAAGGCACTTGATACTGTGCTGAGCAGATAGAAGCACTCAATAAATGTGAAATACTGCTGTCGTTTTGTGGCTTCCGAAGAACCTGTCGCGCGCATTAAATTGAATTACACGAACAGCATCACTTTCCGTGCCTATGAGAGCGCTGAGGAGTGAGCTGACTCTGGAGGCGAATTGCCGGGCTGCGGATCCTAGCTCTGCCACTGAATGGCTGTGAGGCCCTGAGCTAGCTTCTTAAGCTTTCTGGATCTCAGTTTTCTCACCCATAAAATGTGGATACTAGTGTCTACTGCAGAGGGTGATTATAAAGGTTGGATGAGTTAACACAGACCGAGCACTTAGTGCCTGGAACACGGTAAACATTCAGTAAGTATTGTTGTTTTTATTATCATCATCCCACAGAATCCAGCAAGGTTTCCAAGAGCAGGAAACCAAGTATCTGAACAACTGGGGCAGATGACGATTTCAGAGTTTTACGCTTCCAAGCGATGCTGATGGCAATAGTTCCTCTATATCCAGAGACCTTGCTCCAAAAGCAAGTCTGCCGTGGCACTCACTGGCTTCTTTGGTGTTAGGCTGGGGGTTCACGCACTGCAAGCCAACCAGATGTCCAGGCCCCACCCGAGAAGCCAGCCCCTGACTGGAGGTGTGTGAATGGTGTTGAGTCTGAGCCTCCATTCAGCCAGTGGTTCCTCCCAGCCACTCCTCTTTCCAGCAGCATTCCTCCAGGGTCCAAATAGCCGAGGTACAAGCAGGATTTGGGCCCACGTCGCATTTGATGGCAATGCACATCCTTCTACCATAGATAGTCAGGCAATCCGAATAGAGGCTGTAACTTGATTGGTCCCCAAACCTTTGCCTTCTCACCCTTCACCATGTTTTTCAAGAGGAAGGACAATGATATTAACCTCTCACAGTGGTTACAGCATTGCCTTAGCATTGTTTATAAAGCTCCTTTCCTTCTGTTCTCTCCATTAGTCTCTCAGATAGCCAGGAGGTGATCCGGGCACTCACGGGAGAAGCTCTGAGATCTTATGATCTTGTGGGCATTGCAGGACGAGGTCTGGGTGCTTGTCCAGGGGAGAGGCTGGGCTAGGGCCCGCATAGGACACTGAACTTGTAAGCAGTGGGACAAACACCTCAAACCCCTATTCTCCCCTTGAAGCACACCGCCTCTCCAGCCCCAGAACGGCTTCTCCTCTCCTGGATCCCTGACTCCCCAGTCAACAAGCATCTCCCTGCTGCTCAGTCTGAAGGTCATAATTGTACACTTGTTCCACAGAGCACCATAGCCCACCACCTTCTCCCCACTGTTTTCTCTGTCCTTAGCTAGGAACCCAACAAGGATGAGACAGTTCTGGCCTTTAGAGTACTCTTAGTCTCAAAGCATAGGGAAGAATAAATGAATCATACAAGGTGTTGAAATGCAACTTTCTCCCTCTCTGTTCCCCCATCCGTTTCCCACACGGCCCGGGGCAGTGCCTGGGTGTCAGGTCAGTTGAGGACGATGGGTCCAGCCACTCTCCCCAGCCCAGAGGGAGAGGGCCTCGATGGCCCATGTTTCCTAAGGAAGCCTTGGGTGAGTGGCAGCCTGGGTAACAGAGCAGAGCGGTGAAACATCCTGTTTAAGAGACTACTTTTGGCATCAGGCAGCCCGTGACTTGAAGCCTGCCTCTGTCCTCACTGCCTGTGTGGTTTTGACTAAGTTTCTTAACCTCTCTGAGCCTCAGTTTCTTCATTTAGAAAATGGGAATGATATGAATACCCATGAACTAGGTTTGTTTGCAGATTGAATGAGGCAGTGAACAAGAAGTGTTTAGCAAGCGGTCACTAATTTTTAGCTATTCTCCTTGCTATTATGATTACGCCTGTTATTGTTCCCCATTTAAGAACTTCCCTGTAAGTGACAATTTCTCAGTGGCCTGTGTCGGCTTATCTCTCCCTCTGCAGAGTTCTCTTGGGATCCCGAGTGTGCAGCAAGTGATAATTTATTGCTCCACAGCTCGCTTGCTCTCATCCATGAAGCAGGGAGCGGATAACAGATAAACCAAATGCGTAGAAGCAGGTTTCTCAGGGTATCCTCTTAGCCCGCTCATAATACGGTTCTGCCCGGATGCAAACATAGCAACAGGAACCGAACTTTCCTGCTGATTGGTTACAGACCTATCTGTGATCACACCATCCTCTAACCACTTCTGTCAATTACCAATAAATATTCTCAAGCTCGCCTGCATGAGCACTTGAGTGTTGATGTTCAGCCCCGAGTCTTCACCCGCTCCACCAGCTGGGCCACTTATCTCCCAGCTCATCCTGCAATTTGCACCGAGCCTCCTGCCCTTCCTCCCACCGGGGTTACTGGCCTTGAGTTGATGTGAGTCCTGTGTGAGCCAGTTTCCCACAGGAGCAGGCCACCTTCCGCCCTAACTCTTTTTCCCATCCCTGGGTCAGTTTTCCTTCCCGCTGAGCCGGCACTGGTTCGCCATCCTCTCCCCCTGGGCTCAGAGTCGGCTGTGGTTCACTAAGGTCTGGGCCTCATGGTGGCATGTGCTGGGTGGCACCTTGTCGTGATGCCAGGTGCTTCAACCAGAAACCCGGTACCATCCTGGATACGGGTCTCTCCCTCCCCTTCTCATGTAGTCCAACCCAAGTCCTGCCGATTCTGTTTCCAAATTTAAGCCCATCCACTTCTCTCCATCTTTGCTGCCACTGTTTGGTCTAAATCCCACCGGCTCCCACGTAGGCTACTGCGATGGTACCTGAACCCATCTCCCTGCTGCCCCCTTGCCTCCCAAAATCTATTTTCCATGTTGCAGGCAGCATGATCTTTTTGAAATGCATGTTTGATCATGTTTGCAAAATTAGACCCACTTAGGACCCTCAGTTTACATATCCTTTCCCCCCCAGGCCTTCTCAGGCCTGCTCTCAATCAGGTCCCTTCTTTTAAATCTCTCATCACCTTTGTTTCCCTGCATGTTTTACAGTCCGTAACTGGGTATTGGAGTGACTATTTATTTGCTCAATGTCTGTCTCCATATCAGACAATGAACTTCAAGAGGTAGAAATTAGACTCATTTGGTTTCCCAGTCACCAGCACAGTGCCTGGTACATGGTGGGTGCTCAACCAATATTTGCCAAATGAAAAACTGAGCAAATGAGATCCTATAGGGATTTGGAAAAGGGATCAATCACTGTAAGACAGTCAAGGTAGGCTTCCTGGTAAGGGGGGTGGTGAGCCCTGAGTTTGGCCTGGAAGGATGGAAAGGATTTGGAGAAACTGGGATGCAGGGGAAGGCATTTCAGGTAGAATAAACATCGTGAGTTAAGGCAAGGCAGCAGGAATGCTTTGGATGTGTCTGGAGCTGTGGAAGTATCTGATTTACTTTGCAGAATAGTAGTGGCAAGATTGAAAAAAGCTTGGAACAGTGAATGTCAAGCTGAGACATTTAAATCATGCCCCTTAAGAAAGGGGGAGCTATTGATGGTTTTTGAGCAGATGGGGAGCTATTGATGGTTTTTGAGCAGACGACCATTATGATGAAGACAAATGATGTTTAGGATCTGTAGAAGCGGGAAATAGGAGGACCACCAGGGGTTCTAGGCTTGGGAGCATGAAGTTCAGACTTGGGCCTCAGGAATGGAAAGGAAGGGAAAATGGGGGAGAGATCATGGCTTTGTGTGTGGGAGAGGTCCCGGGAGAGGTCCCAAGCTGAGCTCTGCCTCAAAGTCTAGTGAAACATAAATGAGTTCATCCAGAGATGCTCAGCAAGCATTGGGGTGCCCTTGAGATGGGCCGGAAAGGGAGATTATTATTTTTTTTTTAACATAAAGCAGTTTTCTTAATTATACAGCTAATATACATCCACTGGAGAACATTTAGAAAATATAGAGAGCAAGCAAGAGTAAAAATTTCCAGCAATTCCATGGCCGAGGAGTAACCGTTGTTAACACTTTGCTGGGCATTCTTCCAAAATTTTTCATGCATGGTTGTAATTTTTAAAAAATGCTACACATATAGTTTTGAACCTGCTTGTATTTCACTTTCACTTAGTACCATGAACCTCCTTCCACGATAATAAAGATGCTTATGCAATACATGTACTTGTATGGCAACAATTTAAGTTGTTCGGTATAGATGTAATTTAATCAGTCCTCTATTGTTGGACATAAAGATTTTTTCCCCCAATCATTTCTTTTGCTATTATAAACAGTCATGCTGGAATCATCCTTATTGCTAGATTTTTGTATATGTTTTAAATTATTTTTTTAGAAAAAAATTCTACCCATAGAATTGCTGGGTCAAAAGTATAGATGCTTTTACGGCTTCTGATTCTTTTTTTCAAATTGCCCTTCAAATTTTTTTTTTACTCCTTTGCACTCTCATTAAGATTAACATTTTTGTATTCTAGTTTTTAAAATCTTTGTTGGTCTCATAAGAGAAAAATAATTTACAGTTTCTTTAATTTGCATTTATATTGTAATTGTATTTCTTTTTCAAATAATTTTGAACCTTAAAAAATATATTTTGGGGACTTCCCTGGCGGTCCAGTGGTTAAGACTTCACCTTCCAATGTAGGGGGTGTGGGTTCGATCCCTGGTCGGAGAGCTAAGATCCCACATGCCTCGAGGCCAAAAAAAAAAACAGAAAACAGAAGCAATATTGTAACAAATTCAATAAAGACTTTACAAGTGGCCACATAAAACAAAAATCTTTAAATATATTTTGACCATTTGTATTTATTTTGCTGTGTGAATTTCCTATTTATGGGCTTTTTTTCCTTCTTATTTATGGACTCTTTTTCTTTCTGCTTATGTTCATTTTTTAATTAGGTGGTCATTTTTTAAACATTTTGTAGGAACTGTTAGAGATTAGGACTTCAACCTTTTATCTGACACGTTTGTCACAAATAATTTTTGGAGAGAAGAGTTTTAAAAAGCAGAAAGCTTATCCTGTACCATATCACTCACTTGTTCCATGGAGATGATTGCATGGCTCTATCAGTTAAGATCAGTTTAAATTGCTAGTAATGAACCCATGTTAATTGGCTGTGGCCATCAGGGTCCAGTTGGGAGACTGAAACCACAGTAATTTAAGTAATTTAAGAAATAATTCAAAAATTTAATATAAAGGATTATTAACTAGCAAAAGGAGGTAGAGAGAACTTTAAAGAAAACAGGAATAGTAGATACAGGGAGCAGCTACTAGGGAAGGAATACATTTGGAAGAGGTCACCCCACACACACCCCTCCCCGGCTGTAACTTCATAGGAGAGGATGTGGCTGTGACCCACTGACAGTTGGAGAAGTTTGTTGAGATGCTACAGGAAGCGGCTGACAAGTGGGGAATTGCCCACTGGAGTTTGGGCAAAACTCTGAAAGTTGGGTGCCAGTGGGTTTCCCAAACACTGCTGGTGGCTACACTCTACAGGAGCAAGAAAGATGAGGCCCGGAAGCAGGAAGAGAATTCCCTTCCTCTTGCAGTCCCTCTAGTGTCCTCTACTGACAAAGTCTAATGTGCCAGCTGACAAAGGAGAAATGTTTCCGGGGTCCAGCTGGTGTCACAAAGCATGACAAAGAAGGGTGATAGGCTGATAGAGCTGATAGGCAATATATTGATAGCTGGAACACTGGCCTAAACAAGCCAGAAGTTTCTTTCTTTCTCACATCAAAGTCTGGAGGTCCGCAGTCTATGGCCAGATCCAGGAAGTCCTCTAGGGTCCAGTCTCCTTCCAGCCTGCCCCTCCACTTTCCCTGGGCTGAGGCCCTTGTCCTCATGGTCCACGATGGTAGCCAGAGCTCAAACCATCACAAACACGGTCTGGACATGGAAGGCATGGAAAAGAAAAAGAACAAAGAATGTGAGAGGTTCCCAGGAGATGCCATCTGCCATCTGCTTTCATCTCGTTGGCTGGAAGTTAATCACATGACCACAGATAGCTACATGGAATTCTGGGAAATATTTCTTCTGGAAAGTCTGGAACTGAACATCATAGTTTCTGTTGTTAGGGAAGAAGGGAGAAAAGGTATTGGTGGACAGTAAGTGTGCCACAGTAGACTACTTGCTGGAACTTTATGAAGAAAATTTAGTCAAAGTGATGATAGGCTCATGACCATTATTGAATGTTAACTAGATACACAAGTAAGATTTTAGAGTAAAATCTTTTAGAATGTTAGAGCTGGGAGTTACCCTTGGAATTATTTATACTGTTTTCCATGTTTCCTATGAGAACCCTGAGGGCCTGAAAGGGCAGTAATGTGTCCAAGTTCACATGGATAGCTCCCGGCATGCCTGGAGGTGGACCCCGGGTCTCCTTTACTCTCCACCTAGTGTATCTTTCCACTCTCTGCACTACTTAGGGTCTCCATGGGCCTTTGTCTTCAGAATGAGTCCTGCTTAATTGCACTGGTAACTTAATGCTCCACAAGAGATCATTCCACAGTGGAGGTATTAGAGCTTATGAGATATACCTGGCCTTGGAATCAGGCACATAAGATGCAAAATTAGAGCCTGGGAAGCTTCTGGCTTTTAGAACCTAAACTGCTCCCTTTCCTCTGTTACTGAGTGGAAGCCATGTGAGCTTAGGCTATGGGAACATAGGAGGTGTGAGACAGCAGTAAGTCATATGCTGCTGGAATTAAGCAGTGAAAAGTGTTATCTTAGGCCAAAGTAGCCATTCAGTTTACCAGTCAGAATGCCATCTACCCATTTAGCTATGGAAATAGTGGGAGGATTTTCTTAGAACAGCAGTACAAGCCAGGTGCCAGCAGGAACCAGACTTTACCCCAGATGTTTCAAATGAAGAGACCTTCATGAAGGGACTACTTACAGAGACAGGGTTAGGATGCAAAGAAGGGTGTGAGGCACCCAGAGACTAACAAGTCTCCCCTGTGGCTGAAGAAATGGGAAGGGAGCCGTGTTACAGGAGCTGGAGCTGTGCAGGAGGGGAGGTGGCTGAGTCACTTGAAGTATAGTTGATTTTCAGTATTGTGTTAGTTTCAGGTGTACAACATAATGATTCAGGGTTTTTTTGCAGGTTATATTCCAGTATAGGTAAGACAGTACATAAGACCGTATATAAGACAATGGGTATAATTCCCTATGCTATATAGTATATCCTTGTTGCCTATCTAATATATTTTATATATAGTAGTTTGGATACAGCACCAAAGCAGGGAGAAAGCGGGGAAGAAATGCCTGCAGCTCTCTGCCCTCTTCGCTCTGATCTGCCAGGATCTCCTCCTGGTTGAATGCAAGCAGAAGCCAGAGAGCAGTGAGACGTGGAGGAAGCAGTCCACAGGATCCGCCTTCCTGGGCACAGAGCAGGGCAGAGAGGGTGGAAAGTAAGTATAAAAAGAATAACTTGAATCATAGCTCAGGCCTTGCCGCAGATATTCTTTCCCATGGATGGAACTATTTTAGTATTTTTACAACATACATTTGTAAATGGCCCATGTGTGGCACCTCCAATGCCACTCCCTCCCCAGGCCAGTGTCAGACATGGCTAATTGATCACAGCTCCTTTTCCTGAGGGTCCAAGAAGTCACCTCACATCACTTAGAGAAAACATCACCAATTGAGTGGGATGGGCATGTGAGATGAAATATATTTGGAGGTGTAAAACTTACCTGGCCTTGCAAATATGGCCTACCTGCTCATGCTAGTCTGGTAGAGAATCTTTTTTTCTGGGGAATTAGCTGAGCAGGTATTTCTTAAGCCAAGTGAGTCCTGCTTGGAAAGCCAAGCTGTAGCATGGCTCTGAAATGCATTGGTGCAACCTTATTGTACTGTAGATGAAGAGGCGAGACAGGAGGTGATGTCTGCCTTGAGCAAGGTGGCCTCTTGGCTCCTCTGTAAAGTAGGATGATGCCCGCCAAGGTAGAAGGCAGGACTAGGTGTTCTCTTGAGATGGAATCAGCTTTCAGAGACCAGTTGCTCTTTGGTACCCATCTGTGTGTGGCGCTCTCCTAGGTACTGACTGACCTTTAAAAAAATTTAATTGAAATTTTTTTCAATTTTTCAGTTTAATTTTTCAATACTTCAATTTAAAAAATTTTAATTGACGTATAGTTGATTTACAATATTGTGTTATTTTCAGCACAGTGATTCACAGGTTGTTTTGCAGATTGTATTCATTATAGGTTATTACAAGATAATGGGTATAATTCCCTATTCTATACAGTATATCCTTGTTGCCTATCTATTTTATGTATAGTAGTTTGTATCTTTTAATCCCATACCCCTCCCCCTTCCTCTCCCCTTTGGTAACCACAAGTTTGTTTTCTATATCTGTAAGTCTGTTTGTACATACATTCGTTTGTACTATTTTTTAGATTTCACGTATTAAATGATATCATATAGTATTTGTCTTTCTCTGTCTGACTTATTTCACTAAGCATAATATTCTCTAGGTCCATCCACATTGCTGCTAATGCCAGTGTTTCATTCTTTTTTATGGCCGAGTAATATTATATACATACATATATATATACATCTATATATATATACATATATATGAATATCTTCTTAATCCTGTCATCTGTTGATAGGGACTTGGGTTGCTTCCATATCTTAGCTATTGTAAACAGTGCTGCTATAAACATTGTGCTGCATGTATCTTTTTGAATTAGTGTTTTCATTTCCACCAGAAATAGAATTTCTGGGTCATATGGTAGCTCTATTTTTGGTTTTTTAAGGAACCTCCATACTGTTTTCCATAGTGGCTGCACCAATTTACATTCCCACCAGCAGTATACAAGGGTTCCCTTTTCTCTACATCTTCTCAAACATTTGTTATTTGTAGACTTTTTGATGATAGCCATTCTGACCTGTGTGAGGTAATACCTCATTGTGATTTTGATGTGCATTTCTCTAATAATTAGCCATACTGAGCATCTTTTCAGGATTGACTTTTAACATGGAAAGTCCTATGGACTTTCAGGTCCTGCTACTTTTCTGGAGTGCACGCTCAGACCCCTGAGTTCAGACTTTAAGTGGCTTTGAATAGAAAACTCCTAGCTGGAACAAATGGCCAATGGGTTATGGACATTGCCAGCATGGTTTAGGGCATAGATGGCAAGTAGGTCTCAATTCATCTGCCATTCCTATCCATTTGTGCTGGTCCTCTGTAGACTGTGTTGAGATAGATTTGGAGGCTGTGTCCAGGTTCGGTGGACAGGAAGGCTGTGATCAATGAAGGATATTTGCTCTGGGACAGAGGGGCTAAGAGGGGTACATGTTTGTCTCATAGTTGCCATCACTGGTTTCGAGTCAGCAGATGTGGCTTCTAGATGTGATACTTTGAGCAAGTCAATTAACCTTCCTGGACCTTAGTTTCCTTACATTTAAAGCAAGGACATGGCTTAGGTGACGTTTAAACTCTCTCCATCTTAGAAATGCCATGATTCAAACTAGTTTGGGTTTTTTTTTTTTAAGTCTTCAGTGTAGAACTTGCAAAAAGTCTGTTTGATCCGATTAAACTATTTCCAGCTCCCCACCCCTCTCTGCCATATGCTTGAGTAACTAAGCCCTCCATGCCTGTGAAGGCCATTTCCCCAGGCTGGAGCAGCAGAAGACCCTGGAGACGGAGGTCTCCCATACTAAACAGATTCTCCTCTTTAATCTCAACCAAAAGATCCAGGAGGCATGATTCACATCTCACCCTGTTTCCTCTCCTCTGTCCTCCTCAAGCGTGCACCTCTCGCCTCCTGCTCTGCAAACACGCCTGAATGCAGAGTCCTGAAATTTAGGTTCGTGGTTTCAAAGTTCATGGCCCTGAGAATAAACAAAAAAACTATTGTGGTTGCATAGAGCTGTGGACCCCATTAACACCGCCCCATGAATATTTATAGCATGGAACTACAAAAGAACATAGAGGCCATATTGTATTTCCTAGAACTTTCTTTCCATGGGGTCCTTTCTCTGTGGGTCACTTTAATGTAAGCTTTGCTTATTTAGTTGCACACTTTAAGCCGATTAACTTTTCACTAAAAAAAACCCCTCCCTGTTTGTTTGTACATACACTCCCTTGACAAAGATTCACAGAAAACTGCTTTAAACCTGTTAAATCCCTCTGCTGGAAACTTGAAGTGAACTAAATGTGTCTCTGGGTAGGATTTCCCTGTAACTCTCCCTGCCTCTGGCCCCTCCCTGTTTCCTGAGAGGAATTCCAATGGTTCGAAGCCTCCAGATTTAGTTCCTCCGGTAATCTCAGCTTCTCTCTAGGTGACCATCTTCTGGAACATTAACAAGGTCCTTCTTGAGCAGCTTGTTATTGGGATGGACAAATGGCAATCCCTGGGTGGATGCCTTACGCTTCTCTAATAGACATTGTATAAACCAATCATTAGAGCTAGAGGGACCTAGAGACATCACCTCCGTTGGTCTCCAAACTTCAGTGACCGTGAGTCACCTGTGGGGGTGGGTGGGATATGAACTTAACACGCATATTCCTGGGCCCTGTCCCTGGAGAGTCTGATTCCGTAGATGTGGATGGGGCCTGGGATCTGTGTATCAACATTCCTTAGACACTTCTAACAAAGTGGTCTGTGGCCCCGCCTTGAGAATCCCCGCCTTGAGAATCCCTGAGTTGGTTCAGCTTTCTCAATGTATGGGTGAAAAAAATGACACCAAAGGGAAAAGTGGTCCACCCAGTGTCACATGCAGCATCCAAGCGCCCTCTTCCCAGTGTAGACCATGCCTGTGATTCCATACTGCTTTAATTTTGGCCCTTCGTGTCCCAGTTGCAGCTGTACTGTGGAACATTTATGATTAGGCCCATAAGTGGGAAACTAATTGAAAAATAAACCTGCAAGGCCAGTTTGTACTGTAGAAATGAAAATCAGGGACCGGCCTGGTTGGTGGAGGCGAGGTGAGATGAGGCCAGGTTAGTACCTGCTGGAGGTCACCCCTGCAGGATAAATCCAGGACTCTGCTGGTTTTGGAGTGAGCCCTGGGGTAGGGCAGGGCCTGTGGCTGGGATGGACTGGAAGCCTGCAGGGGGTGAGGGGGGGAGTTATCCTCCAGCCGTGGCAGCCTTCCTGGGCCTCCCGCTCTCTGGGTGCCAGGAAGCAGTCTTGGGGAGGGTGTGGCTGGTAACAGAAGGTGACAGTAGAGTTGAAGGGGTCTCCCTCTGACTGGCTGGGCTTCTCCCAGGCTCACAGACTTCCCAGCTCTGCAGGCCCCAAGCCAGGGGCCACTTAAAATCCCCAGAATCCCCCCTTGAGACTCTGGATCTCAGGGGGCGTTGGGGGGAGGGTTGTGAAGGACCCTCTGGCCAACCCCTCCTGTCCTCTGTCCCCTCCAGTCACCCCCACTGGACTGTCTGGTCTTGGACAGGCAAGCAGCTCATCTGGGAACAGAGCTCTTACCGCTGACCATGAGATCAGGCCCCACCTTGAATCCCAGTTCTAGAAACGGGGTCCTCTGTGAGGCAGTGAACTGGGCCTCCAAGTTTAGAGCCAAGAGGTCTGCCCTCAAGCCCCGCCCCCTTCTCACAGTTGCAAGTTAACAGGCTGGTCGTGAACTTCCCTGAGCCTGGCTTTCCCTCATGAAATGGGGCTGACGGTCTTTGCCTTGCCTTCCCCTAGGACTTTGGTGAGGAGCGCTCATTCACTCACTGGCTCATTTACGAAAACGGAAGGTCCCAGAACTGAAGGTCCTTGCCAGTCCCTGAGCAGGGTGCTGGGGTGGGGTGGGGTGGGGAAGAATGTGTGCGTGGAGGGGATACAAACTGTGAAGTGCTGCACCCAAGTGAGGGACTCCTTGTGCCCGGCTCCACCTTGGGTGCTCTAATAACCCTGGAATTTTGTTCCCTGTGTCTGAGACTTCCTTTTGCCCCTGCCCAGCCTCTCGGTTCCTGCAGCCTCACCTCCTGCCTCACTATCGTTGACAGTCCACGTGACTGTCACTTGAGCCCACTTCAGCCAGGGCTCCTCACCGGGTCCCTTCTGCTCCTGCCTGACAGTGCCTCACTGTTTCTCCCCTCAGGGCCTTTGCACATGCTGTCTCTTTGACCAGCATGCCCTTTTTCTTGTTATCCATTTGCCATACTTCTGCTCACATGTCACCTTCCTACTCAAGTATCACCCCCTCTGCAAGGCCTTCCCTGATCCCACCCCCAAGGCTGAGTTAGTCCCTCTTCCTATCCACGCTTCCATCCCTGCCTGAGCAGCAGGGGTTACTTCAAGGCAAAGACACATGGCAGTTGGGAGTTAGAACTGAGAGGTGGCCTAGAGCAAGTTGCCTAATCTCTCTGAGCGTACTTTCCTCATCGGAAAAAAGAGCATAATGATGCTTATTGCACAGAGTTGCTGTCTTGAGGGTTAGAAGAGTATGGAGAGCCTAGCATGTGGCTGGTGCTCAAGAAGTATCAGTCCCTTCCTTTTCAGTGCCTTGGTCCTGAGAGAAGAATTAAAACACCAGATTTGGAAGAAACAGAGAGAGCTGTTTCAAGATAAAGGGGGATGTGTTGGAAGGGCGTGAGCTCCCTGTCAATGGAGGGGTGTGAGAAGAGGCCACTCAGGCATCACATGGTGGGTTGGACCCAACGACCAGTAGGGCCCCTTCTAGTCCTAGGAAGATGGCTGAGCATTGCAGCAGTCTCTAAAAGGTGTTCCTTAGGACGGAAGATTCAGTGAAAAGAAATTCCAGGGCAACCACATTGGCAAATGCTGCATTCTCTTTCTCTTGGAGAGTTGTGATGTTTGTTAGGATTGTAAAGGCTCTGAGAAGTACTGCAGTAAAGAAAAGCAGTTCACTGCCAGGGGCCCGGGTTTGATCCCTGGTCAGGGAACTAAGATCCCACAAGCTGTGCCAAGTGGCCCCAAAAATGAACCTATCTATGAAACAGAAACAGAATCAGGGACATAGAGAATAGACTGGTGGTTGCCAAGGGGGAAGGGAGTGGGAGAGGATTGGATTGGGAGTTTGGGATGAGCAGATGCAAACTGGTATATATAGAATGGATAAACAGCAAGGTCCTACTGTATAGCACAGGGAACTATATTCAATATCCTGTCATAAACCATAATGGAAAAGAATATGAAAAAGAATGTATATATAGCATACTGAGTCACTTTGCTGTACTGCAGTAATTAACGCAACATTGTAATTCAACTATACTTCAATAAAGATAAATTTTTTACAAAAGCTTTATTGCTTTGCCAGGCAAAGGGGGCCACAGGGGGCTCATGCGCTCAAGATTGTGTGTCCCACCCTGGACGGGGTAGTGAGGAATCTTATAATGTTCAAGGAGCAGGGCATGATCAGCTCGTGGGCATTCTTCTGACGGGTTGATGGTGAGGTAATTGGGAGTCAGCATTATCAACCTCCTGTTTCCAGCGGGTCTGGGGTCTGCGTGCTTGTGGACAGCATACAGTTAACTTCTCCCACCTGGTGGGGGGTTTCAGTGTCTGCAAAGCAGCTCAAAGGACACGGCTCAGAATAGTATTTGTAGTCGTTGAGGAAGAACTAAAGGTCCTTGACTTTGTTTAATGGCTAAAGTATTATTATTTTGTCTTACTTGACTGTTTTCCTTTCTTTCTGCATTTTCTCACTTCTCTGATTAAATTTTTCTTTGACTAAAGTTCTTCTACAGAGAAAAGGTGGGTGGAGGACATGGGTGGAGGTCTGTTCTGGGAAGGCCTCATAGGGTCCTGCTCAGTTACAATAGCATTTCTTATTAACGTCTTAGAATGTGAAACTTTGGGAAAAGTTGGCTTGGTGGAGGAGGGCTGTGATTTGGGAATCTGGGAGGCCTTTTTTGACTTAGAACACCCATGAAACCTCATCCTGCCTACACAACCTTGGCCAATTCCTACCTCCTCTCTGGGCCTTCCTTTGAGGTTAATGATATAGAAGGCACTTATCCTGATACCTGGGACAGGGTGCTGTTTGCTTCGGCTCTTTGCTTTGGGCAAGATGCTGTGCTGTGGAGACCCCGAGATGGGAGCTGCAGTGATGGACCTTTCCCTGCAAGGATGAGGTCATCTTTTGCAGCCTCGAGAATCAGGCTTATGGAAGCAGATGGGGAACACGACATAACTTTAGAAACTGAGAGACTTTACAGATGTTTATTGTTATTACAGTAGTGTGCTAGAGCTGGCTGTTACCTGCCTGTGAGAGCCGAGTGTACACATGTTCTCCATCTCCATGTTTTGTGATCTTGAAGTCAGCCTCGGTGGGAGTATTTACACCAGGGAAATGAGCAAACGCTACAAATTAAGGCTCTCTCCTCACCCAGGCAATTGTTAGATATCCGCACATCTTTGATTATATATCATTTGAAAGTATTTCTTTAAAATGTCTCCTTTTATATTTTTAAATTTATTATATAATAGCTTTAAATTTTTATTTGACTACTTTAAAGGTTTCTGTTTTTGATTTCCGAAAAGCAGTTTTCCTATTGTATCTCATAATCTATTCCTGAAATAGTCACTATGCAGAGCTTCATAACAAAACACTGCCACCAGGTGACAACTCCCTGAATTGCAGGCTGCAGGTCCAGTGGGGTCAGCCAAGACTGGAGCAGATGGCATTTCCATTGGTGTGCCTTTTAGATCTTTCCTATGGCCTGTCCATTCAAGGTCTACATTTCTGTGAAGAATTACCCTGCTTGACCTCTTTGTGGCAGCCATGACAGGCATAGAGAGGTGCAGGGGAGCCTGGGACCACGGGGGCGTGGTTGCTGGAGGCAAAGCCCCTGGTGCCTTGAGTCAGTGCTTCTCAGACTTCTCTGCACACGTCCTGCCTGGGGATCTTGTTAACATGCAGCTTCCGATTCAGCAGCTCTGGGGTGGGCCTTGGGAGTGGGTGTTTCTATCAAGCTTCAAGATGAGGTCAATGCTGCCCATCTAGAGATTACACTTTGAGTAGCCAAGGGTCGGTGGTGGTAGAAGAAGAAAGTTACCCGGGTGATAGGAGTCCTTCCTTCGAGAGTCTTCTCTTAGGAGGCTGACATGTTTTGCCTTTTGGTAACAATTCAGTAGCTCTGTGTTTTGAATGTATAGACTTGGCTCATTAGATCCTAAGTACTGTTCAACCAGTACTTCAATTTAATTTTTATTTATTTATTTTTTTAGTTAGACTATGGTTTTTTTAATTAATTAATTTTTATTGGAGTATAGCTGATTTACAATGTTGTGTTAGTTTCTACTGTACAGCAAAGTGAATCAATTATACATATACATATATCCACTCTTTAAGATTCTTTTCCTATATAGGCCATTACAGAGTACTGAGTAGAGTTTCCTGTGCTATACAGTAGGTCCTTATTAGTTATCTATTTATATATAGTAGTGTGTATATGTCAATCCCAATCTCCCAGTTTATCCCTCCCCTCCTTACCCCCTGGTAGCCATAACGATTTAATTTTTAAATTTGTGATTTATTTGTGATTTATTTTGGTGTATAGTGTGAGGTTCAAAGCCAACTTGATTTTTCCTCAAAGAGCTAACCCATTGTCTCAACGTAATTCATTGATTAGTCCCCCTCTTTCCACAAATTTGTGAGACCTCTTTTGTCATAAATGAACTTTCTTATATAGACTAGGGATTGCTTCCAGACTATCCCATGTTGCAGGGTTGTTGAAGCTTTATAACATTTTTAAAAATTATTTATTTATTTTATTTTTTTATAACATATTTTGATGTCAGACGAGACCAGCCTTCCTTTGGTACTCTTTCTTGACTGTTATCACCTAATTATGCAGGTGAAGTTTAATATCATTTTGTCAATAATAAAAAAATTGTTGAGGTTTTGATTAAAGTGTATTAAACCTATGCATTAATTTGGAAAGAACGTTTCAGAGAAAGACAGAGTACGTCTTTCCTTTCCTGTCACTTTTTATAGCTTTTAGTAGAATTTTACAATGTCAACATAGTACTGCTTTTTGTGTCAAGGTTTTTCCCAGATATTTGATGCTTTTTGCTGCTATTTTAAACAGAATTTATTATTTTATTTTATATTATTTATATTATATTGCTGTACTTTATATAAAATTTTATTTTATATTATTTACATTGTATACTTATAGCACTTAGCCACATGTGCCAGTTTAAATTTAAATTAATTAAAATAAAATAAAATACTGAGGAGTATCTGCTCAGCTCTAGCATTTCAGCCTGACGTGTGGTCTTTGCTGGTGAAGCCTGTACTCTTGACCCTTTGGCTCTGCCTATAAATCCTCCTCTGTGGCTTTTCACCCTGACCTCAGGGCTCTGCTGGTCCACTGGCCCTCTCGGCACCTCTGCATCCTCCCTAGGCATGTGGGAGCACCCAGAGCCCCAGACACCAGGTGCTGGGGGCCAGATTTGGGAGCACCCTGGGCCCACGTCTCTGGACACTCCCCTCTACTCATGCTGTCCCATTGCCCCTGTGTGTGGTGGATGGGCAGCTTCTCCCAGACTTGAGCCTCATTGGGCTATGCCTTGGGGAGTTGGCTAAGAGCCTTATGTGCCCAGGCTCCCTCCCATCACATGTTCCGCTCCTGTCCTCTGACGTGGAGGGCTTCCTCCTACTCCCCCTTCTGTCTGATGGGGACTCCCCTGTGTCATATCCAGCTCCTTCCCTGAAGTAGCTTTCACCCTTCTTCCCTCACTGGGGCCACAGTGGCAGGATGGATGCAGGAAACAAGACTCACTCTGTATTGAAAACTCACCAGTTTAATGTTTTCAGACATTCTTGTCATCTCAAAAGGAAGGAGACATGGTTACTTCCCAGGCAGGTGGCTTTGGGGATTGAACTCACATAAATAGAATTAATTTCTATTAATTTTCATTTCCTTTCATTAATTTATCAATAAATATTTCCTGAGCATATTCTCAATGCCAGACATTGTTCTGGGCATTACAGGGATACTGTAGCCAAAAAAGTTGGCAAAAATCTTTGCCTACATTAACAGACCTTCTAGTGGTACCTTGGGTTCCGGTTTTATGGTGGCTTCCCAGCCAGGGCAGTTATTCAACCTGATTTTTGTGCATACTTTTTTCTAGTCTTGAGAGTGGCCTGGTGACTACCTCCCATGGGGTTAAGAGCTAATGGCCTGTCCTCATTTCCTGACATGGCCTCGGCCTGTTGGACTGAGACACAGTGACCATCCCTACAGGAGAATGTACACTTCTTTCTATTTCGGGTGTAAATAACCTTTAAAGAAGGGTCTAGAAGCTCTGCTGGGTCTCAGATTCCATCTTAGGGTGGAGAGACTCAGGGCAGAAGACAGTTCTCTGAAGCTTCCGCAAGGCATTCATTCAACAGATATTTCCTGCACCACGACTGGGCTGAGAATGGACCTATGGGGCAGGCAGACACAGTCCTTGCCTTCATGGAACTGCACAGATAGAAGTTAATTAACTTCGGTTGTGATGAGATCACATAGGAGAAGTTGGAGTAGAATGGCTGTTTTCGAGAGTGTGGCCTCATGACTCAGGACGGCTCAGGAGGGGTAGAATGTCCTGTGACCCTTCTGGAACAACCCTCCAGGACATTCAGGAGAGGCCGGCAAGAACTATCTTGGAAAAAAACAGACAAAGGTTTTCTCTAGCTGAGAGGGGAGGCTGTTTCAGAAACGCACTCTCTCTGTAACTCCATGGATGTAGCCCTCAAAGTCCCTGCAGTGCAGGTGGAGCCCGTCTCTCGGGATATGAGCCTGGCCGGAGGCCCTGGTGGCATCCATGCCATCTCTTAGGTTGCAAACAGAGCCCTTCCTGTGTGCTTGGCTCAATAAATGCTTCCTTCCTGCCTTCCTTCCTCAGTCTGCTCTTTATTGTGCCTTTTTCCTGGAAGAGAAGCCATAGAGCCATAGTAGATATCGTGTTGACATGGAGTTGTGACCTCCGGGGAATCCCAGCGTGACACCACCTGCCTCCAAGCTGACTCCTGATCATTCTTGAGATCCTTGAAGCAACTATGTTAGGAAGAGCACGTTGTGGTAGGAGTCTGGGGTGGCGACTCCCCACTGTTGCCTCAGGCTTATTTAGAATATCCAAAGCCCCTTTGGTGTTGGGGTTTTCACCCCTGGCTCCCAGTTCTATGTGGACAGATTCTACTCTGCTAGGTTAGACCAGAGCATAATGAGAATTGTCTTGGACTTGAGTCTCGCCTTTTCCAAATTACTTGGTAAGTGATTGTGAACAAGTCACCCAGCCTTTCTGCACAACATGCTCATGTCTATGGAATGGGATAAGGGTAGGACTGGAGATGGCATCCTGATTCTGGACCTCTGTTCTGGGGTGCCAGTTACTCTGGTTTGAAGCCTGATGTTGGGGAGAAGGCTCAGAGAAGTCAAGTGATTTGCCGAAGGTCACACAGCTATTAAATGGCAATAATGGGATTTGAACCCAGGACCTCTCTGGCTCTAAAGCACATGCTTTTAACCAACCTGCCTCCACAGGTGAACAATACAAAAGTTGGAGGCAGGAAGTGCCTTCAGGAAGAATTCCTTGCATGGGAATCAGCCTGGGGCTACTGCCTTTTGAGGTCAAGAGGATGCCTGAGTGCTGGGCATTGAAGTGCTGGAAAGCAGATGGAGACCAAGGTGGGCTGAGCAAGCCCTGGGGACAGTGCAAGAAGAGTAGAATTCTCAGCAGCCCTCTGACTTAGGAAGCAGTTGCTGAAGAGCAGCCCTATGCTCCCTTGCCCTGACCTCTGTCACACTCTGGTTTGCAAACTGATGTGTGCAGGGACACCAGAGACTTAGCAAGGGGTGCTTCCATATAAGATTCTATATGATTCTATTATAAGATTCCATTAAAACTACCGGAGGATGCCCTGGTCATGGTGATCCTTACCCCACTTTATAGAAGAGAGCCTCACTTGTCACTCATCCTGAATCCCACTGCGTGCATCGGCTGGGGTACAAAAACCTCTGAGCGCTAAAGGGAAAATGAGAACGCTTGGTCACAGAGCAGCCTTCTTTGTGATGAGCCAAGGCATCTAGACCTGGCTTTCTCCTGTCTTTTCCTATCTGTATGAATTTCTGTTAAGGGGGATGCTTGGTGCTTAGTGGAGTACTTTGAATTCAGAACAACTGAAATAGAGTAAGTTAATGACAGTGATTCTTTTAAGTATAACTGAAATGTTTTCCGGACTTCTAATGTTTCAAGATATGTGGATAAAAACCAAGATGAATAATTCCTTGTTTTCCTTCTGATGCAGCATGTGTTATTCAATAAGGTGGTTAAATCTGTTTTACCAAATCACATCATGAAACATTTATTACAGCTACAGTCAATCCTCATCTTATAAAATGTTTACTATTTTTTTTACTTCTTATGAACAAAATAAAAAATACATTTAAACTCATGGTGAGAAATCATAAATGTCAGGCTCACAATATACATAAGGATATGTGGTTTTTAAAAATTATTTGGGAATACACGAGCACAAAAGTTTGAGCACTTCCTTGGCTTGTTGGAGTCTTCCCATGTCCTGTTAATCTACTCCCTTCTCCATCTGCCCTCTTGCTTCTCTTTCTGCTCTCAGAATGTGAGAAGTGTTCCTGATTGTCTACCACTGTGAATACCATCATTGACACAGACGTTTTTTCTTTGAGGAAGAGATCGCACTGTATTGTGAACTTGTGCTAAGTCTTCAGGAAGGTGGGAGGGGCTCAGGACCGGCAGCTGGAAACCATCTTTGGCTGAGCCAGCTTTGTTACACATTTCAACAAGGTGAAAATAAGTGTACATTTCAAAGATTTAAGCAAATTTGAAGTTGTGCAACCATCACCACAATCCAGTTTTAGAACACTTCTACCACCTGGAAAAGTTCCTTCATGGCCACTTATAGTCAAGTCTCATTCCCACCCCCAGCCATAGGTAGTCACTAACCTTTCTAGCTCTATAAACTTGCCTTTCTAGACGTTTCATATAAATGGAATCATATAATATGTAGTCTTCTGCATCTTGCTTCTTTCACTTAGCATGATGTTTTTGAGATTCATACATGTTGTAGCGTGTGTCAGTAGTTTGCTCTTTTTAATTGCTAGGTGGTTTTCCATCGTATAGAGAGATCACATTTGTTTATCCATTCAACAGTTGATAGACGTTTAGGTTGTGTTCAAGTTTGGGGCAATCATTAATAAGCCTGCTGTTAACATTTGAGTATATGTCTTTGTGTGGACCTATGTTTTCATTTCTTTTGGGAAGATCTCTAGGAGTGGAATTGCTGGGTCTTGTGATAAGTTTAACTTTTTAGGAAAATGCCAAGTAGCTTTCTCTAGGGAGTATACCATTTTACATCCCTACTAGCAATGTATGAGGTTTCCCAATTCTCTACACCATAAGCCCGAGTTTTGATCAGTCTTTGTTACTTAAAGGCCTTCTCAGTTTTTGTTTTACTGTTTAGCGATGAGAATAGGTTGGCTCTTCCAACTCCTCAAGTCCCTGAATTTCTGGACTCTCTCCATTCCTTTTCATTCCCACTATAAATTGCTCAATTCTTTTTTTTTTTTAATTCAATTTATTTAAACAACAACAGCAATAAAACAAAAAGAGTTCACCTATTTCTTCCACCTATTTCTCTTCACCTATTTCATATATATATGAAATATCTATATAGATATAGATACACATATTTCACTTAGTATAATGCCCTCAACATTCATCCATGTTGTTGCAAATGGCAGGGTTTTGGGTTTTTTATGGCTGAATAATATGGACACTTTACGTTGTTTCCATATCTTGGCTATTGTAAATAATGCTGCAATGAACATGCGGGTACAGATTTTGCTTCAAATTAGTGTTTTCGTTTTCTTTAGATAAGTACTCAGAAGTGGAACTGCTGGATCACATGATAGTTCTATTTTTCATTTTTTGAGAAACCGCCATTCTGTTTTCCATAGTGGCCGCACCAATTTACATTCCCACCAACAGTGCATAAGGATTTCTTTTTCCTCACAACTTTGCCAACACTTGCTTTTCTAGTCGTTTTGATAACAGCCATTCTAACAGGTATGAGACGATATTTCACTGTGGTTTTGCATTTCCCTGATGATTAATGATGTGGAGCCTCTTTTCATGTACCTATTGGTCATCTGTATGTCTTTGGAAAAAATGTGTCTTCAGGTCTTCTGCTCATTTTTTAATTGGATTGTTTGTTTTTTGCTATTGAGTTGTATGAGTTCTGTATGTATTTTGGATATTAACCCTTTATCAGAATATGGTTTGCAAATAATTTCTCCCATTCAGTAGGTTGCCTTTTCATTTTTGTTGATGGTTTCCTCTCAATGCAGAAGACTTTTAGTTTGATATAGTCTCACTTATTTATTTATTTAAAATTTTATTTTATTTATTTATTTATTTTTGGTTGCATTGGGTCTTCGTTGCTGCGCGTGGGCTTTCTCTAGTTGCGGCGAGCGGGGGCTACTCTTCGTTGTGGTGTGCGGGCTTCTCATCAGGGTGGCTTCTCTTGTTGCAGAGCACGGGCTCTAGGCGCATGGGCTTCAGCAGTTGTGGCATGTGGGCTCAATAGTTGTGGCTTGCGGTCTCTAGAGGGCAGGCTCAGTAGTTGTGGCACATGGGCTTAGTTGCTCCATGACATGTGGGATCTTCCCAGAGCAGGGCTCGAACCCATGTCCCCTGCATTGGCAGGTGGACTCTCAACCACTGCGCCACCAGGGAAGTCCTCGCCTATTTATTTTTGATTTTGTTGCTTTTGCTTTTCTATGTCATATTCAAAAAAATCATTGTCAAGACTTATGTCAAGGAGCTTACTGCCTATGTTTTCTTCTAGCAGTTTTATGATTTCAGGTCTTATGTCCAAGTCTTTAATCCATTTTGAGTTAATTTTTGTGTATGGTATAAGATAGTGGTCCAGTTTCTTTCTTTTGTATGTGGCTCCAATTTTCTCAACATCATTTAGTGAAGAGACTGTCCTTTCCCCATTGTATATTTTTGGCTTCTCTGTCATAAATTAATTGACCATATAAGCATGGGTTTATTTCTGGGCTCTCTGTTTGGTTCCATTGATCAATGTATCTGTTTTTATGCCAATACCATACTGTTTTAATTATTACCACTTTGTAATATAGTTTGAAATCAGGGAGCATGATGCCTCCATGCCCAGTTCTTTTTAAAGCCCTTATCTTTCTTGTAGTATCTTGTCAAACACAGCTAATGGTAACCAAGATGTGCTATTGACATTCTGACTCCCCATCTCTTCACTTAAAGCCATAAGCTCATTTAGTTCATCATCTGCCTTCCAAGTTAATGCAGGCAATAGTTTTACCAAATACTTCATCACTGTGTAATATTGATTGCCTTCTTCCAGCTTTCAGTAATAGTTTCCTTGATACCCACTACCTGGCCCAAAGACAATGGATTTTTGTTACCAAGAAACATACCACTTCTGATAGCAATTTCTGTATTAGTCAGGATAAAGAGGTGGTGCTGCAGTAACAAATAGCCCCAAATCTCAGGTACTTATAAAAATAATGGTTTTTATTTTCCTCATTCATGTTACATATCCGTCCTAATCAGCCATCCCTCTGCTCCATATCATATTTACTCCAGAACTTAGGGTTTTAGAGTCACCCCTATCTAAGCCACTGCTTGTCCTCTGGGAGAGGAAACGAGGACATGGTGAATCATACACTAGCTCTTAAAGCTCCTTCTCACATTTGATTAGCCAGAACAGGTGAAGTGGCCAATCCTGACATCAATGGGGAAGGGAAATAGAATCTTTTCCCAGGGAAGGGAAGCAAATATTATGAACACTAGTATCATTTATTATATTATGCTTTTTAAAAAAATATCCTGAAAACTCTGAAGAAGGGAGAAACAGCTGTCTTTGTGTGGTGGTTTTGCCCACAGCTGCCTACAGTGACAGTAAGACAGGGTGACCTTTCAAAATACCTTACAGACCTAGGCCTTTGATCTTTATTGTGGTTGTCCCCAGCCCTGTGGCTTTGATGCACAGATTTATTAGCTGTTGTTCTTTTTCTACCAGTCCTATCTCTTAGGCTCAGGAAGAAATTTGATTGGATGGACTATCTTTTCTAGAGTTTACTACTCAGTTTCCAATACCCTCTGGGCCACTAGTAAATTCATTCCTTGATCTCCAGCTTAAATTGATCCATTTCTGTTTTTTCTTCCCAGCTGTCTTTTGGGGAGACATTGCCTTAGATGAAGAGGACCTGAAGTTATTTCACATCAACCAAACCCATGACTGGATCAAGCAGTCAGTGGAGGAAACAGGACACAGCACAGGTAAGTACTGCATCCCCTTCATCCCTGCCCGGGAGAGAAGGGTCAGGGACTCCAGCACGGGGTGACTTGGACCACAAGTCATAGGTATTTGACCTGTCAGTCCAGTGCCCACCTGTCAATGGAAAACCAGAGGGGTCACCCCTTGTCTGTTGCAGGCTGTGAAGCTGGAGCCTCCAAGTTTGCTTATCCTTCTAAGAAAATCTTCATTAGCCTCTTTATCCAAAGATTCAACCCTGAGCTCAGAGTTCAGAGCTGAACTCAACATAGGTTCTCAGGACTCTGGCCTCAGGGTCCAGAACTTCCCAAATGGAGAGTATTCCTGGATGGGCTCCATGTAGGGCGTATCTGATGGTGATGCTGATACTCATTAGCAGTGGGAAGATGCTTGCCTGGGGCCGGGGCGGGGTGGTATTGTGCACTTGTTTGGCCTACAAACCAGGTGACAATCCCCTGGGGGCAGGAAACACAGATTGGGTGTCAGACTTTGATTACTCTTCTCCTTTGATTACTTTTCCTCCTTGCCTTCACCTTGGGGTGAATAGTAATGAGACTGACCTCCTGATTTCTCCTCACCTCCCTGCCCACTGGGCTCAGATGCCTCCCCTCTGTGGAATCTCCATTCTCAGAAGCAGCCCCAGGCACTGAGCTGTGGGAGCTGATAGGCTGTGTGGCTGCCTGCGGCTTATTATTCGGTGACCAAGGCTCGTGTGTGCCTGATGCTACACTGTCTCTGCTACCTGCCACCCCTCCACCCACCCTCCCTTCCTTTCTCTCGAGGATTTTAAAAAATTGTGGTAAGAACACTTAACATGAGATCTACTGTCTTAACAAAATTTTAAGTGTACAATACAGTACCATAAACTACAAGCATGATGTGATACAGCAGATCTCCAGAACATTCATCTTGTATAACTGAAGTTTATACACCGCCCCCCTTTTTTAGTACCTATCATGGACCTAATGCGGTGCTGGTGAGAGAAAGAGGAATAAGATGTGACCTCTGACTTCAAGGAGACCTTTCACGCCAGGCAGACAGGGTGGACAAGCTTGCTAACATCTCCAAAGTTCAGTTTTCCTATCTGTAAAATGGGGATGAAACCAGCACTCACTTCAGCAGGGGTTGGGAGGATCGACTCCAAAAGTAACAGGCTAACCTGGTGCCTAGCACATGGCATGTTCTCAGGCAATAGCAGATGTTATCACTAAGCACCCCAGTCCGGAGGAATGAGACTGAAGTGTAGATAGATAAACTGTAATTCCTCATGACAAGAGCTACAATGAATCAAGAGCAGTGGGAAGAAGATGGGCCAAGAAAGGCATCATGGGAATGGGCACTCTTGCCTTGTGTCTTGAAGGATGAGTAGGAGTTCCTTAGGGAAAGAATCAAGAAAAGATATTTCAGCAGAGGAGAAACTGTGTGCAGAGGCAGGGAGTATGAGAGGGGCTGTCTTAAGTTGAGGAACAGGGGAAAGGTGTGGGTCACTGGAAGGTGGCTCTTGCGGGGGGCTATCGTAGAGAGAAGCACCAGGAGAAGTTGCTGGGGTCGACGATGAAGGTGCCTGTTGGCGGGGTGGGTGGGAATGTGCCCAGAGTAGGAGGCAACTCCCCTGATGCCCAGTGCCTGTTGCGCTGATGAGCTGGAGCTCTCCCCTGTGGGTGGCAGGGGTCCTGCCCAAGGTTTATGAATAAGAACGTGATGTGCTCATCTTTGGCTTGGGGGAGTCTTGGTGGAGTCCCCTCTCCCGCTGCTCTCCACAGCCCACCAGCTGCCCTAAGGTTGCTGGGTTCCGGGCTGGATGCTTGGGCAGCCTTACCATGCTGCTTGCTGGTGGTGATGATGGGAGAGGGGTTGTCAAGGCAACCCCTTTCCCTCTGCTGATGAACCTGGTGGATTCCAGGTACATCCCCAAAGCCCCCCATCCCTGAGTGTCTTGCAAGGCTCCAAGATTCCACCAGAACTAATTCACCAGTTCTTCATTTCAGTATTTCCTGGCACAAAAGGCCCTGCGATCTGTATCCACTTGGGAGGGAAGGAGAAGAATATATTGTATACATGTTTCTGGATGTGGTCCCAATTCACTCACTCACTCACTCACTCACTTATTCATTGAAACCTCTATTGGGTGTTCACTTCGTACCAGGTCTTGTGCCAGACCCTGAGATGGTATAGACTGAGGTTTCTCTTTTTTTTTTTTGCGGTACGCGGGCCTCTCCCTGCTGTGGCCTCTCCTGCTGCAGAGCACAGGCTCTGGACGCGCAGGCTCAGCGGCCATGGCTCATGGGCCCAGCCGCTCCGCGGCATGTGGGATCTTCCCGGAACGGGACACAAACCCGCGTCCCCTGAATCAGCAGGCGGACTCTCAACCACTGAGCCACCAGGGAAGCCCTGAGGTTTCTCTTTTTAAGGACTTACCAGCTATTAGAGGAAATAGATGCGGAAACCAAAAAGGGTAAAGAGTGAGAGGTGGAGGTGGGGTGTCCCAGGAAGCGCAGTGGGAGTGGAGGGCACTAAGAAGAACTGGGACCATTGCTGTGGGGAGAGCCAGAAAGGCCTCCCAGAGGAGGGGGTCCTGGGGAGGTGGAGGGGTTTCCCAGGCTGGAGAAGAAGGAGTCAGAGGGTAGAGAAGGACATTCCAGACCGAGGGAGTCGTCCTTCTTGGGGTGGGAACTGGGATGGCAGCCTCCACTAAGGAGGTTACATGCTTCCTTCTTGTCCAGTGGTTGGTTCCCTCTTTCTGGGGGGGGGTGGTAGGGCTGTGCCCAGAGTGGGAGCGCCTCCCACCGCTCATGGGGACATGAGCAGCTACAGGAGCTAGGCCAGGCTCCATACAGGATGTAGGGATGAGGAAGGCAAGAAGGCAAAGGCTGTCACAAGGCCAGGGGTCCTCATCACCAGTGGTCGGGAGGAGGGAGGAACGATTAGGCACGTTTTTGGTGTCTGGCTCTATGATTATCACTTCTTCGGATTTGGGGGACCTCTCGTGGATGTTTTGAAAAGTCCATTTGAATTTTAAATGGGGTTTTGGAATCCAGATTATTTTTCACACCATTATATACACAACCTTAATTGAGGTCTAACAAAAGGCAGCATCTCTTCATAATTCTGTCACGCCAAGCCATCATACGCTCCCCCCCCCACCGTCCCCCCCACCCCCTGCCAGATTCTTACCTGGAGGCCTAGAGAAGTTGATCTGATTGTAACTTCGTGTGATTTAATTTTTTTGTTTGTTTGTTTTTGCGGTACGCGGACCTCTCACTGTTGTGGCCTCTCCCGTTGTGGAGCACAGGCTCCGGACGTGCAGGCTTAGCGGCCATGGCTCACAGGCCTAGCCACTCCGCGGCATGTGGGATCCTCCCGGACCAGGGCACGAACCCGCGTCCCCTGCATCGGCAGGCGGACTCTCAACCACTGCGCCACCAGGGAAGCCCTGATTTAATTTTTTAACTTTCCTTTTTGCACTATTACTTCAGTACTTAAAACTAGTGAACCTCACATAGCTCAAACATAGAGTGTGATGTACTTTTACATGTGTTCATGTCCACGTAACCACCACCCAGACCAAGGGATGGAACATTTCCAGAACCCTGGAGACTCCCTCATGCCTCCTTCCAGCCAGCACCCACTAGTCTGACCTCTCTCCACACAGGTGCATTTTATTTTTATTTATTTTTTGGTCATGTTGGGTTTTCGTTCCTGTGCACAGGCTTTCTCTAGTTGCGAGAGCGACTTGTTGTAGAGCATGGAGTCTAGGCACACGGGCTTCAGTAATTGCAGCACGCGGGCTCAGTAGCTGTGGCTCGCGGGCTTAGTTGCTCAGCGGCATGTGGGATCTTCCCAGACCAGGGATCGAACCCATGTCCCCTGCATTGGCAGGCAGATTCTTAACCACAGCACCACCAGGGAAGTCCCCACAGATGCATTTTACCTGCATGAATGGAACCATGCAGTGTGTGTTTGTGTCTGTCTCCTTTCCCTCAGCTTTGTGGCTGTGAAATTCCCCCGTGTTGTTGGGTGGAGCGCTGGTTTGTCCTTTCATCTTTTGCAGTGTTCTCCTGAATGAATGTACCCTAGTTTATTCATTCTTCTGTTGACAGCCATTTGGACAGTTGACAGTTTGGGGCTATGATAACTAAAGCTGCTATTGTCTTTCTTGTACATATCCTTTGGCACTCATTTCCAGGAATGGAATTGCTGGGTCACAGGGTATACGTAAGTTATTAGTAGAATCAGTCGGATTTCCCAAGTGGTAGTACCAGTTTACACTCTGTGTGGGTACATATGGATTTGGAAAGCAGGGCAGGGGGTGGGGGTGACCACGCAGGATCCAAGGAGGCCTTTGGGTCTTGGTCTCTCTGGCTTGGGGACCCCACTCACACCTCCAGACCTGCACAGCATAGTCAGTTGATGCCCGGACACCATCACGAATGCTCAGGGTTGGTCCTGTCAGCAATCCTTCTGCTGTCCTTGGGGGACCTGCCATGGCACAGCACGGGGACCCAAGCTTGGCAGATGTGAGTGTTAGACCCCAGAGAGAGCCTGGGCCTTGGCCAGCCACCATGGCAGTTGACCGCCATGGTCAGCCTCATGGTCTAAGAACCTGAGTACCTGTCTTCTTTTTCCTTCTCCCCTGTGAGCTGAGAGGGCAGAGTCCACATATATTTGACTTTGGATCCCACAGAGGTGTCCCGGCACTTCGTATGTAGAAGGCACTGGCCAGCATTGTTGGATAGGGGAGAGGGAAGAGATAGACAGAGACTGGCAGGCCCTGGAGCATCTCCCAGGGGCCTTGGGGTGAAGAGCTCCCACAGGGCTTTGCTCCCAGGAGGGCAGTGAAAGAGCTGGCCACCGTCACAGGCTTTGGTCTCAGACTGTCTGGGCTTGAATCCTCGAGCTGGGCCTCAGTTTCTTCATCTGTCAAATGGGAATAGTAATAATCCTTACCTCAGAGTGATGTTGTGAGGAGAAAAGGAAAGAATACGTGGAAAGTGCTGAGCGCAGTGCCTGGCATATAAGAAATGTGCAGTAAATATCAACTCTGCCTTCTCTTCCTTATTATTATTAGTAGTAGTATTTGCAGAAAGAACACTGACCTGGGAGGGTTTAAGGCTAAACTGGAGAATGGGAGAAATTTGCTACGTGCTGGAGGGAACTTTGGGGGCTTGGGCAAGAGGCCTTTGAAACATGTACCTTTCTGGTGTTTCCTCCTTCCCAAGCTTGAGATATGTATTTTTTTTTCCACTATGTTTTTATGGCAAGGTGATTCTTACCCTGATCAATTTTCTCTGAGGGCCAATAGTACTTTGCATCTATCTAAAATAGTTATTTTATTTTCAGAATGGGAATATTTTAAATTATTTTTGCTGATTAAACTAACACTGCTAGTTGTTAAAAAAAAAAAAAGTTCAATAGCTCAAAACTGTAGAAAGTAGAAAGTGAAAATCCCCTTTTATCCCAGCCCTGGGGGTCCCCATCATGATCTGTTTGCCGGATTCCTTCTGGCCTTACTGTGCTCAGGCCATGTGCAGATATGTTTTAAACATAAAAGGAATTTTTCTTAACACCCTGTTGTGTAACCTGCGTCTTTAACACCACACCATGGACATCTTTTCACGTGGTACTTTGAGGTCTATCACATTTAATATGCAACTCTGCCGCCATTTATCGAATGAATCCATACAGATGGACATGACGGTTGTTTCCCTTCTTTTCTGTAGTGTTTTTTTCTATTAGAAATGTTGATGCTGTGAACAACACTGTGCTATTGTTCTTTAAACATTTGCTTTGATTAAAAAAAAAAATGTAAAAGGAACCACACCTTTATCTGCTCTTTCTACTTCCACATGTGTGAAAGGATGTGTTCTTAGATATCGGTTATTTCATTTCCAAGCTTTGGTAATTGCCCCTGGTGTTTTGGGCGGTGACATGGGAAGAGGGCTTAATCCCTGGAGGTGGATGGGATGCAGTGCAGCCCCAGATGCCTCCTTTCCCTGGTTTATCCTGTGAACTTGAAGCTGCTTTCCTGGTTGCAGAATGAAACGATGTCATTGCCTTAGAAGTGATCTAGTCTCCCTCGTTTCATAGATGTGCCCAATGTCCCACATTCAGTCAGTGGAAGAACCAGAACGAGAACCCAGGTTTCCCATCTCCTAGGTTGTGTCCTCCATTGTACCAACCCATCTGCCATGTTGCCGGGTGGAAGGAATGGAAAACAACAGAGGTGCGTGCAGTCATTCCTTTGCCAGCCCTGGGAAAGTAGCTGGAGTCTTTCTGGACCAGGAAGTGAGCAAAGACCTTGTGCCCGGGTTGGTATGAGAGCCCACTCAGGGTGCTGTGCTGGCCACAGAAAAAAAGCCTCTGAGAGCTCTCGGGCCCCCAGTAGGGAGCATCCTCGCTGTTCACTTAGGACCCCAGGCTCGTGGTGATTACTTCTGATCAGTCTCCCTGCCTCCAGTCTCTGCTTCCGCATCCTGCTTCCAGGTGATCTTCCTGGACCTGACCTTGCAACCACTGTATTGGGTTGAATAGTGTCCCCCCCAAATTTATGTCTACTTGAACCCCAGAATGTGACCTCATTTAGAAATAGAGTCTTTGCACATCTAATTAGTTAAGGATCTTGAGATCAGCCTGGATTTAGGGGTGCCCTAAATCCAATGACCGGAGTCCTTATAAGAAGAGGAGAGGACTCAGAGAGACACACAGAGGAAGGCCACGTGAAAGAGAGAGGCAGGAACTGGAATGATGCAGCTATAAGCCAGGGGGCACCAAGGATTGCCGGGAGCTGCCACAGACTAGGAAGAGGCAAGGAAGGATTCTTGCAGAGCCTGCAGAGGGAGCACGGCCCTGCCAACACCTTGATTTCAGACTTCTAGCCTTCAGAACTGTGAGAGAATAGATTTCTGTTTTTAAGCCTCCAACTCTGTGGTAACTTGTTACGGCAGCCCTAGATAACTGATACCACTGTGTTTTCTAAAACCCTTCCATGGCTGCCTATCACTTATCAGAAACATTCCTTATCTGGCCCCCAAGGCCCTCCACGCTTTATCCACAACTTACATATCCGGCTCCCTTCCCGCCCCTCAGCCTCCTGCCAAAAGCAGTGACGTCGTGTCTACAGGCCCCGAGTGTCCTCCCTTCCAGCCTTCTGTTCCAGCTCTGCCCTCTGCTCCAAGTCCCCATTCTACAGAAAAAGAACTGAAGGTCCACGGACAGCCTAAGACTCACCCAGGGCCCTACATCTGGTGGGATTCATGATACCTCTTTAGTCAGCACAGCTGCCAGCTTGGGAGTCCCCCTGGGTCGACAGCGCTGTTAAAATTAAACTTGTTTTGTGCCTCAGATGGAGAGAGCGCTATTTTCCCCCCATTTTCAGACAGTCCCGTTCCCCTGCCGTGAGAGCCTCCAGAGGAAGTGGCAGCAGCCTTTTGGATGTGCTTGGGGGCAAGGAGGCAAGAGCGCATTCTTCAGGGAGAGAAAGTCCTTCTGTGTGCATTTTATTTGCAGTGAGAAGAATGGGAGTTCTGGGCAGGCATGGGCCAAGCTGTTCTATGAATGGGGCCCTTGAATTAACATTGCCGAGTTTCCTAAAGCTGCTAATCGGATTAGCTGTGTAGTGAAGGAAGTACTTAGCTGGACACACACACAGATACATGAGCAGGCACACACACACACTCTCCCATCCTCCTGCATCCTCTTCGATGTGGTGGTGCAGAACCTGACACCCCCATATCTGAGTTCTGGGACACCTCACCCCCTAACCACACAAGGTGTGGAGGAAAGCCCCGTGTGGTTGATGTTTGGGGACTTTTTGGTTGTTTATTTCTTCCCTAAAGAGTCCTGGAAGCAAAGTTGAACATTCTCATCTTTGCAAATGTCTGGAAACTTGGAGAGGAAACCTCCTCTTGCAGTTATCTCCCTCCGGGTAATGGATCTGATTTCTTGCTCTTTGTAATGAAGACTCTGGAAGGGGAAATGGCTTTCATTACTTATTGGCTCTGATGGAAGCTGATGTTTCCCGTCTTGTCTATTCTGAGCCACTGGGCCGTGTCCACCTCTATTTAAGAAACCAACCTTAGTCTAAACTCCTGCCATCTGTGTAGGGCATCCACATAAGCCTAAGAGTTTGTGCATTTGAGTTGAAAATAATAAATTAGCAGGAGAGAGTCGAAGACGTTCGTTTGGCTAACTTGCCTCCTCTCCCTGGGCCTCATCACTCAGAGATGGACCCCACAGAGTCTTCAACTCCTTGAGTTCCTTTTCCTATGCTGTCTGTGACTTGGAGGGGCACATGCTACTGTCACCTGGTCTCAGTGTCCCCTCTGAAGAGAGGGTCTCCTGAAACCATATCCATATCCAAAGGAATGACTACATGCACCTGGATTTGAATGCTGGTGTTTCAGCCTGGAGAAAAGAGGGGACGCAAAGGCCATTGGGCATCGAGGGACTAAATTTAGGCACAAAAGGCTAAAACACACCCGTGAGAGACCCTCATGTACTACACGGGTTTCTGGGTCCTGCCTTCCAAGGTTTGAGGGTCCAAAAGGGACCTAACATCTCTGTCCCCAACATGTTTTTAGCTTTGAGGCCCTTGAGATAACTCATGAGTGGGGCTGCTTTGAGCAGCCCGATCGACAGGCTGCGGTGTTTCTGGCTCTGCTCCCATGGAGACGTTCCCCAGGCTTTGTAGACATGGCTTCGTCTTTTCATTAATTTTCTTTATTGGTGGTGGGAGTGCTGCTGACTGACCAGTGTCCAGGAAAGAAGTGGGGGCAGTGGTGGCTCCCTGTGACATCTGTAGAAAGGACAGTGTCCTGAGATTACGGATGAATGCCAGGTTAGACTTGCTGAGACAGTTAGTTGGGTTCAAGGCTGTCTTCTCTCACATCATGGAACACTGTCTCGGTGAGATCTGGTGGCCGCTGCTGCTGGGGCCACTGGATCAGAGGGACAAGAAGCTGTCAGGGGGCACTCTTACTCTTCCTTTCCACTGTCTCCTCAAGAGCTTTGGAATGAGGTTTTGGGGACTTCTTTTCTCTACGTGTATTGTACTTGACATTTTGTGGTTCCCACACCCTCTGAGAGTCTGATGAATATTTTCAGCACTTCTCCGAGAAAAAGGTACACACACAATTTTGTTTGCAATTCCAAGAATTTTACTCCGTGGATCCCAAGTTATGCACCTCAAGTCCACAGCCCCCTTTTTCTGTCTGTTTCCACTCTGTTGGAGGTGTTCTCACGTGGACATCCTGGATCCTAGAGTTGCAGTGTAGAAAGGCATGGGTACTGGAGTCAGGCAGGCCTCCCTGGCTCTGTACTGACTAACTGCAGGAGTAAGGGAGCCTTATTCCTTATTTGGAGAATGGGATTGGAGAGGGGGGATTGGGCAAGTGTAGGAGGTAAAGCACTCATCCCAGAGTCTGACACCTCGTAGGTGCTCAAGAAATAGTAGCCGCATGGCTGCCTGTGTGCTGGATCCTGCCTTCTCTCCTCGCCGGCCCACCTCTGTGTCTCGGACTCCACACTTCCTAGATGCCTTGGAAGTCTTCTCCTTTGCAGTACCCTGCCTGCACCCCGCTGGGGTCTCTGGAGCTGGACCTGCACCAATGTGACCTGACCAGATCCTTGGATTTAGATTCCACCAGCACATGGGGAATCTCTATCAATCCCCAACATAAAGCCTTTCCTAGTCCTCCTGAGTCAAACTCTAGGTCATGAAGTTGGCCAAACAGAGATCTGAGAATTGATTAGATGCTGGTTCTTCATTGATAGCAACAACAAAAAGAATAATAATAACTACAATTTGTTGTGTGCTAATTTTGTCTTAAATGATCTCATTAATCTTTATTTATTTATTTATTTATTTATTTATTTATTTATTTTTGGCTGTGTTGGGTCTTCGTTGCTACGCGCGGTGTTTCTCTAGTTGTGGTGAGCAGGGACTACTCTTAGTTGTGGTGCGTGGGCTTCTCATTGCAGTGGCTTCTCTTGTTGCAGAACACGGGCTCTAGGTGCGCGGGCTTCAGTAGTGTGGCACACAAACTCAGTAGTTGTGGCTCACGGGCTGTAGAGTGCAGGCTCAGTAGTTGTGGCGCGTGGGCTTAGTTGCTCCGGCATGTGGGATCTTCCAGGACCGGGGATCGAACCTGTGTACCCTGCATTGGCAGGTGGATTCTTAACCACTGTGCCACCAGGGAAGTCTGATCTCCTTTATCTTCAAGCAACAGCTCTATGTGGCAGGTACTGTTGATACCTACAGGTGTGTTCAGAGAGGTGAGTAACCTTTCTTTGATCACACAACTAATTATTGGCAGAGCCAAGATTAGGACTTAACTCTGTCTAATGTCAAAGGCTGCTTTTAGCCTCTTCACTCCATTGCTTCTGGAAATAGATGCTGGCATCACCACTAACCCTGTTGTCTTGAGCTGTGAAGACTTAGTCCCCCCACGACTACCTTTGAGAGGTGTTGATAGAAGACATGGGCAAGTTCTACTCACCTGGGGCTGCACTTCATCCTGCCCTCTGTCATCTCAGGTTGCCATTCAGTATGTGCCTTGCTGCATCCACCAGACTGTCAACAGCTGTGACTTGTCTTTGTTTGGTCTTGGCCCTCCCTCTTTAGTTCCAGCATCAGCCTGGGCACAGCGACAGCACCAGAGAAACCCTTGTGAGTTGAGGATGGAGTCTCAGGAGTGCATGATGTCCTCCTTGCCCCTCTGCTCCCCTGTTTGTTTGAATGTGTGATGCTTAGAGTGGGAGCCTGCAATGGAAGAAAGGCTTATGCTCAGGGGTGATGCACTTGGGCTGGGCAAGCCCAGATCACCTTGCAGGGAATGTCTGAAAAGGGCATTCTTTGGCCACATGGTCAATAGCTTGTCTTTACTGAGTCCTTCGGACAGAACCCCAGGTGTGGTCGTTAGGTCTTTTCCAAGCCAGAGAGGGGGTGCTGGCCTTCCTGCTCACTCCTCCAGGGCTCTGCTCAGCCCTTTTCTTCACAGACCTGCGCCCACTCCCCCCGCCCCACCGTTGACAGCTCCATTTCACCCCTGCCCCTCCCGTGGCAGTTCACCTTGGCTCCCATGGTCTAGAACTTCATCTTTATGGCTACACTGCTCCTCTGGCATGACCTACACTCCCCTTGTGTCAGTTCTGCTGACCCTCTCACACCACCTTCTTGATTACTGTCCTTTTCCCTCTCTCTCCTGCCTCTCCCTCTTTCCTTCCTTCAAGGAACAGATGCTAATTGGGGACCTCTTCTGTGCTCAGCACCAAGGATACAGCCGTACCCACTTTTTTCTTCTGCCATTAAGGAGATGGAGTTTTTGTTTGTTTGTTTGTTTGTTTGCGGTACGCGGGCCTCTCACTGTTGGGGCCTCTCCCGTTGCGGAGCACAGGCTCCGGACGCGCAGGCTCAGTGGCCATGGCTCACGGGCCCAGCCGCTCCGCGGCATGTGGGATCTTCCCGGACCGGGGCACGAACCCGCGTCCCCTGCATCGGCAGGCGGACACTCAACCACTGCATAACCAGGGAACCCCGGAGATGGAGTTTTAATGATGGAAGTGATTATGGTCATGCTTTGGCAGTACTGGAGGAATGGGTCAGGCTGTGGTGGGGGAGGACCTGTGACCCCGCTGGTGTGGAGCCCCACCGACCTCCCAGAGGAGACATGGTCCAGTGGGCAGAACTCACACCTGGAGAGAAAGCCCCAGGTAACAGTTGTCATCCAGGCAGAAGTTGGTGTTGGGTGTCCAGTTTGGGACACAGGGCCTGATGGGAGGCAGGAATGTTTGTGTGAGGCCAGAGACCCAGGCAAATAACATCAGAGGGGCCTTTAATAGAACTCACAGAGAGTTCCAGTGCTGTGCTGGGAGCTCAGAAGAACAAGGCAAGGACCCCTGATTCTTCCGTGAAGTGAGTATTAAGGAGGACAAGAAGTCAGAGGCTTGGCCTGAGAGAACAAGATGGGGACAAAGGTCTGAAATTAAGCAGAATCCCTCAGATCAAAATCGGAGCCAAAGATGATGTGCTGCTGTGACCCTCGAGTGTTGAGCCCCAAATCCTTAATCCCCACCTGAGGACAGGGCTGGCTGTGCGTGCAGACAGCAGTCAGCAGCTGGAGGAGAGGAGGGCTGGGGTACAGGAACCGGGTGACGGCTGACAGTTATTCCGCTCATAAAATTTTCAGTTTAGTAAGATGATTTGAGATGATAAAGAGGCATCTGATAAAGTGCACATCTGCTCTTTGGGAAGGAAGAAAGAATGCAACATAAGGATTCTAGCATCTGGCTCCCTGGGACCTCATTCAGAGGCTGATTGCACCTTGGATTGAAGCCAGAATTCACTGTGAACTTGAAGCGTTGGGAAAAGTAAATTCACCTTTAGGTTGATTTTTTATTATGACTGCATTTGTCAGAATTTGGAGAAACTGGGCTGGGAGTCCATTTGGAGTCACAACAGGGTGCAGAGCCAGGTGGGGGAGGGGCAGTGACCACCCTTGGCCATCCATCCAGGGAGCCGTTATTCCAGCCACCCCTGCCCCCCGCCCCTGCCAATGGGCCTGAGTCAAAACTGGAAGATTAGCTTGAGAAACCAGGACAAATAAGAGTTTAGCGCCTGACATTCTAGGCAAGGTTCTTTTGGTTTTGAGATACAGAATCGTACTCAAGATAGGTCGATAAAAGAGTTTATTTAAGAATATATTCTCATGGCCATCCAAGGACAGAAGCAGAAGAACTGGCCTGTTGGGGACTTGACTAGAGACCGAAGAGAAAAGAACAAGGCTGGCTTCTTCTCTCAGGGGCCTCAGAGAATCTCTTTTTTGCTTTTTCTCTTCTTCTTGCACCTGACCCATCATGGCCACCATGTGTGAGTCGTATCATGATCCCTCTTCTCGAGTGTCCCCCACTGAAAGCTTGTGGTACCCGCCTACATAAGGGTACCGAAGAAGCCCTAAGAGTGGAAGAAATTGCGAAGGGAAGGGGTATATAAAGTGAGCCGATCAGTGCCCCAGGGAGGCAGGAGGAAGAAAGGAACTGATAATGGTCTGTGTCTGTGTCTTGAGAGAGGAATGAAGGATGGGGCAGCCCTTGGTCAGTGGAGAGGATGGGTGAGTGAACTGACCTCCCACATGTGGAGATGTGGAAGTAGCTCCCTTTGGAGTTAACCTAGTCTTGAGGTCAAGCCTGGTAACCTCACACCCACTTTGCCATTTATATTATTTTCATGGGAAAATACTTCATGAGTTCCCATTAGCCATCTTAATCCCTGGAATTTGGGAACACAGCCTCATGAGAGCTGGGGATGTTTCAGGTGAGGATCTAACCTTTGCCTCTCAGTTTTGGCCAACAGAAAGATTGTGCCTCACTCCCTGAGCATCACTCTTTGCTTCTTCTTAATCTGATTCTATTTTCATGCTCTGTTAACTGTGTATGTTTTTGTTTGTGTTTAATAAATGGAATTCTATGTTTTCTGTTCTTAATTTAAATAGTAGGTGATCTCTAAAGCAGAATGAAATGAAATAAACCATACTTTGTCTTTTTATTTGTGCAACCCTCCAATTGATTGTTCTAGCATCAGTGGCCTCAATATAAACATAATTCCCCACCCTGACCTAAGACCACCCTGTGGTGAATCCTTTTTGACAAAATAAAGGATTGTTTATCCAAAAAGTAATCACCCCCTAAAATTTTTTAATATAGCATGTTTAGTTTTCGTGCAAATTTGCGCTTGTTTTTCTTGGCCTCTTTTGGATGTGTGCATTTTGTTACAGCTGGAAACTGACCTTTGTTTCAAATGCATTTACTACTCAAGTATTTTCTTATTGGGCATGATAATGAACTAAATTGTTTTCTAACAAAACCGGGGCTGCAACTTTTAAGTTACCCACTGTACGGCATGTCAATTCACCTCATGAGAACTCCTTATCTGTAGAATGGAGGGTTGGACTTTAAGCTTTCTGAGGGCCAAGAATGAGTCTCTCAGTTCTTTTGCCAAAGATAATCCAGGAATGTATGGGGACTCAATGCATGGTGTCTGCTGTGTGCACAGCTGATTAGATACCTGCAGTGTCTTCAGCCCTCCCTTCATGTGATGCCTTGTGGAACTTTAGAACAGTCTGCTCAAATTGTATCTAATACTAGACCTTTTAGAGACCTTCCAGTGGGCTTCCACAGGTGTTGGCAGCAATGTGGCTGTGGCCTCCCTTTGTCCCATCTTCGAAAACAACAACAAACAATGGGCTGGAGAGAGGAGGTTGAGAAAGGTCAGACTGCCCCCTGCCCCAGAGCCGCGTGAAAGATGTAGACACTGGACACCGGTGACCAGGGGGCTGGACTGGGAGAGCTGGAGACGCAGTTCAAGGGGTGGCTCTGTGGTGTGAGTTTGGGATGAGACTCCCCGCATCATGCTAACCTGTGGCTGAAGTGCTGGATGGCCCGGACAGAGTCACATTTCTTCTGGGGCCATTTACACTGAGGTCTGTGGGTCATTATTTCTGTGGTTTCCAAAGAGATCCAGAGAGAGAAGGTGGTGAAGGTGGTGGGGGTGCCAGTGGAATCTCATTCTGCGTTCTGGTCATCTTATTTCTCTTAGTGTCCTTTAATAAGACTGCCCATAAACAGTGAGAGAAAAGCCCCAGCTGACCTGGGTGCTGAGCCTTTGAACTTTATCCAGCCCCCATCCTGCTCCTGCTGCTACTGGCTTCTGCTTCCCAGGTTCTCCATGACCCTCCTGCATCCCTGGACCTTAATGCCATTGCCAGAGGAAGGCCTGTCTTCCCTGACATGGGCGCCCCCTAGAGGCACGACTTTCCCATTCACGCTGCAGCCCAGAGGTCCTAAGCGGCCAGTCCACCACACAGTCTGCAGATATGTTTTGTAGTGCTTAATATTTTAAAAAATTTACTGCCAAAATTTAAGAATCAAATTTCTTATAAAAATCCAGAACTCTGGCTTCTCTTGAAAAATTGGAATATCTGGCCACACGGGTCCAGCAATCCCACATGGCAACAATCAGTGGAGTTGCATAACGATGGGTTGGACTCTGGAGGAGCAGGTGCTCTGTGGTTTGCCAGAGACCCCATTACTCCCTATTCATCTTTCACACTGACCTCTTTCACGCTGATGTACTCCTTGCCTGGGCCCCCAACTCTAGGCATTTGAGTTGGCACATTGGGCCAGTGGGGAAGGGACAACATCCTTGGGCCCTAATGCAGGCCCCATGACACCGGCCAGGGCTGCTTCTCTTTTCTGCATCCAGAGAGGAGTCCCTAGGCTTTAACTGTTGCCCAGTAGTCTGGAAGACGATCCTTCTGGAGCCTCTTTTCTGCTTTTCTTTGAACTTTCAATCTCTGGCCCTCTCCACCCCCACCCTCCAACCCCTCCCCACGCCCCACCCTCTAACCCCTCCCCACGCCCGACCCTCCAACCCCTCCCCACCCCTGCAACACAGCATGCCATGTCCCAGGTTCTGGCTGGCACTGGGGTGAAATACAGAACAGGCCAACAGGACAGTGTCTTGCAGCGGGTGGTTTATGGCCCAGCACATGTATTGGCATCAAAACAGGTTCTTTCTGCCCCAGTGAATCAGAGGGATGGGACCATTAATAGGTATTAGCCTTTCTGAAACAAAAGGATCATTCCACCTCACTGACATATGCCACCACCCAGAAAAACACTAGTTACCCGAACCTCTGTTCACTTAGATTATCTCTTAAAGGTGAAGCCATTTATCTGTACTTCTCCTTGAACTGAGATGACTTCTGTCGCAAAAGGTCAAAGACAGGCCATGGAGCTCCATGGTCCTCTTTCTGCTTCTCTCCTCCAGTTCCCTGCAGAGGGCTTGGGCTGGTCTTCCTTTCTTTGATTCCTGAATTCCTTGCTACTCTTTCTGTGACCCAGTTCATGGGTCCTTTGAGACATCTGTAAATCTTTATCGGTCATTTGGTCATCTGTGCAAAGGCCATGTGATAAAATCCTTTTAAGATGTTCTATGAGGACAAACTTGTGTCTCTTCTGAAGGACTTTTTACCAGGTAGTGAGAAAGTCTTAACCCTTAGTTGTAGATTAACTTCCTACAAACTTCCTTGCCTGGGGTTTTCCATTCCTTCTCTGCTCCTGTCAGACACCAAGGGACAGGGTGATGAGGCACAGAGCAAGGGCCGGGGGTTAGAGCCTCCCAGCTCTGCTACATACCAGCTGGTGACCACAGATCAAGTGCTTTAACCTCCTTGAGCCTCAGTCTCCTCATCTGTAAAATGGAAGTAACAATAATACCTCACCCCACATAGGTACAGTGAGAATACACACAACTGAGATAATACATGCAAGCATCAGTCAATCCTATTCAGTCCAATTCAAATAGACATATTTGTTAAGCCTCTGCTATGACACCACACAATGGAAATAGGATGTTATCTCCGTCCTCAAGGGGTTAAGTGCCTTGTAGGGACAATAGACTTGGTCTGCAAATAATTATACTCCAGGCATGGTATGATCAGGGCTGGGAGCTCCTTGAGAGGAGAGGCTGTGTCTGATCTGTTTTTCTATCCCTGGAACCTGGTACAGTGCCTGGCACAGAGAGGTGCCCCGAGGAAGCATGTTGAATGAGGGAATGAATGAACAGGTGAATGAGTAAAGGGCCACAAGGGAGATGTAGGTGAAACAGAGGCAAGGGATGGCTTCATGGAAGAGGCTGTGAAGGATTTTGATTAGGATCGAGGTGGGGAGGGCATTGCAGGTGGAAGGCAGAGCCTGAACACAGTCATGGGAGTGGGAGCTTGGCAGCGTTGACAGGTGGGTGAGAAGGTGGGACTTGGGGGAGAAGAGAAGCTGGAAAGGAGTGTTGGGATCAGACTCCTGTGGGACTTGGCTGAGGACTTGGACTCTCCTCCATGGGCCCTCCCCTACCCCGCCTCAGTGCCCGGAAAGTCTTCGTGCACCCACTTCTGCCCTTCCCTCAAATTCAGCCAGCCCCTCTCGGGGAAGCCTCTGAATGCCCGATGTCTTCCTATTTCTCCCAGACTGGACTGTGAGCTCTGTGAATTATCATTTATCTGTGCCCTCCCAGTGCCTAGTCCTGTGAGATGCTCACCAAATTTGCTGAATAAATAATTCTTCACAAAATGAAAATTCCACTTCCACCTGACTCAGCATCATCGTTACCATTAATCTCTTTACTTTGCTACTTTAATAGTTGGAAAATGGTACCTTATTTTTGCTTCTGTTTTCATTTCTCAAGGGTAAACAACTTCTATATATTTACCTACTAATTACATTTTTCTTCTATGACATGTTCACCAATTTCCTTTATCCAGTGCACATTAGACATGAAGATTTTCTCATTGATTTGCATGAGCTATTTATATAGTATGGATAGCAACCATTTGTTGTCTTCAGTGCAGATATTTTCACTTGTATGGGTGTTTTATTTTCATTTTAGGGGATTAGTCTTTCTGATATACAAAAGTTTTAAAGTTTAGAAGTTAAATATATCAAGTCAGATGATCTTTTTCTTATACTTCTAAACGTATAAAATTATTCCTACTATAGCTCTGGGAAATAACATATTTTTCCAAAGTTTTTCTATGGTTTGTTTGTTTATACTTAATTCTTTCAATCCATTTGGGTTTTATTTGGAGGCACCCCTCCCCCCAAGTTCTGAATAATAATCTCAACGCCATCTAATTCGTCATTTTTCCCTGTGTCTCCTTTACCACATAGTGTGTGTTTTTATATGTAGTGTTAGCATTTATGTCCCATTCATCTGTGTGTCTTTTCATGTTAATTTCTTTATATGTTTTAATGTTTGGTGGCCATCCTTCCTCAAGGTCCTTGCTTTTCATTTTTAGAATTTTTAAAAAATTTTATTGGAGTATAGTTGGCTTACAATGTTGTGTTAGTTTCAGGTGTACAGCAAAGTGCTTCAGTTATAGATATACATATACCCACTCTTTTTTAGATTCTTTTCCCATATAGGCCATTACAGAGTACTGAGTAGAGTTCCCTGTGCTGTACAGTAGGTCCCCATTGGTCATCTACCTTATATATAGTAATGTGCATGTGTTCATCCCAAGCTCCTGATTTATCTCCCCCCAACCCTACAATGTTTCCCCTTTGGTAGCCATAAGTTTGCTTTCGATATCTATAAGTCTGCTTCTGTTCTGTTAAGTTCATTTGTATCTTTCTTTTTAAATTAGATTCCACATATGAGTGATATCATATGGTATTTGTCTTTCTCTGTCTGACTTACCTCACTTAGTATGATAATCTCTAAGTCCATCCATGTTGCTGCAAATGGCATTATTTCATTCTTTTTGATGGCCGAATGACATTCAATTGTATATATGCACCACATCTTCTTTATCCGTTCCTTTGTCGATGGACATTTAGGTTGCTTCCACGTCTTGGCTATTGTAAATAGTGCTGCAGTGAAGATTGGGGTGCGTGTATCCTTTCGGATTATGATTTTCTCCAGATATATGTCCAGGAGTGGGATTGATGGATCATATGGTAGCTGTATTTTAAGTTTTTAAAGGAACCTCCATACTGTTCTCCATAGTGGCTGTACCAATTTATATTCCCACCAACAGTGCAGGAGAGTTCCCTTTTCTCCACACCCTCTCCAGCATTTATTGTTTGTAGACTTTTTATGATGGCCATTCTGACCGGTGCAAGGTGATGCCTCATTGTAGTTTTGATTTGTATTTCTCTGATAATTAGTGATCTTGAGCATCATGTGCTTTTTGGCCATCTGTATGTCTTCTTTGGAGAGCTACCTATTTAGATCTTCTGCCCATTTTCTGATTGGGTTTTTGTTTTTTTGACTAGAGCTACATGGGCTGTTTCTATATTTTGGAGATTAATCCCTTGTCGGGATTACCATCTAATTCATATTCTTTCCCCATGTCTCCTTTATCACATAGTGTGTGTTTTTACATGTAGTGTTAGCGTTTGTATCCCATTCATCTGTGTGTCTTTTCATGTTAATTTCTTTATATGTTTTAATATTTGGTGGCCATCCTTCCTCATGGTCCTTGCTTTTCATTTTTAGAAATTTCTTGAATAGTCTCACTTGTTTATTCTTCTACATGAATTTGAGGATCACTTCTCCACAAAAATCTAGGAAGATCCCAACAAAATCCTCTTGAATTTGGATCATGATTGCATTAAACTTATAACTTCATTTGGAGAAATGGACACATTTGTAGCATTTACCCAATTCATCCAGGAACATGGAATGTTTTTTCTTCACTTACTACTACTTTTATAAACTGCAGTACAAATGTATAATTCTCCTCTTGCAGTTATCCACACTTCCTGTTAAAGTTATCCCAAGTCTCTTATGTTGACTATTCTGAACGGGCCCTCTGAAAATTTCTCTTCTTTTGGCATATTTCAGTGTGAAGGATGGGCAAGGGGATGCCTTTATCACATCTAAGAGCTGAGAAGGGAGTTCCCTCCATCTCTCTTCTCATATCCAGCTGGGTACCGAGTTATGTTCATCCCATCACCTAAATAGCCCTCCCAAGCAAACTCTCGCCATCCCTACAGTCCTGTCACTCTCCAGGATGCCATCACTTCTTGACTGGAGACAGGCATTAATGTCCACTGTAGCCTCACATCCTGCAGCCTCCCTTTCCCCAGTCCCCCCTCCCACCGGCAGCCACCTCCTGTGTGTTGGATACTGTCCCAGGCCAGGGGGTACATCAGGGGAGAAGATGGAGCTAGCTTTTTAGAGGGTGTCAGGGAGGCAGGCAATAAACATGTAAGCAAATAAATGAGATCGTTGCTGGTAATGCTCAGTGATCCCCGAAGGAAATAAATGGGGACTGAGAAGATTCTTCTAGAATCTTCCTCTTATGCATTCAGCTTGGTGGTCCAAATTTTGGCCTTCAGCGTCTCAGGGGAGAATTTAATCGGTGTCCCACCGTGCTCCTGGGTCCCTGTGCTCCCTTCCTGCCTCACCATCAGCCGTGAGCACTGTGTCTGAATTTCTCCCCCACTGCCTCTCTACTGCCCCACCGCTTCTTCACCCAGCCACTCCCTGCTTTAGAAGCACCCCCCTGCCCCAGAAGCTTCTGGAAATCCGTGTGAAAGAGGCCCCAACTAATCCCTCCAGGGCCTCTGAAGACCAGCAATTCCCCTCTACAGCTTTGCGAACCAAAAAGGACCAAACCCCGTGGGAAGTTCAGGTGACAGTTGTTGTCTGAGGGAAAGAGCAGCTACTCCTTTCTCATCTGTCTCCTCCTCCCTCTCTCCCCTTCCTTCTTCTACATGACACTGGGATGTGCTCTTAGACCCTACTAAAATTTTCGGCAAGGGGTAGGGCAGAGAAAAGCTGTCATTCTGTCAGGACACTCCATTCTGTCCTGAATGGGGGAGGCTGGGTTTTGCAGGCTGGGGTCTGAAGACAGATACCAGGTTGGTATAGCTGTGCTCCTGGCCAGAGCTTAAACTTTAGTATGGTCATCAAGATATCAGAGGCTGGGCTTCCCTGGTGGCGCAGTGGTTGAGAGTCCGCCTGCCGATGCAGAGAACACGGGTTCGTGCCCCGGTCCGGGAAGACCCCACATGCTGCAGAGTGGCTGGGCCCGTGGGCCATGGCTGCTGAGCCTGCGCGTCTGGAGCCTGTGCTCGTAACGGGAGAGGCCACAGCAGTGAGAGGCCCGCGTACCGCAAAAAAAAAAAAAAAAAGAGAGAATAATTATCATCAGTAAGGCTATGGGGTCCCTACAAGGTGCCAGACATTGTATTATGTGTTGCTCACACCTAAAAAGTTAGATCCCATTGTGTCCTTTTTTATGGATGAGGAAACTGAGGCTCTAAGAATTTAAGTATCATGCCAAAGATCACTCAGGTCAAAAAAGCTGTGCTACGAAGCTGGGCTAGTCTTTTCTCTTCTATGGTCTATCCTGCCTGACTCCCTCCCGTCTCTACTTATTGAAACCCTTCTTGTCCTTCAATGCCACCTCCAGGAAGCCCTTCTAAACTTCCAGGTTGAGAGTGGGATTTCCTTCACCAGGTTGCTCTCACTGTTCTCTCTGCCTCATGGCTCCTGTGGATGGGGCGGTGTCTGATTCATAGCACATTGTGGAACTGGCTTGATTCAAGGCAGGTGGTGAGCCCTGGCTAGAGGTGGATACCTTAGATGGCTCTGAGGGAATTCAGTGGTCCTGAGCTCAGCCGAAAGTGAAGGGGCCCTCTTTTGTGCCTGGAGGGGACCACTTCCTATTCCTGAGGAACAACCTGCTCAGTCTTCAAGGACATCTGGTACGATCCCTGATTTGGGGCTGGAGAGCTCTGACTGTCAGTGTGTCTGGGGCAGCCGCCAGGGAGTGGTGAGTGGTTTGCAGGACAACTTCCCTGGGAGCTCAGGTTCCCATTCATCATCCATCTTCTCCTCCTCTTCCTCAGGGGTCTTGCTCCAGTCTCCTGTGCACTGCCCACCTCGGAATACAAACACGGGTCACTGAGCCTTCAGAACCATGCCTGAGATGTAGAGAGATCTCCCTGGGAACATGACCCTTTATCATCTAGCTCAGGGGTCCCCAACCCCTGGGGCCATGGACTGCTACCGGTCCACAGCCTGTTTGGAACCGGGCCGCACAGCCGGAGGTGAGCGGTGGGCCAGCGAGCAAAGCTTCATCTGCCGCCCCCCATCACTCGCGTTGCTGCCTGAGCCATCTGCGCCCCCCATTCCGTGGAAAAATTGTCTTTCATGAAACCGGTCCCTGGTGCCAAAAAGATTGGGGACCTCTGACCCAACTTACTCTAGAGAATGAGGAGCTGGGATTTTCCCAGGTTTATATATTGGGACATTTACTGTCTATTATTAAGGTTGGAATCCCTAGCCCTGTATTATAAAGACCATCAGTAGAATCAGATGGGCCTGGGATTATATCTGGGTTTTGCTTCTTACTAGCTGTGTGACTGTGGGTGAGTTATTTAAAGTTTTCTAAGCCTCAGTTCTTTCTTTTGTAAATAAAGCCAGGAATAGTCCCTACCTCACAGGACTGTGCTGAGAATTAAATGAGAAAATACACTTAAGGCAGCAAGCACAGTCCTTGGCACACAAGACCCAGTAAACATTATTGGGTCTCTCAGCAAAGCTCTAGCCTGTAATTTGGGACCCACTACTCAGTGAATGACTCTTAACTATCTTGGCCAAGCCACTCCACTCTCCCAGGGATAACAGGATGACTACACACAACCTAGTCACCTGAGTCTTTTCTTAACATATATCTTTGGTTAATTTTTTAGTTATTTGATGTCTCAAATTGTTACGGAGCAAGTTTTAAAAAAACAACATGCTCGGGTACAGTGGATGTCTTATTGTCACTGCCTGCCAATGAGTATTAATGGATCCTCAGCCTAAACTTGGTTTCGTTAAGTGCACTTTAAGGAGAACTTAACTTTTTACTTCACTTGTGGTGTTTCTGGTATAAAATGTCTTGTCTCTGTGGCTTATTGTTTCAACCCATTCTGCTCTTTCAGCCTTCAGAACAGTTTTAGAGCCAATAGTAATAATAGCTAACTCAATGAGTGCTGACTATGAGCCAGGCATTTTTCTATGTCTTGAATGTATCATCTCTCTTAATCTTCATAACAGCCCTAAGAGGTGAATACTCTCATCCTTATTTTATGGATGAAGACACTGAAACATAGAGAGGTTAAGTGACTTAAGATCACACAGCTAGTAAGTGACATAGTAAAGGTTTAACCTTGGACAGCCTGACTCCAGAGCTGGCACTCTAGGTCCACCTGACTTGCTAAGTCTCTAGAGATCAAGCAGGGGGTAGGCTGTTCCATTCGTGGTCCCTGACAAACCTCACCTGGCATAGTCATTCCTCGTGACTCTGGGCTTGGTTGTGTGACTTGCTTTGGCCAGTAAGACATTAGAAAGCATGATGGAAGCAGAAGCTGACGAACACTTGCACAGTGGGGCTCATCCTTTTGGAATGCTGCCCTCCACATGAGCCATCTCAGCCATCCCTCGGCCATTTCAAGTCAACCCAGCTCAGGTCCCAGAGCAGAGAAAAGTCAGCCCCATTTGTTCCTTGCCGCAACTCCTGGCCTTCAGAATCAGAAGCAAGCATAAAATGGTGGTTATTTTAAGCCACTCTGTTTAGAGGGATAGTTTGTTATACAGCAATAAATGATGGAAATGGCCAAGAAGCCAAGGCCAGGCTGGGTGTGAAAGATGTGGACCAAGTGTGCAAGAAGACCTAGAGTCCAGGGCCCAGGAGAGCACTGAAGGTTTGAAGCCAGGTGAGCAGCAAGTCCTTCAAGAGCATCCCTGAGCAGAAGGTCTGGTGTAGCTCAACCAACAGTCAGGGACTAGGAAAGATGCAGACACAGGCATTCAGGATGGGTGGAGGGTCCAACACCAAGCAAGATGGACATCTGGCTGGAGGCTCTGGAAAGAGAGAGCTCAAATTTGCATGATTAAGAAGCCTCCCATGAGCTTCTGCCTGGGGTCGGAGCAAATTCCAAGGCCTCATCAGCCAGTGCTAGGACACAGGTGGGAGCCAGTTAACTGACTGGGGAAGAGCGCACTGGATCTCCCAAGAGCCCATCCAACACTGTCTTAAAGAAGTTTCCAACAAGCCCTTTCCCGTTCTCACCAATGAGCTTAGCTTTCCTTTCTTCCATCTTGCCAAGGTGTGGACTCATTATTTTTTCTTTCCATGGTGAGAGCAGAAAAGGAGAAAAAAAGATTGGACCACAACCTTTCCATCTGCATAAACACGAGTATGTTTCTTTCCCATCGGAAAAGGGTTTCCCAGCAACAGTGTGTGTGTGTATGTGTATGTGTGTACAGACATACACTACAAAGTGCAGAGCACATGTTCTTAGGCAAAGTGTATGATGTAATATAGTTCTTCTTTATTTTTAATTCCTGATTATAAAAGTAATATGTTGAATAAAATTTAGAAATTACAAAAAGTATATAAAAAAGTAACATTCACCCAAAAATCACCCATCAGGGATCATCACAATGGACATTGTGCGTATTTCCTTCCAGTATTTTTTCCATAATTTTTCGTATATGCTTTTTAAAAAGTAAAAGATGGAATCATACTGGGTACTACTTCCTAACCTCTTTTTTGACGTATAATATGAACATTTTTCCCGTTTCGCAAACTTTCTTCTAAAACAGTTTAAAATGTTACATTAAGTTCCTTTATATCATAATTCCTTTATTGGGGATGTGTGGTTGTTACAGTCTGTCTTTAAAATGTTGAGAATGAACATCCTTTGTTTTCACTGTCAATCGATTCCTTAGTACTGATATTTAGAAGTCATATTATTGGGTCGAAGTCATATTATTGGGTCAAAATCATATTATTGCTTGTTTTAGAAGACCTTGATACATCTTGCTAAATTATCTCATAACATGTTACCAATGTATATTCCTCCTTCAACAGCAGTGTATAAGAATTTCTGTTTTGTTATACACTTGCCAATATTGAATCGTTTCATTAACAAAAGCTGGCAGGGATCTTTTAACGCATTTTCTCCTTCCCTTCTGTAGCGTTTGAAATCTGGCACAGATGTAGACTTTACCCGGCACTGGACTGCTTAGGATCACACGCTGGTTACCGCAGTGGTTGCCTAGTTCGTTCCTAAATCAACCTGTTAAAGGGGCTTTGCCTCGTTTTTTTTTTTCCTAATGAATAATGAAAAGCTCTGCTGTGTGTGTCTCGCCAGTAGTTTTCTGACAGAGGTGTGCAGATGTGTCGTCCATCGGCCTTGCTTGGGTTGCTTGTTCAGACCACACCTGTGCAGGTGTGAGGTAGAGGGCAGGGGTTAGGAGCATGGATTCTGGAGTCAGAAGGGGCTGCCTTGAAAGGCAAATTCAGTCTCTTACCAGCTGGGTGACCTTGGGCAACTTATTCATGAACCTCAGTCTTCTCTTCTGTAGAAGAGGAATGATGTTACTTATTCACAGGGTTGCTGTGCGTATTACATATGACCAAAGGGCATGGCAAGTTGACTGTAAGGGTAAGACTCAAAGGCCCTGCACAAGCTGGCCCTGCCTCCCTCAGGTATTAGCCTTAGTTCTAGCTCCATTGGACTCTTATTTTCCTCCCTCTGGACTTTTTTTTACTTGCTGGTGTTTTGTTTTGTTTTGTTTTCTGCTAGAACACTCTCCCCAGATGGGTGTCCCCCTCTCATCATTTAGATCTCAGCTCAAATGTCACCAACTCAGACTTTCCCTGGGCTCCCATCCCCCATTGCTCTTTCATAAAACTCTGTTTCAGTTTCTTGAAAGTGCTTAATCCCTCCATAGAATGATCTCTTTTTGTTTGTTTGTTTGTTTTGTCCTGTTTTGTTTTTGGCCGCACGGTGCGGCTTATGGGATCTTATTTCCCCAACCAGGGATCGAACCCGGGCCCATGGCAGTGAAAGCGTGGAGTCCTAACCACTGGACCACCAGGGAAGTCCCAGGATCTCATTGTTTATTGTTGATTTTCTTCCCTCCACTAGCACCATGAAGGCACCATGAAGATAGACCCTGCCTGTCTCTGCCTTCAGGAACCCAGCACAGTGCTGCCCAAAGCAGACACTCAATCAGTATTTATTGAATGAATGGACTGGCAATAAAGTGATTTTTAAGCTCTTGTGCTAGAGATTATTTTTTAATTTTTCTTAGAGTAAAGCAAAGCAGTTTTGTGCTAGATTTACCTCTGATGGGACGGAGCTGTAAATACAGGTATTAAAAAGTCAGTAAATGTGAGAGCTGAGGGTGTCCTGGCAGGGTTACTTGTGTTATCTTAAAGGCTTTGACACTAGACTGACCTCTCCACCCAATGGCTGTGTGTCCACAGTGATATCTTAAGTGCTCTAAGCCTCAGTTACACTGCGTGTAAAATGGCACTGATACCCACCTCGGAGGATTAGTTTGAGGATTAAATACAGGATAACATATGTGAGTACCTGCAAATAATCAGCATTTAAAAATGGCAGTTATTTTTGCGTTTAAGAAAACCGAGAGCCAGGCTTCCCTGGTGGCGCAGTGGTTAAGAATCCGCCTGCCAATGCAGGGGACACGGGTTCAAGCCCTGGTCCAGGAAGATTCCACATGCCATGGAGCAACTAAGCCCGTGCGCCACAACTACTGAGCCTGCGCTCTAGAGCCCGCGAGCCACAACTACTGAGCCTGTGTGCCACAACTACTGAAGCCCACGCGCCTAGAGCCTGTGCTCCGCAACAAGAGAAGCCACCGCAATGAGAGAGCGCCCGTGCACGGCAACAAAGACCCAATGCAGCTACAAATAAATACATAAATAAATAAATTAAAAAAAAAAAGAAAACTGAGGGCCAAGTAACGTTAGGCTCTAAGAATGAGACAAAAGGAATAATTACTATAAGGTTTTGTTTATCAATTATCATATTCATGAATATTAATTCATAGTCACTATGAATTATCATATATTCAAATGAACAATATTGATCCAAGGCTGTCTTTTCGGGCTTTGGAAAAGCCCATCCCTTTCTACCTAGATGTCTTTGGATGTATATAGTTAATATTTCATTAATTATGTAGAGGGGCGTTGTGTGTACATCAATGTCTCATATGATGCATATAATTAAGCCACTTTTTGTTGGGAGCGGAAGAAAATTGGGCTTTCCCAAAGAAAAGCAGCTTGCTCCCAAAGTTGCTAACAGATTGCTTCTTAATTGAACTTGGGAGGTGAATTATATGGTGAATTAGAAAAAAGAACAACTCTGAATTTAGTGAATTGTTCCATAAAGGAAACTGTGGGATTGAATTGCAAATGCCGGATAGAAACATTTCAGCCTGGCCCCATGCATCACGGGCTGCTGACCTCTGCATGAACAGGCCTGGAGCTCTCTTTTCAAGGCCTGGATGGCATTCTTTCCCAGAGACCAGCTGTAAGCCTGGGTTTCTTATGCAAAGGAGACGTTTGAATAAGCCCCTGTGACTAATGAAATCTACGGGGTCTTTGCATAGCCTCTCACTGAAGAGGTAATTAACCAAAGATCAAATATGGGCATATATATGTATTTTTTCAAATATTTTTTGTCTTGCAGTTACACCCAAGGAAAAAGATGTCCCTACACCCTGAATACTCCCTGCCCCCATTGCCCCCAATCTTTGTCTGCATCAGACTATATTTCTCTCTTCCTTGTTCTGTGTGCTTATGGCTGCAGTTATAGCCACAGTCACACCTGTCTTATTTGCTTGCTTTTACTGAAATGGAGCAACACATTCCATTGATTTAGATGTGAGAAATGACTTTTCTTAGTACTTGATGTCTGTCTTCAGCTCCACATCTTCCATTCCTGGTGAGCTGGGGAGGAAGGAGGTTAGTTTTAAGAAAACATCATGAGTTGAGGCTACCTCTTACAGGGTTCTCTGAGAATCTCAAGTTCGGCTGCACCTTAGAATCACCTGGGGAGCTTTTTAAAATCCCAAGGCCCAGGCCAATCAAATAAGAACCTCCGGGGGTGGGATGCAGGCCTCAGTACTTTTCTAAAAAGCTTCTCAAGATGATCCCGAAGTGCAGCGAAGGTTGAAAGCCATTGTTCCAAGAATATCTACTTCCCTCCCTCCATAAGCTGAAAAAGACAAACTTTTCCGTCAGTGATGATGAGTTAGAAATGAGTGGGTTTTCTCTGTAAGCACTGTCTACCTGACTCATCCATCTACCTATCCATCCATTCATCCATCAATCACATATTTTATTGTCTGCTATGTGCCAGGCACATGTGCTGAGTGTTTACTGTTGGACAAGACAAGGATGCTAAAAACTAACCTAGGGGATCAGCTGAGTAGACAGGAGATCCCAATTACTTGCGGCAAGGGATGTGAAAAGGCCCAGGGTGCTGGTAACACAGAGGAGGGGGCTTCTAACCCAAGAGGAGCAATGGGGCTTCCCAGAGGAAGTGGTGTTCAAGCTGAGCCTTGCAGGTCCAGTAGGATTTGGCCAGATGAAGAGGTGGGTGTGGCAGAGGAAGGCACATCAACAAGAGGAGAATGGAAATCCAAGAGGACCGTGAGGAGCTTAGGTGGCTGAGCACAGAGTGGGAGTGGGGGAGTAGCAGGAAGCCCTGAGGTACTGGCTGGAGGAGGCCAGCAGGGCCATATCACAGGGGTGGGCCTCATGGGTCATGTTAGGGCTTAGAATTCATCCCGAGGGCAGTGGGAAACCTTGGGAGTGTTTTCATCAGGGGATTGGCCAAATCACATTCACTCCAGGTAGATCCCAGGCTCGGCTGTACTAGAAGCATGCGATTTGCTGCCCTTTGGAGAAATGACGAGAGCTGCCAGTCTCTTGCTGGTAAGGGTGACAGAGAGGGGATGTGTGTTCTTAATTGCCGTGACCCCAGTCTCATCAGTGACTTTCCCTTGGGGATAAGCAGCCCCCCCGCCCCCCCAGACATCCCACTTGTTCTCCTGTTATTTCTGGGTCTGAGGCTGAGGGAAGGAGCACAGATCTGGGGAGGTCCGCCAGGACCCACCTTCAGTTTCTCCATTACTAACCATCTCTGTACCTTCAGGACAGGCAAGTCACTTAACCTCTTGGAAGCTTGTTTCCACATCTGTGAGATGAGGATGTTTGTGGCTCTTTTGTCACTGAGTCTTCATGAGGCTAGAATTACAGAACTCTGCATTTAGCACTGTTCCTAGCACATGGTCAGCACCGTAATTGGCACATAGTAAACACTGATTCTTTCCCCACCTCCATCTGCTAGGGGGCCCCTGGTCTCCCCCCAGCTCCAGAGCTTTGCTCCCATTGTAACCCCAAGGGCCAGGGGGCCAAGGGAATCAGAAGTCCTCATCCCCCCCACCTCCTCTGCCTGCTGCAAAGCTGAATATCAATCTCTCCCAGCCATCGCTCCCTCAACCACAGCCTCCAGCTAACCTTGAACCAGGCTGTGCTCAGGTATCCTTACAGGTCTTTTTTTTTTTTTTTTGTAGGAGCCAAGCAGGTCTAAACTTTCCAACCCTCCATGATGGGCTGGTGCTTTGCAGAACCTCCTTTCAAATCCCAGCTCCTGTGTTCCCCTCCTGTTCGCTACTAATAACCCTGATCATATTCAGAGCCAGTGGAGTCACAAAACCCTTTCATGTCCTCTGGCTCCCATCTAGATCTCTCAGAATAAAAGCCAAAATCCTGAAAATGGCCTGCAAGTTCCCCCAGGAGCTGACCCCCCCAGACCCTCCACTGCTCACTGACCTCATCACCTATTATTCTTTCCCTGGCTCATTCCATTCCAGTCATACCCACCTCCCTACTGTCAAGCACATTCCCACCCCGGGGCCTTTGCACCTGCTGTCCCCTCAGTTGGAATGCTCTTCCCCAGGTATCTGCAGACCCTCTCCCTCACTTTCTTCAGGCTTCTGCTTTTCTGCCTTGTATGAAATGGCAATCCTTCACCCCTAGCATTCACTGTTCCCCTCACCCTTATTTATTTTCTTCATAGCGCTTGTCAACAACCGACTTATATATTTAGTCACCTGTTTGTTTATCATTTTCTCCTCTACCCTCCACCAGAATATAATTTCCATGAGGTCAGGGTGGAGTTTGTTCAGTGTCATATCCTGAGCAGCAGAAACAGCATCTGGCATGCAGCAGGTGTCGGATGAACATTTGTTGAATGAGCAAATGCCTAAACAAACCATTACCTCATTCGGAACTTGGAACAGCCCATTTGACAGATGAAAAGTACTAACACCCAAGGTCTCATCCTCAGTTACACAGGGAGTGAAGACTAAGCTAGTCCAGGAGCCTTGGCCTCAGGCTCTCCTTCAGTCTGCACAGGGCACATTCCTCTGCTGGCCAGTGATTTTCATACCATCAGGATTTCCCCTGACCTTTAGCCCGAGAGGAAATGATATCGCAACTGGAAGAATACCCAGAGGGCTGGGAGCTGGCAGCGAACACCCCGGCAGCTGCAGGGAGTGTGTTAGTGGATTCTGACTTGGCCAGAAAGGCAGCGGACGAGCAGGATGAAGGCATGTAAAAATATCTGCGCGCGCCTGGTCCACCGCCAGTGTCAGTCACCAGAGGGAGAGAGGTGGTCTGCATGGCAGGAGTTGGGATGCAGGACCACAGGGCTGTCTTCCGTGGTTGTCAGGGGCCAGGGCATTGGGTTCCATGTTTGGGACCCTTCCTTGAGCAGCTCTGGAAGCCTGTGACCTATGGAGCACAGGAAATATCATCGGGCTTCTGACCAGGAGACTGTCCTGAGCCCTCAGCTTCCCTTACGGGCTGGCAATCCTGGGCTGATCATTTTGTATCTCAGTTTTCTCCTCTGTAAAATGGGGTTACACTTCTGCTACAGAGTGTTTTCATCAAGGTCCAAGGGGAGATGGGGAAACTGCTTTTGTAAGCTGCAGATTTCTAAACAAATGCAAGAAATATTTTGCACAAGTAGATTGTCCTGTAGGTGCTTTGGTGTGGTTTCAAGTGTATGATAGTCTCTCCTGGACACAGGCTTTGTCCTCAAATCTGCTCCCTGGTGTCCCGACCCACCCAGCTGCTCAACTGCCAAATGTAGGCATCATTCGGGACTCCTCTCAGTCCCTCATATCTAAGCCATCAGCCTCTCCTGTTGCTGTGCCTCCAACTATATTCTTAATATCCCTGAGGAACCAGCCTCCCTCTCTCCACCACGGTCAGCCCCTCCACATGGCAAGCTCATTCCCGGTCCAGATTCTTTCCTGATCCTCCTTCAGCTGGGACCCGCTGGCCCGGATCTCTGTGTGGCTGGCTCCTTCTTGTCTTCCAAGTCTCAACCCAAATGTCACCTCCCTAAAGGGCCTTCTCTGACCGCTTTCTAAGCAGCTACTCCAGGCCGCGTTACCACATACTGCATTTGATCTTCAGAGCATTTTCTGAACCTGCAATCATCTTATTCCTTTATTTTCTTACCTACCATTTACTGTCCAACCGCCCATCTGGAACTTAGGCACTGTCTGTCCTGTTCACTGCTGAATCCCTGCTGCCCGGGACTGTACCTGGTTCACAGTAGGCCTAATAATAGATGGTGATAGACCATCTTCCTGGTGGGGACAGATGTGAACCTGGTTTCTAGATGATGATACTAGCAAACGAGTACGTGCATCACTGCCCTTGACTGAGGCAGTGTCGGCAGAGTCTGATTTATAAAGTAAGCAGAGCAATTTCTAAAAGGAGACTCACACCCCAAAGAGGAAACCAGGATGCCAGTATAAGCCAAGGCAGCAGCAACTGTCACATCACATATTTAGGAGTGGCACTGGTGACATCTCCCTGCATCCCGTGCGGGGGACTCCAGAACCAGAGAGTGTCCGGTTTGCGTTGGGCTTTCTCAGGGAGTTGGGGGTTAGGAAGCTGACTTTGGGATTCGCCTGTTAACTTTATATGTTTCACTCCAAGTGCCCTTGAACTGATTGAGGAGAGGCTACATTTATAATTTCTGAACTATGTTCATGGTTATAAGAAAGCAAGTTCGTTTTCACCAGAGCATCGAGTAGGGGCCCAGTCATCCTTTGTTAAACAGATCTTTACTGACCCACTGGTGATTCTGAGCATCCCCCAGGTGACCAGGTTTGTTCCCTCATCTCATGGTGCTGGTGCAAAGAAGGCTGGTGCGTCCTCACGTTTCTTTTCTTCTTTGTTCCTTTAGGTGGGCTTGGAGAGCAGCCATCTGAGAGCTGGTCGAATGCTACAGCCACGAATACCAGCAGTGAGGAAGCTAGAGAGGGTAATGTGAGGCCCCACCAGGCCTTGGGGTACTCTTTGCTTTTCAGTTGTTGTAAATTTCACATAACCTAGAATTTACCATTTTAACCATTTTAATGTGTGCCATTTCGGGGCATTAAGCACATATACAATGCTGTACCACCATCACCACTGTCTAGTTCCAGTCGCACCCATTTCCCTCCCCCATCCCTGATCCTGGCTTTGGGAACCTTTTATTGTACCTTTTACTTTCAATCTGAGTCAACTAGAAGCAGTGAAGTCTGTGAATGAGGGGGCAGTGAGGCCTTTTGTTGAGTGGGGTGGGCCGTCTGCCAGAGAAAGGTATAAGGGTGGTATTTGGTTGCTTGGGGACTGGATGGCCTCCAGTTAGACTCTGGGCGTGACTTTTCTCTCTAGCCCTTGGCTGGCGAGCTGAAGGCCCTGAGGATGGAGAGGAGGGATGACGAGGCTTTGGGAACTAGGGGTCTGACAGAATGAGTGGGCCTGGGAAGCAAGAAAGGGAACTAAAGCTGGGGTGGGGACTGGGAGGCAGGTGTAGACTAGAGACCCCGTGGACAGTTGCGGGGGGGCTGTCTGTGGCAGGGGCCTGCCTGGAGGTACCACCTCTGCCTGTCTGCACACCAGCGCCCAGACGCGCGTGCGCTCTCAGAGATTCTAGCCTGGAGATTATGGGAGGCGCCTCACTGGAAGCATCTCGGTTTTAGAGAAGGTTTTCCTGTTCAGAAGCTGTGCTGGATGAGAAGGGCTGCTGGGCTTCTGTCCGGCCTGCATCCTGCAGAAATCAGGGCTTGTTGCCGACAAGGGCATTCCTTCTATTGATACATAAAATTAACGCAGAGCAAAATGAATCATTTTTAAATGCCAGAATCCTGTGTTTCAGGGATGCTTCTGTAGAGGTGAAGTACAAACCATTATTCACTTCATTTTATGTTCTTTCTTTAATGTTATTTTATATTTTACACACACAATATATATATAACTTCACAGTAATGTACAAATGTGATGATATCATCATATACTTTTCTTAGTGTTGTGGTTTTTTTTTTCCCCCTTTAATTTGGCTACCTCCTTCACTTCTTTTTTCCACATGTTACCCCTCTACTCTTCCCCAGGTAATGCATGCTAATAACTTTGTTTTCACCCTTTCGTATTTTTCTCCATGCACATATATTCACATATACACTGATGCAGAGATGTATACATATGCATACGTAAACATACATATAAACACATAAACATATATACAGATATGTTTTGTCCTTTTTTTTAAAAAGGGATCATATTTGATACGTGTTTTTTAGGCATTATGCTTTTCTCACTCATCAGTACCTCATGGAAAACCCCTCCAAGACACTTGTATAACTTCAATTTATTCTTTTGAATAGTTGCAAAATATTCCTGGTATGAATGGACCATAATTTATTCAATCCTTCTTTTATCAGTTAATAGTAACTTCAAGTTTTTGCCATCATAAACAATGTTGCAGTAAAATACCCGAATATAGATCCTTACACACTTAGTATGTTTTAAATAGATGTTGCTAAAATGCATTTCAAAAGGTGTAAGTGTGCTCCTTTCACCATGTCCTCCCTGGCACTAGGTATTATCAGTGTTTTTAATAATGGAAACGATAGCTTATTATTAGTTAATTTGTATTTCTCTGACTCCTGGTGACTTTCAGCATCTTTTCCTACCTTTGTCAGTGATCTGGGGGTGCACTTCTGTGACTCGCTTCTTCCTGTCCTTGGCCCATTTTCCTGTTGGCTTGCTGATCCCCTCTTAGCAGTCTGATCTCCTTTAGAGAGAGGCAGACTCTTCCACTCACAATCCCCACCACCACCATTTGACAAATGTGCATCTGATTTTAAGTCACACCAAGTATTGCTGGGACCGTGCGCAGGGCCCCTTTAAAATCTGTATTTTTCTGCTTTGCTTTCTCAAAGGTATTTTGACTTAGGCGTTTTCAGGCTCCCATTCACCTGGTAAAATCCGTGTCACTTCATTTTGGCCGCAGATGACCAGCACTTAGTGGTGAAAATGGACACAGGTGTAAGGATGAAACCAGAAGGATTTTCCATTACCCTTCAGTGATGTAGACGCCACACCTAATTTTTCCTTCACGATTTAAGTGATTTATTATGGCATGAAAACCACCCCCAAACTTAGTGACTTCAAACTGTGATTTGTTATCTCTCATGATTCTGTGCATTGACTGGGCTTTTGGGGGTGGTTCTTTGGCTGACGTCAGCTGGGGTCACTCACTTGATTACATTCATCTAGCAGCTGGGCTGGGCCGAGAGGGCCAAAAAAAGCTTTAGTCACATGTCTGGTGCCTCACTGTGCCTCCACATGCTGTCTTTCCACATGGACCTTCACCATTTAGTTGTCTAAGGATTTTTTATAGCATGGTGGCTGGCTTGCCAGAGAGAGGAGACAGAAGCCACCAGTCCACTTAAGGCATGGACTCTGAATGCTACTTCTGCCACATTCTATTGGTCAAAACAAGCCAAAGGGCCAGCTCAGCTTCAAGGAAAAGAAAATAGATTCCACCCCTTAATGTGAGAAGTGGCATGAACTTACAGGGATGAGAGCTGTGGCCATATTTGGAGACCATATACTGCCTTCCCTCCCTGCATCTTTCCTGCTCACCAGCAATAGCTATTGTCAGAATTTTTAATATTAAGATTTACTGTTTTTTTGGGTGTCATATGACCCAACCAAATAAACTTGAACAGTCAGACACACTTGGGTTTGCATCCCAGCAAGGCACTTAGTAGTCACAACCTTGGGTAAGTTATCCAGCTCTTCATCTAAGGTTTGGAGAGAATTAGAAACAATATTTATGCAAAGCGCATTGCCATGTGTCTGGAACTTAAAAGGTACCCAATGAGTGTAGCTCTTCCCCTTCTCTCTCTCCACCTTCACCTCCAAGAATTAGATTATCCAGCAGGGAAGGTGCATCGTCCACCTCTGGACTGGGATTTCACAGCTGTTTAACAGCTGCACAGAAACACCATTACGGGAGACAGGAAGGAATAATGCTCCCGCAGCCCATTACAATTCTGCCTCTGGTTGGGCTGTACACGGTGCTCACACTGCGACGAGAGATCTTCTTGGGTGTCTTAAGGAGGATGATGACAGCACTGCCCCACCCATGCCGCACACCCCTGCAGTTGGCTACATCCATAGTCTGCAGCCCCTCAAATGATCCTGGTGTGTTTCAAGAGGATAATGTCAAGGTTAGGCCAGTCCCTTCACTCTGTATTACAGCAGCAGACGAGCAGGTCTTTAAGCATCCAGGGTGAGCCTGAGGAGGAAGGAGACCCCCAAGGTGAGGTGAAGGCCATCCCTTCTAGCTTGTTCCCCCAGCCTTCCCATCTGTCCCTCCAGGACACTGTCAGGTGCCAGCCTGGGTGCCTCTTGTTTTTGTTTGAATTAAAGATAAGGCAAGTTGTGTCAATCTCAGATTCCCCTTTAATCACAACCCACCCCGCTTCCGCCACCCCCAGAAAAAGGGACCGCCCAAGCAGGAGAAAGGATCTGAGGGAAGCCCCTGGTTGGCTGGCTGCAGGACCAGGTGTATTTCCTGGCATTATGTTGCTCCCCTCAGCCCTGATGGCGGGGATTTGTGCTTCCAGCTTTGGGGAGGTCTGGGGGGCTTGGGGAATTGCTCACTCGGCACCCCTTGGCAGACTGGTCTGAGGAGCCTTCCTACCCTGGAGATGAGAGCTCAGCATGCATTTCGGGGCCGATAATGGGATTAATGAAATGGAGTGTATAACTGTACCTCAAAGGAAGCTGCGACTGTTTTGGTAGAGCCTGATTTCCAGAACCATATTCATAAAAGAGAATGGACCTTTCACTTTCTGTAGCAGTCCCTAAGGGCTCTGTGCTGCAGCAAATAATAATGGAATCAGGTTGCACCAGAGAGCAGGGATCCCTCAAACTTGGGCACAGAGCCTCACCCGAACCCCTGAATGTCACTTATGTCAGCATATCTGGGTGTAACCATTGAACCTGACTTTAGGCATTCTTTCTAGCCTGTCCCCAAATGCAGATGTGATGGTGATAACTGCAGCTCTCGTCGAGCCCTTACACAGCAGACGTTTGATGTTCATTGCCTGGTTCCATGCCCATGACACCACCATGCAGCAGGAAGGAGATCTCAGGGGACAGTGGCTCGTCTAGAGCCACACAGGTAGTGAATGGCAGCATTTACCTTGAGCCTAAGTCCCCCTGACCCTGAATCTCTTGCTCTTAATCTTTGGGCTACATCAGTGGTTCTCAAACTTCCTTATGCATCTGAATCACCTGGGAAGCCTGAAAAAGCACAGATACCTTGACCAATTGAGTCCCAATCTCAGGGCAGGGGGGCGGACACCAGAATTTTTTAAAAGCTTCCTGATTGAATCCAATGTGCAGCCAGGTTTGGGAACCATCGTGCAGAATAATCCACAGTCTCCCCCTTTACTGAGCCTTTCAAGATCGCCACAGGCAAGGTGCGAATTTGCCCATCACCCGTGGGGTGAGGGCTATGCAGATGGCTGGACTAGTCAGGGTGTTTACTTCCAGTGTAGGAGGGACTGGTTGACTAATCGAAAATCCACAGTTCCTTGCTTGAGGAGGCTGTGCCATTTATAATACGGCTGTGCCTTCAGCTGGAAACGGAACATCGAATAGCTATGGCAGATTTTCAGAGAGGATAGGGTACACTCCCAGAGCCAGAGAATTTAAATGGACTTTATCCCCCAGCCCACCCCGCCCCCAACATGTTAAATCCCTTCAGACACCCCTGAAGGGAGTCCTCCTCTGCATTTGCTCCTCTTCAGATGCAGGCCTCTTGGACCATAATAAATAATTACATCCTTCTCTTTGGACTCCAATTCCAGATAGTAGTAATCCAAGAAAATCCAATAATGACAGTTGCATTAAGATCCTTCTTCCAGGCTAAGCAGAACATCTGTTTAGACATATTTTTAATCGGCAAATGCTTCCTGTGTTGAGTCCTCAGCAAATTAAATTTCTCACTGGACCGAGGGGGAAGCTGTCATTCAATAACCCATCTCTGGAAATTACACCCCAGTCTCTCTCCAGGTGCACTTAAGATTTTCCCATGCTGACTCGGCTGCACCAGGCCCTAACATTACTGGGTCACATGTATACATAGCACAGCTTCTCTGAGAAACATTGGATTTCTTAGTGTTAGTCCCTCAGATAGAGAAGTATTGATATTTTTGCCCATTCTCCAAAGGAGAGTTGGCGGCAGAGGAAAATTAAGAGACTTGTTGAAAACCGTATGGGAAATAACAAACTTCCACTTGCTACATCACTGCCTGTGATTACTTAAGACAGGATTCTCAGGATTTAAACATTAAGGACTTCAGGGCTGCCAACAGTTTGGAGAGGTTTCTGCCGCAGAATTGTTTGGACTGTTGGGTTGTTTATTTTTAGAATAACTCATCCATTCTTTAACTAATTAATTCAAAATCCAAGAGCACCGAATGCTTACCACCAGCCAGACACTGTGCTGGGTGTGAATAGAGTGGTGAATGAGCCAACCACAGTCCCTGCCCCCATGGAGCTTCCAGTCTACTGGGGCAACTCACATTTGAAATCTGGATGCAATTTGTAGTCCTGGGCTGGGAGAGCAAGTTAGAATATCTGTAGAGACCAAGCAGGTAATGTCAATGGGTGAAATGCCTGGATGGGACCCTGAGGAGTGGGAGATAGATTCTAGCAACCAGGAAAACGTGTACCCTGACTGTAGAGAGCAGGTGCTACTTAACTGCTATGGGTTGTAAATGATGGAAGATGGGCCCACTGTTGCCAGATCTTTCCATTTTTAAAGAAAAACTAGGAAATCTGGATTTTTATGTGAAATTCCTTGATTTTTAAAAGTTGGCTTCTCAAATGAGAAGCCAACTTTGTTTTTAAACAAAACAAAACAAAAACCCAAAGTGTAGGCCAAAAGCATCCAGGCCAAACAAAACACATCTGTGGGTTGGGTTTATCCCAAGAGCTGCAAGTGTGTGACTTTTGATCTAGAAATTCTAGCAGTAAAACAATTATGTTCAGGCTTAAAAATGTGTTATATGCCAACTTTCTTGTTCTGGCAACTGAACTGGCAGGGACCCCTTTTACAAACATAGAACTACTGGAAAAAAATATAACCTTCCTCTTACTCCAAATTAAAAATACAGAGTTAAGCTCAAAGAAAAGATAGGGAAATTGTCATTATCAGAAAAGAACAGGGAACATAAACCCATGAAACTAAACTTCAGATGGTGGCAAAACTGTGCAGAGGGCACTGAGACTGGGCCAGGATTTGGGGTACTGAGGGCTGGTGGTTTTTTTATGCCCATGTAACAGCTATATAGGTTCAGGATTTGTGGCCTTGGTCCCATGTGAGACAGGAAGTGGAGACTGAGATCTTGCATAAAATGAACTCCTTCAAAGGGCTTCCTAATCATTAAAAAAGAAAGAAAGAAAGAAAGAGAGAGAGAGAGAGAGAAAGAAAGAAGAAAGAAAGAAAAAAAAAGAAAGAAAGAAAAGAAAAGACTAGAAAAACTCTGTCCAGTGGCTGAAAGAAGGGGCAAGAAATCTTGCTATATTTCCTAGGTTCTAAGTGGGGGTAAAAACATATCTTCTATGAGAAACTGAATCCCAAAGCCTGTTCCTGAGACAGGTATAAGTTCTCAAATTTCATTTCCTATGTATGGAAACCATAAGCTTAGAAATTAACATAAAAATTGATCTAGGACCCATAGAATCCCAAGAGCCCTGAAAAAATGAAAATCAGGGTCACACTCATTGCTGAGGGCATATGAGACTCTTGCAGAAAGGAATAACCCTCCCCCACAAAATGAACTTTAACTAAAAACATTAGAAACACAAAAAGTTAATCCATGAAGGATAATCAACAGAGACAATAACTTGGAGAATTAGTACCCCAAGATGCAGAAATAATAGAACAATCTGTGTGAGATTAAATAGGTATACATAAAATGACTAAAGAGCCAATGGGAGAATTTGAAACTATTGTGGGGGAAAAAAAGAACAGATCAATTTAGAAGCCACTAAATAGGGCTTTTGGTAATGATAACTGTATTTATTGAAACTGGAATGGGATAAATAGTATATTGAACACAACTGAAGAGAGAATTATTGAAATAGAAAATAGATCTGAGGGGGCGGAGCTTCAAGATGGCAGAAGAGTAAGACATGGAGATCACCTTCCTCCCCACAAATACATCAGAAATACACCTACATGTGGAACAACTCCTGCAGAACGCCTACTGAATGCTGCAGAAGACCTCAGACCCCCCAAAAGGCAATAAACTCCCCACGTACCTGGGTAGGGCAAAAGAAAAAAGAAGAAAGAGAGACAAAAGAATAGGAATGAGACCTGCACCAGTGGGAGGGAGCTGTGAAGAAGGAAAGGTTTCCACACACTAGGAAGCCCCTTCATGGGCAGAGACTGTGGGTGGCGGAGAGGGGAAGCTCTGGAGCCATGGAGGAGAGCGCAGCCACAGGGGTGCGGAGGGCAAAGTGGAGAGATTCCCACACAGAGGATTGGTGCGGACCAGCACTCACCAGCCCGAGAGGCTTGTCTGCTCACCTGCCGGGGCGGGGGGGTGCTGGGAGCTGAGGCTTGGGCTTCGGAGGTAATCACAGATTGCCAACAAACACATGAAAGGATGCTCAACATCACTAGTCATTAGAGAAATGCAAATCAAAACTACAATGAGGTATCACCTCACACCAGTCACAATGGCCATCATCAAAAAATCTACAAACAATAAATGCTGGAGAGGGTGTGGAGAAAAGGGAATGCTTTTGCACTGTTGGTGGGAATGTAAATTGATACAGCCACTATGGAGAACAGTATGGAGGTTCCTTAAAAAACTAAAAATAGAAGTACCATATGACCCAGCAATCCCACTACTGGGCATATACCCTGAGAAAACCATAATTCAAAAAGACATGTACCACGATGTTCATTGCAGCACGATTTATAATAGCCAGGGCATGGAAGAAACCTAAGTTGACCATCGACTGATGAATTGATAAAGAAGATGTGGCACATATATACAATGGAATATTACTAAGCCATAAAAAATGAAATTGACTTATTTGTAGTGAGGTGGATGGACCTAGAGTCTGTCATATAGAGTGAAGTAAGTCAGAAAGAGAGAAACAAATACCATGTGCTAACACATATATATGGAATCTAAAAAAAAGAAGAAATGGTTCTGAAGAACCTAGGGACAGGACAGGAATAAAGATGCAGATATAGAGAATGGACTTAAGGACACGGGGAAGGGGGAAGGGTAAGCTGGGACGAAGTGAGAGAGTGGCATGGACATATATACACTACCAAATGTAAAATCGATAGCTAATGGGAAGCTGCCACATAGCACAGGGAGGTCAGCTCAGTGCTTTGTGACCACCTAGAGGGATGGGATAGGGAGGGTGGGGGGAAACACAAGAGGGAGGCGATATGGGGATATATGTATATGTATGGCTGATTCACTTTGTTATAAAGCAGAAACTAACACACCATTTTAGAGCAATTGTACTCCAATAAAGATGTTAAAAAAACAAACAAACAGAAAACCAAAGTAGTTCTAGAAGTTGTAGACACTGTAATAAGGCAAGAAAAAGAAATTAAAGGCATACAAATTGGAAAGGAAGAAATAAAACTGTTCTGATTTCCAAATGACATGTTTGTCTATGTAGAAGATCTCAAGGAATCTACCACAAACAAACAACTCCTAGAACTAATTAGTGAGTTTAAGAAGATGGCAGAATACAAGACCAAAACACAAAAAAATGCTTATATTTCTAATAATTAATGTGCAGAAACCAAAATTAAAAACACAATACCATTTATAATCACTCAACAAAAATGAAATACTTATACACTTTAAAAAACATGTATAATATTTGTGTGCTGAAAATTACACAATGCTGGTGAAAGAAATAAAGACCTACATAAATGGAGAGAAATACCATGTCCATGGATTGGAAGGAAGACTCAATATAATAAAGATGCCATTTCTCTCCAAATTGATCTGTAGTTTTAATGTAATTCCCATTAAAATCTCAACATTTTTTTTTGTAGACATAGATAAGCTTACCCTAAAATTTATATGGAAAGACACAAAATTCATATGGAAACATAGCTAAAACAATGGAAAAGAAGTCTAAAATGAGAGTAATCACTCTGCCTGATATTAAGGCTTACTACAGGCCTTCCTCAGTATCCCTGGGGGATTGGTTTCAGGACCCTTCATGGATACCAAAATCTGTGGATGCTTAAGCACCTTATATAAAATGGCATAGTATTTACATATAAACTATGCACATCCTCCCATATACTTCAAATCATCTCCAGATTACTTTTAATACCTAATGCATTGTAAATACTACATATTTGCTGGTGCATGGCAAATTCAAGTTTTGCTTTTTGGAACTCTCTGGAATTAAAAATATACTTTTGATCCACAGTTGGTTGAATCTCCAATGTTAAACCCAGGGGTATGGAGGACTGACTGTATATAATTACAGTAATAAGACAGTGTTATATTACCAGGGGGATAAACACATTGATCAATGGAACATAATAGAGAACCCAGAAATAAACCCTATTACTATATGACCCAGCATATTGGGTATTTATCTCAGAGAAATAAAAATCTTCACAAAAACACCTGTTCATGAATATTCATAACAGGTTTGTTTGTAAGAGCTGGAAACAACCCAGATGTCCTTCAACAGGTAAATGGTTAAACAAACTGTGTATTACTCAACAATAAAAGGAAACTATTGATACATGCAACAACTTGGATGAATCTCCAGGGAATTGCACTGAGTGAGAAAAGCCAATTCCCAAAGGTTATACATTGTAGGATTCCATTTAAATAATATTCTTCAAATGAAAACATTTTTGCAATGGAGAACAGATTAGTGGTTGAGAGTGTAGGGATGGGTTGGGAGGGAGGGGAAGGGAGGTGGATGTGATTTTAAAATGACAATATGAGGGATCCTTATGGTGATGGAACTATTCAGTATCTTGAATGTGGTGGTAGATACACAAACCTATACATGTTATAAAACCGTGTAGAACTAGACACACACACACACACACACACACACAAGTATACGTAATGGTGGGGAAATCTGAATGAGATCAGTAGATGTCCATATCCCAGTTGTAATACTGTATTATAGTTTCATGAAATATTTCTATTGGGGGAAACAGAGTAAAGGGTATACAAAGTCTCAGTATTATTTCTTGCAACTTCATGTAGATCTACAATTATTTCAAAAATTTTTCAATTTACAAAAACTATTTCATATACAGTAAAAAAGTAATATTGAACCCCAACATTATGACCATTGCAAAAGTTGTTTTATTGTTTCTTGTGGGAAATGTATTGCTCACAGAATAACACCTATTGAATGACTCATTTAAAACAAAACATAATTACACGAAAAGATTGAAAATATGTAGATGCAGAAAAGTTATATGAGGCAAATACTAATCAAAATAAAACTGGCATAGCAATATTAATATCAGTCAAAATAATCTCCATTATGGATGAACATTATTACAGATAAAGAAGGTATTTAATGATGAAAGAAGCAATTTAGCTGGAACATTTAACAATCCTTAACTTGTCTCGTTTAACCAGCATAGCCTTGAACAATATGAAGGAAAAATTAAAAATAAAGGAGAAGATGACAGTTCACAGGCTTAGTTCTCAAGGTTGTTTAAAACACTTTTCTCGGTAGCAGAGACACTAAGGAGCCAAAAACATTTGTAAGTAGAATATTTGAACAACATATGTAGCACCCTTCAACCATCAATTTTGGAAACTAATGCACATTATTTCAAGGTTATAAGGAATATTTATAAAAACGATCACGTAGTGGGCTACAAAGCAAGGCTCAAAACAACAAAGAATTGATACCTTGGAGCATGGGCCACCATCCATGGCCAGAAGGCCAAATCCAGCCTGCCATCTGTTTTTGCAAATAGAACACAGCCATACGCATTCATTTACACAGTGTCTACGGGTGCTTTCACACTATAATAGAGTTGGGTAGTTGCAGTAGAGACTATATTAACCACAAAACTTAAAATATTTACTATCTGGCTTTTTACAGAAAACGTTTGCTGACCTGTGCCTTGGAGAATAGGTCCTTGGAACACAAAGCAATGTTAGACATCAATAACACACACAGAGAGACAAATGTTTAGAAATTAAAAATCACACCTCTAAATAATCCAAGGATCAAAGAACAAAGTCCAAATGGAACTTACAGAATATATCAAAGTCTAACATTGAAATGTACATGTCAAAAGATGGGATGCAGGCAAAGAGGAACTCAGAGAAATTTTAGTATTAAAATGGTAATATTAGAATGTAAGAAAGATTGAAAATTAATGTGCCAAACATTCAACTCAAGAAGCTAGAAAAGGATGGCCGATTGATTTGTTACAAAGGTGCCAAGACAATTCCATGGGGGAAAAAACTAGTCTTTTCATCAAACGGTGCTAGTACAACTGGATATTGCATAAAAAAGAATGAAATTAGACCCCTACCTCACACCATATACAAAAATTAACTCAAAATGATTGAAGAGCTAAATACAAGAGCGAAAAGTATAGAACTAAACATAGATATAAATCATTATGAGTTTGGATTAAGCTGTACAGGTACACCTCAGAAATATTGTAGGTTCGGTTCCAGACTACCGCAATAAAATGAATATGGCAATAAAGTGAGTTGCACAAATTTTTTGGTTTCTCACTGCATATAAAAGTTATGTTTACAATATACTGTAGTTTATTAAGTGTGCAAAAGCATTATGTCTGAAAAAATAATGTACATACCTTAATTTAAAAATACTGCTAAAAAATGTTAACCATCACCTGACAATTCAGGGTTGCCAAAAACCTTCAATTTGTAAAAAACACACAATAAAGTGAAGCACAATTAAACAAGGTATGCCTGTAATTTATTATATATGATACAAAAAGGCAACAAAAAATGCATAGATTAGACTTCATCAAAATTAAAAACTTTTGTGCTTCAAAGGACAGTATCATAAAAATGAAAAGACAATCTATAGAATAGAAGAAAATATTTGCAGATCATATATCTGATAAGGGTCTGGTATCCAGAATATATAAAGAATAATTATAACAACAATAAAAAGACAACACAATTAAGAAATGGACAAAAGATTTGAATAGACATTTCTCCAAAGAAGATATACGAATGACGAGTAAGCACACGAAGAGACATTCAACATCATTAGTCATTAGGGAAATGTAAATCAGAACCACAATGAGATGCCACCCGCTTCACACCCATTAGGATGGCTATAATCAAAAAGATTGATGATAACAAGTGTTGACGAGGATGTGGAGACACTGGAACCCTGATGCTTTGCTGGTGGGAATGTAAAATGATGCAGCTCCTTTGGAAAATAGTCTGATAGTCCTCTAAAAGGTTAAACATAGAATTACTATATGCCCCAACAATTCCACTCTTTGGCAAATACCCAAGAGAACTGAAAATATATGTCCACACAAAGTAAATGGCATCATGACTCTCTTGCAGATGGCAAGGAGAATGCTATGCTTCCACAGAGCCCTGGGACCTTGCATGCTGGAGCTGAGACCTTCTCTCCCCGGGTCCGAAGAGCTACAACCTCAAGGACAGAGAGGATATGGCCAGGAGGGGTCATCCCCTATGTCATTGGAGGGAACTTCACCGGTCAGTAGCTCCAAATGAGGCCTGGTTTGGGGCTGGGTGATTTGTCTTCCTAGGTGGGCAAAGTCCTCCCAGGAAGGACTTAGGTGAGATGGAACAGACGCCGGAGCCATAGCAGTCCCCCTGCTGAAGCTCCCTCTTACCCACAGGGCCTAGTGCTATCGACCTGAGGAAACTGCAGTCTCTGTTGGTGCTATGTCCTCAAAAGTGGTCACCTGGTCCCTGAGGCTTCATGCAGGGGGTGACCCTGGTGGAGTCCCCGCCCTCCTTCCTGACAGCATCCATGCCCTTGGTTCCGTTGCACTCCCATGGCATTAACCCAGGGCCACCAGTGCCAGATCCTTAATTAGGTGCTGGTGATAAAAATATGACTAAGATGTCATCCTGCTCTCAAGGGGCCCTCAGCCCTAATAAGAGAGAGAGAGATGTGTTCCTAAAGAATTAAAATGTGGGAATTGTCATCAGCTACTAACTTTTGTTCCTTGGTGTCTTAACCATGTTCTTTCAGATCTGGTGTGCTTTTCTGGCCAAAGATTGATATAATCTTCTTCCAAATTAACTAATTTTATATAGAGAACTTTGTTTACACAGAGATATTTATTAGTAGGATTGCCATTTTGGTGAGTAATTGCTCTATAAACAATTTTAACTAAAAGTGTCAAGATGTCACTTGACACTTGGATGGCTAAGTTACTCTTTCTTCTATATGTATGTTTTGGGGGGACATTATGACACCACACCTGCATCTTCTACACTATGATGGGAGCCTCCCAATGGTTCGTTGGTTTGTTTTTTGCAACAAAGTGTTTCTAGAATTCAGACCCAATCCCCAACCATCCTGTGTACTTCCCAAACAACTATTTTTCTAGATCCTTCTCATTGCTTCTAGCAAAATCAAAATACAGTAGTATTATTTATTTCAGATTGATAGATTTTGAAAAGAATACTTATTGACTAGATGAAGCTATCAGCCTAGAGTTTACAACTACTTTATTCTTGCTCCTAATTTACTTATTGCTTTTCCAATTTCTAATCAGGGAAATATGAAGAAAGGTTCAGAGGAAGTATGAAATTCATCTGTTTTCAAAGGACTTGCAGAAAATTAGGCTCAAGGATCCCCCAGCAAGACTAAGTGAGAGAGTGGCATGGACATATATACACTACCAAATGTAAAATAGATAGCTAGTGGGAAGCAGCCTCATAGCACAGGGAGATCAGCTCGGTGCTTTGTGTCCACCTAGAGGGGTGGGATAGGGAGGGTAGGAGGGAGACATAAGAGGGAGGAGATATGGGGATATATGTATATGTATAGCTGATTCACTTTGTTATACAGCAGAAAGTAACACACCATTGTAAAGCAATATACTCCAATAAAGATGTTAAAAAAAGAATGATACAACAGGATTATTATATTTGACAAAAAAGGAACCCCCAGCAAACACTGAACCCCAATGCAAAAGTAGCATGAATGTACATGCAAATAGAATTTATAGAGCATGTGGGAATACCGTCCTATAGGTATAAAATAGAATGAAGGGGTGGAATGCAGTGCTGGTGATTTACTTCAAGAGCCTAAAATTGCCAAATTGAATAACCTGAGTAACATTTTTTAAAATTTAGAAAAGTACTTTCAATACAAAGGAAAAGTTGGGAAGCTGGGGACATTTTGAAAAATCTATTTTTACCCTCTCCCCCAATTCACAAATCCTACTCTCTACGTTTTGGTAATTCAGGAAAGTTATATTGTATTCTTAGCTAGGGAAATCCTTAGTCCTAGTTCATATTTATTCTGGGTCACCCAAATGAGCTTTTTTTGATCATTAGAACATGCTTTGTTGTCAGCCAGCATCTAAGGAAGGTATGGACCTGTCATTTCAGGAAGCCAGAGAGCCATTTTTAAGCAGGCCATGAGACACTGGGAAAAGCACACCTGTGTGACCTTCATAGAGAGGACGGATGAAGAAAGCTTTATTGTGTTCAGTTACAGAACCTGTGGGTAAGTGAAAGCAAGTTCACCTCAGTGGAATCTGAGGCAGACAAGTCAGATGGCTCATGAGTCTTGAATTTTCTCTCTAAAACAAAGTGTTTCCAATATGCTGTAATATATAGAAGCCCAGCATTTGTCAGAAACTCTTCTTGCCCTCAATGAACTCACAATCCAGGGACAAAGTAGGTAGGTCAAGAGGAAGACTCCAGAATGACAAGGTGTCTGTATCTCCTGTCATGGGAGCAGTTGAAGGAATTGGGAGTGTTTCATACAAAGTGGTTCTGAACCACCTTGGGGCCAGTGATTCCACTGAGAATCTGATGAAGCTATGGGCTCCCTCATTATGGATGTACATATATGCAAAATTCTTCATGTAATTTTGTGGGCTCCATGGGCTTACAGACTTCCTCCAGAAAACATAACAAATAATAAGATGACTGGATTATGACTATATGTTATGCCAATAAATGTAAGTGTGATATACTCTCCTATTGAAAGGAAAAGTTTCCCATATTAGTTCAAAAACTTAAACCCAACTACATGCTGTATACATGAGATGACTACTGAAGAAAATGATCCAGAAGGGTTTAAAAGTAAAAGGTAAGAAGGCATACAGGCAAATACCAACAAAAATAAAGCTGGGATCACAATTCTAGTTGTAGACAGGCTTTTTTGTTGTTTTTGTTTTTTAAGTCAGAAAGTACTAAAAAAAAAAATGGTGAGACACTTTATAATGAGAAAGAATTCAAACTACGGTGAGAATATAACAGTCATAAATCTTTATGCACCAAATAGCATAGCATTAAGTCATAAAACAAGCCCCAGGGGTTTCAAGGGTAAATTGAGAGAAACACCAGCAGCAGAGGACTTTATTTCATGTCTGTGAACCCAAGCAGATCAATGTCAAGTTGACCAAAAAATAAGTAGAGATTTGTAGAGGACTGGAAGAATATAATTAGTAGAGTTGATCCTATGGATCAGATTCTATAACCTGATAACACATTTTTTAAATGCCTACTGAATGTTTATAGACATTGTCCATCTGTTAGGTATTAAGAACACCTCAGTGGGCTTCCCTGGTGGCGCGGTGGTTGAGAGTCTGCCTGCCGATGCAGGGGACACGGGTTCGTGCCCTGGTCCGGGAAGATCCCACATGCTGTGGAACGGCTGGGCCCGTGAGCCATGGCCGCTGAGTCTGCGCGTCCGGAGCCTCTGCTCTGCACCGGGAGAGGTCACAACTCTGAGAGGCCCGCGTACCGAAAAAAAAAAAAAAGAACACCTCAATGAATTCTAAAAGGCAGAGATAACATTAAAATATTCTCTGATTGCAAAGCAGTGAAACTGGACATAACATAATAACAACAAGAGATAGAATAAATACTCCTGCATTACCTGGTAAGTTAAAAGTTCCCTTTTTTACAACTCTTAGGTCATAAAGAAATCAGGATTAAAATGATAAGAAGTCTAGATAATGAAAGCCCTACAATTCAAAATTGAAGAGATCTGGGTAAAGCTATGTCCATAAGAAAACCCACAGCCTCAGATATCCACACCACTAAGAATGACAATGAAATATTCAATTCAAAGACATAAGCAAAATAAATAAATACATAAAACCCACCACCACGACAAAACAAACCTAATGAGAGCAGAAGAAAATGGACAAGGTAACACATTATAGGACTGATAAATTGAAGAGTAAATTCTTTGAATAAACAAACAAACAACTGTAGACAAACTACTTACTCGTTAGTCTAAGACAAAAAAGTGACAATGCAGAAATATACAAAATCAGACATGCAAAAGGGGGAAATAACCACAGATTCAGCAGAATCATAAAAGAGTACTTTATAAAACTCTAAGGCAAGAAATGTGGAAATCTGGATAATGTGAATGACTTCAAGGTAAATATAAAGGGCTGGCACAGGCCAGTAACTGAAAGAAATCAGAAAATTGACAGAAAAACTTTCTCCCCCACGCCTCCAATCTAGAGTTTCACAGATGAATTCTTTCAAAACTTCAAGGAACAGATTATTCTGGTACTATTTAAGTTTTTTAGAGCATAAAAGAACACTTTCTTCCAATTTACTTTTAATGAAGTATCATGGCATTGCTACCCCCTAATGAAAAAGATGGCACCAAGGAAGAAAATTATAGACTCATCTAACTTATGAACAGCCATGAAAAATAGAATAGAAGAGTAGGCTGCCAAGAAGGTTTATCTAAGGAATACAAGACTAGCTCAACATTAGGAAATCTGTTTGCATTATTCAACATATTGATAGATCAAAGGAGATAAGCCATATTCATGTCTCAATAGATGCTAAAAAGGCATCTGCACATTTCGACATGCCTTTGTTGTTTTAAAAAAGTAGTCAAGGTAGTACAAGAAGAGATGTCAAGGATAGATCCTTGGCTTACACACACACACACACACACACACATATATATATATATATATATATATCCCCAAAACACATTTCATGTTTATCAGAGATAATTCTAGAAGCATTTCTGTTAGAGTCAAGAACAAGTCAAAGATGTTCATGATCACCACAATTATTTAACATTTTTTTCTGGAAATAATAGCTAATGTAATTTGACAATAGAAAGAGATAAACACAATGAATATTGGCAGGAACAAGCCAGTGTTTGTATTGTTTGAAGTTAACGTAATGTGTGCCTAAAAAACTCAGAAAATCAATTGAAGAACTATCAGAAACAAAAGGAGACCCTATTAAAGTGACTGATTACAAAATTAATAAACAGAAAATTAATTACTTTTCCTTTGATGAAATAATTTGATATACTTTCATAATGGAGAAAATCACAACTTTACTAGAAACATAGTAGATAATACATTTAAGAATGAACTTAACAAAAATGCAAACATATGCCAGACTTATAGGAAGAAAATGCCAAACTCTAAAGAAACTTAAAAAAGAAGAAAAAATGAAAAGGCACACCATTTCCTGATATGGAAATGCCCAACATAGTAAAGATGTCAGGACTTCCTAAAATAACCTATAAATTCATGCCATTCTGATTTGTATGTATATGTGGGTATGTGTATACATGTATTTTAAGAACTTGAACAAATGGTATTAGAATTTTTCATGTAGAAATAACTGAGAGAGAGAGAGAGAGAAACCAAACAATAGTGACAGGGACAGAGATAGGGGAGTGTTTGGTGTTCTATCCCAACATATAGGATATTAAAATGCAAATGAAGATAATAACAATTAAAACCATTTGGAACTCAATAAAAAATAGATAATATGGAACAAAAGAGTTTAAAATGAATATGTTTATACACAAATTTAGGTAGCATTTTAAATGAGTGAGAGAAAGATGGATTAGTCAGTTGGGATATTTGAACATTGGGATAATTAAATAGCTCATTGTGAAAAAAATAAAGCTGGAATCCTACCTCACTTCTTTTTTTTTAAATATTTATTTTTTAATTTATTTATTTTTGGCTGCGTTTGGTCTTCGTTGCTGCACACAGGCTTTCTCTAGTTGCGGCAAGCAGGGGCTACTCTTCGTGTGGTGCACAGGCTTCTCATTGCAGTGGCTTCTCTTGTTGTGGAGCATGGGCTCTAGGTGTGCAGGCTTCAGTAGTTGTGGCACGCAGGCTCAGTAGCTGTGGCTCGAGGTCTCTAGAGCACAGGCTCAGTAGTTGTGGCACACAGGCTTAGTTGCTCCGTGGCATGTGGGATCTTCCTGGACCAAGGCTCGAACCCGTGTCCCCTGCATTGGCAGGGAGACTCTTAACCACTGCGCCACCAGGGAAGCCCTACCTCACTTCTTATACCAAAAATTATTCTAGCTGGATCAAAGATATAAACATTTTGAAAAGAAAAAGGAACAAAAATTTGAAAAGTATTAGAAGGAAGCAAGAGTGTATTTTACTTATAATCTTGGAATGCAGATGGCCTTTCTAAACAGAACATAAGAACATAAAGAAATTACATTAAAGTTTTATATGACAAAAACAACACAAAAAACAAAGTTAAATAAGAAATAACAAAGCAAGAAAAATATTTGTAACACATCTGATAGTCAAAGATTTGATCCCATAATGTACAAAGCATTCTTACAAATCAGTAATAAAAAGATGAACAACCGCCCCCAAATTGGGGGAAGATGTGATCTCACAGTTCACAAGAAAAAAATATAAATGTCACATAAAACATGAAAAACTATCCAACTTCAGTACAGTGAAATACCACTTTTCACCTATCGAATTGACAAAGATAGTTTGGCAAAACCAGTGCTGTCCCAGTTGTGGGGAAACAGGGCTTTTTAATACACTATTAGTGGGCATATAAAGAGACACAACATTTTGGGATTGCAGTTTGATAGTATCTATCAAAATATCAAATGCACATACTCTTTCTTCTATTAATTCCACTGCTAGGAATTTACCCTACCACAAACGAGAAAGACCCTAATGGTTTTTTGGTTTTGCATTTTGTTGTTTGTTTGTTTTGTCTCCCTCTCCCCTGAGGCTTTGTTTAAATAGCAAAAACTGGAGTCAGCCTAAATGTACATTAATAGGAGACTGATTAAATAAATTTTAATACTATGTTGCTTTGAAAAAAATTAGATAAGTCTACATGTGCTGTTATAAGAAGATCTATAAATTAAGGAGGAAAAAAGGCAAGATGAAGGACAATGTACATGGTGTATTTTGTAATTAAAAGAATATATGAAAAAAAAAAAAGAATATATGTACATAGATGTATTACATATTTTGGAATAGCATTTAAGAAACTGTTTTTGTTTTTTTTTTTTTTTTTTGGTCCAGTATGTGGGCCTCTCACTGTTGTGGCCTCTCCCGTTGCGGAGCACAGGCTCCGGACACGCAGGTTCAGCGGCCATGGCTCACGGGCCCAGCCGCTCCGTGGCATGTGGGATCTTCCCGGACCGGGGCACGAACCCATGTCCCCTGCATCGGCATGCGGACTCTCAACCACTATGCCACCAGGGAAGCCCAAGAAACTGTTAACAGTGGTTATCTTCGGAGCCTTAATACTTAAATCTTTTGTAACATGGGCGTGTATTTTTTAAACGTTTTGTAGAAGTTATTTGAGTGGTGGGATTATGGGCCATTTAAATTTATTTTTTATACTTTTCTATATTAGGAATAATGAATATATATTTAAAAAAATAACTGTGCCCAGAAGGGGAGTCATCTCTAAGGCTCCTCTGGTAATAGTATCAAGACTCATGCTTTACAGAAACCATTGTCTCCTCCTTGTCATCAGAGATGGTCCAGCGGAGATTCGGGGGTGGGGGAAGTTAGTTGCTTTTTTCCTTGAAGAGAGGCCATATCTTTCTTCAGATTCTCAAGGGAATCCATGACCACCATAAAGGTCAAGAACCATTTTTGGAGGGAATTTCTGCGTTGAGAGGGAAGTTAGACAATGAGATCATTTTCAGCTCTCAAGTCTGTGTTTCTTTTAGACACACACACACACACACACACACACACACACACACACACACACACCCAAGGGAGGGGTGTTAGACTCTTGCTATTCCCTGATCTGCTGACCTGGGTATTTCTGCAACTGTCCAGCTGTTGTTCCTATGTTGGGCGCCGAGGTGGAGGCCCACAGGCCATATCCATTGGGAAAAACTGTGACAAGTTTGGGATTGTGGCGCATGAGCTGGGCCACGTGGTTGGGTTCTGGCATGAACACACCCGGCCAGACAGAGACCAGCACGTCACCATCATCAGAGAGAACATCCAGCCAGGTAAGCAGTCTGTATGGAGCCTGGAAGACACCGGTCAGGCAGGTGGCATCCATGGGGTCAGGAAGGAGTAAAGGGGGGGGGCGGGGAGCAGACAACACTCGTTTATAAGTATGGAGGCCTTTGTCACCAGCACTGTCCATCGGTGGCCCTTCCTGGGAGGTCATCTGCCAGAGCTTGTAGGAGAGAGCAGAAGTGAAATAGCTTTCCACGTTGTAAAGGAATCCAATTCCATTTCCTAACAGGAACAGAATCTACCAGAACACTGTTGCAGCATCAAAGCTGATAAGCCAGATAAAGAGTTCTCCCGGTTGCTTTTCTAAGACTCATTTTTGCTGATGTAGGCAACATATTTTTGAAACTGAAATATAATTAAGATACAGTACACGTAAAAAGAGTGTTCCTGCCTATCCCAAGGTAGATAGTGTCTAGATTTCTTAAAAATACCTCCTCCTGTGAAAGTTTTATACATAAATTCATACTGAACATGAAAGTAGCTGGTTGAATAATATAGTTGCCTTAAAAATGCTTTTGAGAGCCTGAATTGTGAATGTGGGGTTGAAGTTAACTCGGATTTGTTTTCTTTTGTTCTGTCAATAGCAAGATTAGAGATTTAAAAACAATTTTTTTTTGAGCAATCAGACTGATAATTAACCTGTCTACTAACTGAGTTTAGGAGTTTTGTTTTTGTTTTTGTTTTTTGCGGTACGCGGACCTCTCACTGTTGTGGCCTCTCCCGTTGCGGAGCACAGGCTCCGGACGCGCAGGCTCAGCGGCCATGGCTCACAGGCCCAGCCGCTCCGTGGCATGTGGGATCTTCCCAGACCGGGGCACGAACCCGTGTCCCCTGCATCGGCAGGCGGACTCTCAACCACTGCGCCACCAGGGAAGCACGAGTTTAGGAGTTTTGAGTGGCATTTTGGGAGGGATGTTGTGTGGTGGGGTGCGACCACATAGTGCTGTTCTGTTTCAAATTTCCAATCTGTTAAAAACAACAAGAACCACCACCAAACCTGTCATTTGTCTGACTGGGCTAACAGAGCTCTCGGAAGTTGCTATGGGCCCTCCTTCTCCCTCCTGTGCCTCCTTTCAGGTGCCTGCCTTGGTTTTCAAAGGCCTTAACAGAGTGTTATGTCACAGGTCAGGAGTATAATTTCTTAAAAATGGAAGCTGGGGAAGTGAGCTCTCTGGGAGAGATGTACGACTTTGACAGCATCATGCACTACGCCCGGAACACCTTCTCAAGGTTGGAATCTATGGTTATGCCTCGTCTGTGTTGTAATGTGCCTGCCGCAGGCTTGGGTCGGATTCCTGGAGGTCTGCAGAGAGCGGGTCTCTGCATGTCCCTAGCACAGTTGGCGTGTCTGTCCTTGAAATACAGTGGCCTCTGGGCTGCAGTGAAATATAATCTAATCAGGTTCCCGCTAATAAGATTGAATCCCATTGTGAAGCTGGTGTTTCATCATGCCCTTGTCACAAACAGCAAACTAGAAAAGGGAAATTATCAAGAGGTTACCTGGGATAATAACTTAGAGGCTCTGTATAAAATTTCCAGTGGGGGGGGGTGGGTATCTTCTAAAGTATGTCCTTGATGTAAGCATGGTGACGCTAACCAGTTCTCCTAGAGGCAGTGTGGTTTATTGGAACCTAGGCTGTGTCAGAGCTGGGAGGGTGGTAAATCATGGGTTCATTTTAGAAGAAAATGAGGCTCCGGCCAGCTGGTGGGCACGCAGGTAGCTGGGATTAGAGTGAGAAAACTCCAGGTCTCCTGCCTGCTGGCTGTGCATGATGGTAGCTGTTTTCCTCAAGCGTGGTCACACCAGTTATGTACAGCTGGCGTCAGCAGGATCTGTTTTGATGAGTTCGTGCTGTGCTGGACCCAGTGTTAAGTATTTTCTGTATTGCCCTTGCTTCTAGATCATATAAGTGTTTTGTATATAGAAGTTTTCCCCCGCTAGTCCCAGTTTTGTAGGTCTTTCCACTCTTGACTTAAAGGAGACACAGTGCGAGTATTCTCTCTTGGCATTTTTCCCCCAGTCTCTTCTTAAAACCAGCTTGTTTGCTCTTTGTTTATTTAATCATTAAAAAAGATTTGAGGTGATTCCCAATATATACAAGAAGAAAAACTAGGTGAGAAAACTTGGGGATAGGGGAGGGAAATACAAGGGTAGATGGCTAAGTTGAAGCTTAGCATCAATTTGGTATTCAGAATATATGCCATAAAGTCATGTACCTTTGTTGGGGTTGGCAGAAAACCCTGCCCTGTGCTTCCTAGCAAGTCATAGCAAAGAGGGAAACAATCCATTTCATGAGTCTCTGTGTCCATAAAGATCAAAGGAAACCATTAGGTCAGGAGACATAGTGCTCTTGGGAGTGGAAGGAAGACTATTTACGCAGGCTGATTGGCTCTTGGGTACGGCTGCTGAAAGCATCCTGTTGATGAGGTCGTAGAACCGTGGGAGACATCCTCCAACCCTCAGCATCCCACGTTCCACGGGGGCACTGTGCTCTGGCCACACAGCTGAGTTAGTTAGGATGGCCATCCTGCACCCAGGCAGGGGCTCTCCAGAACTCTAATGGGAGGAGTTTGGCCAAAGTCAGCATCTTTGAACACCTGTCATGGGAGTGACCTACCCTGTTTTCTTTACTCTTCTCCTCGCTCTTTATCAGAAGACACAGAAGGCAATGTGATGTGGTGACGAGACCACTGAACTGAGAGTCAAAGGCTGGATTCTAGCCCTTGTTCTCTCCCATGTACCTTGCTGCTGAAGGAGGTCCAGACAGTAATTAGGGGCAGCTGTGGGTAGGGTCAAATCGCCACCTCCCTGGGCCTCAGTTCCCTCATGAGAGAGTTGGACCAGATGTTCCCTGAGCCCCTTCCAGCTCGAACATTTCAGGTTGTAATTTCTTAACGAGAATGGGTGAGGGATTGACAGATATGATCACACTCATTGCCGTATTGGAAATCCGAGGCTTCCTCTTCCACGCTGGGAAACTGAGACTTTGAGGGACCTACCCTGGGGGTGTGAGAGTCAGGGTAAGTGGCCCCTCTGCAGATGTCAGAGGTGGAATGCTTGGGTGTGGAGGTGGGACTGATTCAGGTTTGGGAAATGGTTTAGGGAATAGCCAGCTCACGTCGCATCGGCCCCAGGGGTTGCAGGCGGCTAAGTAGAGCCAAAGTATTGATTTTTTCAGGGAATCAAGGTCAAGTTGGTCCAGGTGAGAAGCTTGCACCTTGGGTCTTGTTTTTATAGCTGTCTAAACTCTTCATATTGCTTTATACCTTATCTATCAATTATTCTTATAAATTTATTTATTAATATTTATCTGTTGCATTCTCCTCTCCCTCACTGGACTGAGATCTTTGAGGACAGAGACTATCTCATTCTCTTCTAATCCCCAGCACCCAACCCAGCGCCTGGCACGGAGTAGCTGTTCAATAAATATTTGTCAAATGAATAAATTAATGAATGAGTCGAAGGAGACAGGAGATCCGCAGTGCTGGGGACTAGGTGAGGGAAGAAATGTCCATCATCTCATTGCAGTGCTTTCCACATGCAGTTACAGTGGTCACTTCATTAAGAAGAATCTACACGTTTCTATTATGTAGGAAATTTTGGATAAATTACTACAAATGGGATGTAGAAACTGCATTGCCTTCTCCATGCCTGCGACGTGCCAGTAACTGTGCAAAGCTCTGAAGCCAGAGGCCGAGGCAAGAGTGCAGACAGGCTATCTTCTGGCACCAACATTTCTTTTCTTGTCTTTCAAGAAAAAAAATTCTTTTTTTTTTTTTTTCTGACTTCTAACCCGTAATGCCATCCCTTTTGCCCCTCAGGAGATAACCGTTTTAACACCGTTGTCAGCATGAAGGATTTTATCAGCACAGAGCAATGGAAACCCATGGACCAAACCCATGAAATAACAGTTCCCCATCAAAAGTCCACCTAGAAGGGAGATTGGCAAGGGAGCAGCACGTGGGTGTGATGGGTGGCTAGTTAGGAGAGGAGCAGCTTCCCTGAAGGTGTCAAAGGGCGGCAGAAGTCCCCTTCTGCTCACATGATGTTATCTATTGTTGTACAACAATCTACCCCCAAACTTAACAGCTCATAAAAACTTATTTTTTATGACATTGTGGGTCATTCTGATTCATTCTTCTCTGGTCTTGCCTGGGATTGCTCCCACAGCAATACTCATTAAGAATCTTAAGACCTAGGCTTTAGGATGTGCATGATATCACCTCTGTCACATTCTGTTGGCCAGAGCAAGGCTCAGGACCAGCCCAGATTCAAGTGATGAAGAAAGAGATTCTACCTCTTAATGGGAGGAGTTGAAACTTCGTGTTGCAGAGGGATACGGATGTTAGGAGGCACAGACTTGTTATTTTAACAATCCACCTCAGCTACCTTCACACCCCTGCCCCAGAGTTGAGAGTGATTTTGGCAAATCTATTTTGTAGCATTGTCCCCAATGCCAATTTTCTGCATGGATTTTCAGAAAACGACTTTGTTCATTGGGGGCATTTATCAATGGAGTCTTTAACTGGGTACTTTTTGTAAGATTTTCCCTCTCCCTAGTTCCATGTCATTACTCTTGGTCACACATCCCCTGGAGCTAGCCTGCACATTGTCTTTGATTCTGTAAAAGAGTAGAAAATGGCCTATAGAACATTTGCTCATCTCAGAGGCAAATGCTATTCCTGCTGATGGGAAACCCAATCTTCGTGTGTCTTTACGATTGTCCTTCCAACTTTATTCCCTCTAGTTTATTGCAGTCCCTCCCTCCTCCCCATGGTTGGACCCGGGCTGTGGGGAGTGATGTCTTTGGAGGTTTTGTTGGGCAAGGGTCCAGGAGATTAGCAAACAGTTCTCTGGTACAGGGGCTTCTTTGTTTGGAGAACTCAGAGCTGACAGTTTTATTCCCTAAGGGCATCTGCCAAACCCTTTCTTAGTTTAGCAGAATGTCAATGCTAAGAGTGTCCTACATAAAAGGGGGGGATGTAATTGCAGCGGTTTATATAGGGATGTCTCTTGTAGTAAACATCTTCCACAGCCCACCGCTGTGCTGGCAGCTCAGGGACGTGCAAGGGAGGGAGTCTCAGCTCGCAGAGCTGTCTGAGTGTGAGCCCAGGTTGTTCCTCCTGCTTTGGTTTCAGAGGTTTCCAAGCTTCCTAACTCTACCACGTACCTAACAGACATTAAGACCTGTTTCTTGGGTGGTGGGAAACACTAGCTGGAGGGAGGTAGATGCTAGGAGGCAGGTTCCAGGCCTGCCTGCGTCCAGTTCACGGCTGGCTCCCCATCACTAGCTTTGTACTCGGGTGAGTCCCTTAGGCTCCGCAGGCTTGGTTTTCTCACCTGTAGAGAGGACCCCTAATAAATGGCACCTGCTTCCTAGGGTGTTTATGGGGATTAAATGAGATGGTGCATTTAAAGGGTCCAGGCCGGGCCTGGCACATAGGAAGGTCTTGTGAACGCACAGCGGGTGTGAGCACACACTCTCCACACAGCAGGCTGCTGCCTGAGTTGCCTACACTGTGTGGGCTTCCGCATGGTCATTTAGCCTGAGTTGCCAAGAGATTGTACTGAGCCTTGCATTTCATGCAGCAAAATGTCTTTCTCCAGGAGAATCAAGAAAACGATTACAAGTGAACGCATTTTATGTTAGGGCAGAAGTACCCATTTTTAAGATTCATATGTGATTGAATTTAGAATTTTATGTAGAGTTATCACTTGTGGTTTCAAACTTGGTGAGGTCACTGAGGGAGACCAAAGATTCCACAAAAGTTTCTCTGAAGGACCCAGAGATGAGGCGATGGGAATTAGAGAGAGACAGGCCAGGTGGTTAAATGTTGGGGAGAGCGGTGCTGAAGAGGACATCGGCAGGCAATCTAGGCTCTGGTGTGCTAATATAGGAAAGAAATGAGCTTGAAATCTGATTTAGGGGAAAAGTATCTACACAAACAAAAAGGAGGAACTAGGGATAATATATATTTTCCAAAGTAGTGCAGAATTTAGGGAAAAGGAAATGTTTGAGAGAGAAAGAGAAGAAAAAGGAAAGAGCAGCTAATAACTAGGTAACAAGCATTTTTGCATTTCCTGTTGAGTATAAATAATTATTTTGCAAAATCTTTTGATGCCAGTGTCCTGTCTTGGCTGCGTAAATTAATTCAAGAAGCATTTTTTGAGTTGGCTACGCTTTGGTCCCTGAGGGCATAGAGACGAAGGACCCAGCCTCTCTGCTGAAGAAACTTATTGTTTAGCAGAAAAGACAATTATCATCACCCCAAAAAAGACAATACAGTATGATAAGAAGAATCATATCGTATTAGGCGAATAAGGCCCAGAGGAAGGAGTGGTTCACTCAGGATGGGAGGGATAGAAAGGGCTTGGGAAGACTTTTAAGAGGGAAAGCCATCTGATGGTGTTTTGGAGAATGAACAGGAGTTTGGTAGTGGTCAAGAAGATGGGAGATGGGCAGCCTTGGCGGAGGACAGCTTGTTTAAGGGCATTTTTGGGGCTGGGAGGAGTACTAGCTTGCTTATGATAACGAGTGAGGTGGAGGTGTCAGGAGAGAAAGGCAGAAGCCAGCGAGCCACAGGCCTGGAGATCCAGGTGGTGATTGGAAGTCGGCGAAGGCCCGTAAGCAGAGCGGGCACATGCCTGTCCTTACATTTCAGGATGATCACGTTGCAGCATTGTGGAGGGTAGAGCAGAGGTGGCAGAGTCTACAGGGGGGAGGCCAGTTGAGAAGCTACTGGAAAGAGAGTTCAGGAAGGAGATGCTGATTGCTAAACCAGTGGTCTGGAATGAGGAGGAAGGCATAGATTCAAGGGATGTATAGAGGGTGCCATGGACAGGCCCTGGTTCCCAGTTTTGACAAGGCAGTGGGAGGAAGAAGACAGAGCCAAGGGCACCTTCAGATTCAGTCTCAGGAGACAGGTTCATGGAAGGAGCAGGAGGACGGAATGTATTAGGTTTTGAATGAGTTGCATATAAGAGCTCCATAGGACAGTGCAGTGGAGGGGTCACCAGACTTCTGTCTTAGCAGATGGTTCTAGAGCTGGAATCAGAGAATTAGCTGTCAGCCTGTAAGTGTCAGTTAAAACCCAGGGAAGCAAGTGGAGCAAGAGAAAGGAGAGAGGAGAGAAGAGGGGGAGGGCGGAACCCTAGGGATAGCACTCCTGGGAAGCAGAAGAAGGAGAGATCCTAACTTAAGGCTCAGAGAGAGCAGTGCCTGGGAACCAGGGAAAAGAGAGTCCAAGAGAGGAGGGGCCAGCAAAGGGGCGGTGCTGCCAAGAGGGCAGGTGAGCATTGGCAAGGGGCCATCTGACTTGTCAGTTGGTCGGGGACTGGGGACCATTGCTGGCGTGGTCAGATCGCAGTTGGATTGAGGAGTGAAGGAGAGGTAGGCAGCCAGAGAATGGAGACAACTCTTTCCAGAAACTTGGTTAAGAAGGGACAGAAAGAAATAGGATGGTAACTGGAGAAGGTGTCCTTTCAAGGGAAGGCCCTACCCTCCAGGAGAGGTCCCAGGTTGGGGGTCTGGAAGCAGAGTGGGAAGATCAGGCAGGGGGTAAACCACACCCACCAAATGGAGGCGTGAATAGAGCCAGTACCCAGCCAGGCATCCTGGTGGACATTCATCTGCCTTGCTCCTTTTAGGTTTCACTCCCACTGGAGCAGAATGAGATGTGAAAGTTAGAAGGGGCTGCCATGACCATCTAGGCCAATGTCTTACTGTTCAGAGGGGTGAACTGAGGCTCAGGGAGGGAAGGGACTTGTCCGAGGCAAGTGAGGCCTTACAGGTGGCAGTGAGGCCTTACACAGAAATCTCTAGGCCAGAGCTCTCTTGACTACCTCCTGTTCTTTGCATTCATCCTGTTTTCCATCTGATTATCCCTCTTGCCAGCTAAGGCCCCCAAACTCTGAACTGCTTTATTCACCAACTCATCAACGAGTGCTTGCTGACCAGCCCCTGAGAACCTCACGCTGTACTGGTTCCCAAGCTTTCTCTGGAGCCTCTCCAAGACTTACCCATGTTGGGAGCTGCCCGTCGCACAACTCCAGAGGGCGCCACTCACACAGTTGTCTCTCTGAATGGTGCTCCCTGCAGCTGTGCAGTGGGGGGCCCTGGGGCCTGGACCTGTCAGGGCCTTTGTGGAGATGCTCGGTACACTTCAGTAAGGAAGCCCTCAGGGCCACTGGGCTAGGGCATAGTTTTAAACTTGGCAGAGTCATTTTCCCATTGGAAAGTGAGCCGGCAGCTGAAGAAATGGAATGCTAACATGCCAGCACAAGGGGAGGCAACGTCATGAGTCATGTCAGCCTGGGGCGAGCAGGCCAGGGGGTAGGAATGTTCATGGGGTTATGGGCAAGGAAATGAGGACTCTAAATCCCCACGCGGACAACCTGACAGCCTTGACTTTTCGTTCTCCTTTCTCGCTCTCTCCTTTCTTCCTGTAGAGGAGTTTTCTTAGACACCATCCTCCCCCGTCGAGACGACAATGGCATCAGGCCAACCATTGGCCAGCGTGTGCGGCTCAGTCAGGGAGACATAGCTCAAGCCAGGAAGCTGTACAAATGCCCAGGTAACTGTGAATCGCAGGGGTTCCAGGCCCTCCATAGCACCATGGAGACAACTCAACTCAACCACCACAGGCAAACATCCCTGGTGCTGGGAAGACTCCTTGGGGGACAAGAAGAGTCTCCCCCTTGGCAGTTGTCATTCCTGGTGTGCTGAGGTGCTGGACAGTGCAGAAAGCCCAGCGGTGGAGGGACTGCAGGTGGTGAAGCAAACAATAGGTCTTAGAGCCCACAGCTTAACTTGTGGGAAGCTTTGGAATTCTCCGGCAAAGCCCTGACGTTCAGAAGAGGAAGAGGCGTAGTGGTGCAGTAGTGAACGGCAGTCCAATGCGGTGTGCCTCCCACAGGGGTAAAAGCACTCTCCTTTCTATGGGAGTAGGGGCTGTGGGTTTGGTAAAACAAGAACCCCAGGTTTTGCAGAAAGGCAAAGAGTGAAGGAGAATGCTTTTGAAAGGGTAGAAGCCAGCTTCCCAAACACTGGAAGGCAGAGGGCATCTCAGTGCTGTAAATGAGATCATTTCTATGGTCTTGGGCTCTCCTAGCCATCCAGGGTGCTAGTCAGTGGCCAGTATTCTGCCATTGGAGACGGGATGGTACACTGGATCCAAGCAGATGTCTGCTTCTCTGCCAGTTCAAAACCCCCCGCCCCTTGACTTTGCCCTCTTTGCTTCCATCTCGTTGGCTTCAGCATTGTCACCCCCGCCCCCCTTGCCTCCCAGCGGGGAGCTCACGTTGGCCCCTTTAAGCTGCTGAGCTTCAGTGTAAAGCACTCCTTTACAGCAGCCAAGTTTTTACCAGTGATGGGTGAGAAGGCGATTTGGTAGTCTGGGGGGGAAGAAAGAAATTCCATTACCAAAAGGTCCAGCAACCTTTTCCAAACTCCCAGACCAAACACGGGGTTCGATCATGGGACAGAATATTTGGAATAGGGGCCATCTTAGAAAATTGGACTCTCAGCCTTTTTTCAAACGACACTGCTGGCAGCACACACTCACTCACAAAGCGACAACCATACTCGACCCCTAAAGGACCGCAGTGCTGGCACTGCTTCCCTCCAGGTCACCGTTCTGGGAGACCCCCCGACGATCTGTGCCCTGCACCTGCACAGAAAAGGTCTCTGGCTTCCCCAGCTCGTGTGCAAAGGACGGGGTGCTCAAAGGACCGTGTGGGACTGCTCCATCGTGACACTCTGGGAAATAAGCCCATCCAGCTATTAGTCATCTGGGGGCATGTTAGGGCTGAAATACAGGATGCACATATCATATAACCTTGCTGAATGGAAAGAGGAACCTTATAGCGTTCCCTGGGAAATGCCATAGTATTTATTTAGTTATAATATATATGCTTCTTACTTCCCAAAAGGATTGGAAGCAGCTGGTAAATACCATGGAGCCATACAGTAATGTATATGTTCTTGCAGAACATTGATGATTATTCTAAAATAATTTCCATGGAACCCTTGGGGGTGTTCACTGCTGGGCATAATCCTCATGATGCCTGGCAGTTGTTCGGTAACATGATATTGAAGCCCCAATATCCAGGATTTCCTGAGGCCGATATGGGCCGTTCTCCAGCTCTTCCTTCCTGCAGCTCCAAAAACTGCATCTTCAAATAATTTCAAGTAGTAACTGAAAGCAAAGGTGGTTGCCGCACAGAGGCTGAATTGCATGTAGGAAAAGAAGTGTAAGGAAGTGTGTTTCCCACACTTTGGAGGTGGCCCCATGAAAGGAGGGGCACTCAGCAAACCAATGTACCTGTCTTTGGGGTCTGAATCCCTAGAGAGGATACAAAAGCTGCAACTTCCAAGCTTACGCATAGAGATACCTTTTCTTTTGAGGACAAATTAGGGGAAATATTTTTCACATACATAGGACTAGGTTCTAGACTCCAGGCAACCCTCCAACATTCAAGGGCAGAATAGCCTACTCTAGAATATTCCAGCTTCCTGTGCTTCTGGTCATTTTCCTCTGTTTTCTTGACTATTCCGTAGCTCTTTCAGAGGTGGGTAGCAGAAAAAGAAGAGACAAGATTCCAACTAACAGCTGAAATAAATTTCAAAGCATTTTCTTTTTGCTCCATGTGCTTGCACGTTTGTATTCTCTCTGCCACAGATATTATTAGCAGTAATTATAACGGCCACTATGTAGGGGGAACTCACAGTGTGCTGAGCACTGCACTGAGCCATTTCATGTAATGCAGATGGTTTCTTTAACCCTCTAGGTAGGTCCCACCCATTTCACAGAAAAGAAAACTGAGGCCCAGCAAGGCTGGGATATTTGCCCACCACCAAACAGCTGGCTAGAGAGCTGAGATTCAAACCTCTAGGTTGTACTCAATCCTGAGAGGCTCAGAAGAAACCCCTGGGGTGTTACTTTTTGGCCCCCAGGCCCGATTTTTGCTTTTATTGACATGTATTTGCTTTTATTTTATTGACATTTTGCCAGAAAAATGTCAATCTGCCTGACATGCTTTTTGTCAAGGTGTTCTGAGGGCTTTGGCTGGTAAAGGGGTGAATTTGCTCAGCAGCCCTGTCCAGGGGGCTGCGTGGGCGGGGAGTGTGTGCACATGCCTGGATCACACGTGTTGTTTTGCTTGTGCAGCATGTGGGGAGACCCTGCAGGACACGACGGGAAACTTTTCCGCACCCGGTTTCCCGAATGGCTACCCTTCTTATTCTCACTGTGTCTGGAGGATATCGGTCACTCCAGGGGAAAAGGTAGGTATGAAACCACCTCAGGAAATGACAGCGCATTCTTTGAGTTGGGTGAGGCATGAGGAACTAGTATTTTTATTAATAGTAATAATAATAGCTGTTACGTTATGAGCACCTACTATGTGCCAGTCACTGGGCGAGCTTGCTTAACGTTCATGATTTCTGGACTTTCCCACCAGCCTCCCCCATACAAATGGAGGCGTATGTACTAAATGTCTACAGGGGTTATAAATCAAGCTCACAGTATGTAAAACAAAGTAGGTGCCACCCTCCTCCCTTGATAAATACACCATCAGGATGCCCTGGAAGGCGAGGATCCAATTTAGAATTTCTTGACACCTCGGAGCGCTGTTCTGGAAGATGGCACTACAGGGAGAGCTAGCCCCCAACCACGGCTGGCCCCTCTTCCTCTTCCCTGCCCCAGCTCCATCTAGGAGCACCCAGGGCAACCCCCAGCCCACAATCCCAAGCACCCTCCACTCCTACCTTGCAAACAGCTGTTTCTTGACTCCCTCTCCAGTGGAGGTGGACTGGCCAGGTGTGCTGTCCACCCTCGGGAGGATGGATCCAGGACAGAGGTCCTTGTACACCTGGAAGTGACCTCAGGGCTATTTGGGCAGGGAATTCCAAGGTCCTGGGCTCCTGAGGTGCAGTCTAGGAGCTGGGAAAACTCTGTATAGGCAATTCCTTTGGTTCTGAAGATTCCATGACCCTCTAAACTTGAGCCCAGCTCAGGGGTCTCTTTTGCCCTGGTCCAGGGGTGGTATATTCTTAACCTTTCTGCAGGGTTCATCTCCTTATATCCATTATTTGAACAAGGAATCCGAGGCCCAGACATTTTAAAAATTGCCCACATTCAGAGGAAGATATAGAACTGGGAACTGGGGCTTCTGCACCTCGAAGCTTGTATTTTTCCCTACACTTCACTACAAACCCAAGGGTTCTTCGTGTTGTCTCAACCTAGATGCAGCTACCTTTGCATCTCTGCCCCTCGGGTCTGTCTCCCTGCAGTCATACCTGTCGTGGCTTGTCTCACAGGATCATGACTGCTGGCTATTTGGCCGTCCCCTTTCTAGACCCTAAGCTCACTGAGCACAGACATGGTTCACCTCAGCACCCAACGCAACCCATGGCACAGAGTCATACAATAAGTATTATTTGTTGAATGGATATGTAGACGGATGAGCGGCTGAATGGGCGTGCAGTGGGAGGTGTTGGATTTTCAGGTGCCTGTAGCCAATCTTCAGATATTCCTAATTCATCACTATAAAAAAATGTCCACTTAAATGTTGAGTTAAATATACTGTGATAACTAGAGAGAAACAATGGCTTAGACCACTGTGAGCATTTTCTGCAGGCTGGGCGCTATTCTCAGCATATCGTGTGGAGTCTCTCATTTAATCCTCACAACAGCTTCATGTGATTGGCGCTATTACCACATCACTTAGCAGTTAAGGAAGTGGACTCGCTTAAGGCTACTCAGTTTGTTGTATTGGGATTTGACCCCAGGCAATTTGACTCTGAGAGCCTGAATGCTTAACTGTCATCCTAAATTATTCCACAAAGGGGACAGGCTGATAGACATTTGAACATGCATTCACACACACAGACTCACATGCACACACACACACACACGCGCACACACACAGCAGCCACACGCACACATCCTTCCTCTGGCTCTAAGCATTTATGACTGTGTGGTTGTCATCGTGAGCCTGAGAAACTTCAGACCTGTCTGCCTTGGGCAGATGAGGTCCCTGTGCCTGCAGGAGGCATCCATGGGAGGGAAGAAGGAGGAGGGGGAGGAAGGGATCTGGCAATCCCTAAATTGTTGAATTGCCCTGAATAGCAGAGGCTCTGTGATCTGTTTGAACTGCATGAGATTCACCAAGCCTTAATTATTATTGCTGACTGGGGGCAGGGAGAATATATCATTGAAATTCCAGCACCAATTATTTCAACTTGTGCTTCACCCACCCAGCCTTCCCCAGAGCTGCTGGTCATCAGCAAACTTGACTGATTGGAGTTTCACCTCTTGTTCATCACCTCTTCCCCTATGGTCTTTATGGTTCACTAACATACTTAAATAATTAGCCTGAATAATCATCCGTTCATTCAGATCCTGAACGTGTTACCAAGGAAGTTGTAATAACATTTCCTTTCTGAAATTTTAAAAAGCAAAGGCTAAAGAATTATATTGCAACCAGTTAGCAAGGATTACCGAGCCCTTCCACCTGAATTCTAGCACCGTAGGAGAGACGAAAGAAATCTAAGTACAACCCCTGTCTTCAAGAGACTTAGAGTTTAGTTGGGGTCCTCCCTTCACCCCTAGGGAGTCTCATTTAATTGAAGGAGGGGCATTTGCTTGGCACTGGTATCTTTGTAACTTCTGAGGTGATTCTAATCCACAAGCAGGTTGAAGGAAAAGTGACATCACACACACACACACACACACACACACACACACACACACACTACAACACAGCAGGTAAGCTGGCTGGTTATTTTCTGGTACTGACTTCATCTCCTAGGAGATCACAGGGCTTTGTGGAAGACGGTGCTCCTTGTCCTGAGACCTGAACAAGGGAGCTGGTGGACACACTCAAGATGGGCAGCCTGTGTGAAGAGCACTTTGTGTGTCCGGTTCATGGTGCATGAAGTGTACGTTCAGTGTGGCTTGATGTTTTAAATCGCCATTCATCAAGTGTCTGTTATGTGCCAGGCGTAGCACTACACACGCCATGTACAGTTTCTCGTGCGGTCCCCTCAACAGCCCAATGGTCTGCATGTTTCTTTCCAGACAAGGAAGCTAAAGGCCCAAGAGGACAAGTATTTTCCCAAGAGTCCAGAGCCAGGAAGGGTAGAGCTGGGAGGAAATCTAGATATGCCTGCCTCTAAAATGCCTGCTCTAGAGTCACTCTAAGATGGGGAGGGAGGAGTTCCAAAGAGGGACAGATCATGTCCATCTGGGAAATCAGGGAAGGACTCAAGGGGGAGGGAGGGGCCCCCTATCCAGGCATGGGAGGGTCTCATTAGCATGGATATATCAGGGTGCACCCGGAAATAAGGTCACATGGGATGGGTGCTGGAGGCTCTGGAAAGTAATCAGAGCTTAATTTATGAGATGGGGGCATAGGGAGCTGCTGAAGTTTTCTGAGCACAGGAGGGATCCGGTAAACATGAGCTGTAAGTGCAAGATTGATCCAGGAGACCTAGTGTGCAGAATGGACGGGGGCACGGCAGGGAGGGGTTCCGGAATCATCTCAGCAGGAACAACGCAGGCAGGGCTGTTGAAGGGGCAGCGAGACTGACCTGGAGCGGGAACTCAGACATCTCAAAGGAAGAAAGTCCGTCAGCCCTGGGATAAACAATAGAGGCCAAGGAGAGCTAACCCCAAGGTACAGCACCTCAGTGATCGGGGCGAGGGTGTCACCTACAGACTGGGAAGCTGGGAGGACAGTGCTTTCTTTTGAGGTGTCCTTACAGTTAATGGGGAGCGGGGAGGACGGGAGCCAGCCGAGGAGAGAGAACAGTGGACAGAGTGTGGTGGAAACCAGAGAGGAGAGGTTCAAAGCAGAGGGGCCAGAGAACAAGGACAAAGAACTAAGTCCTTTCGATGTGGCCGGGAGGGCACTGCAAACTTTGACCCGCAGCCCTCCAGCCTAAGGGGTTTACTTAGAGACAGTGGGACCCGGGGCTGTAAGAATAGAAAAGAAAGTGGCCAGCAGAGGGAGGAGAGTGAAGACGCTAGAAAAAGATGAACTGCCCGATAGCAAGGTCCCCCCGAGTGGGAAAAGCCATAGATAGGGTCAGAGGTGCAGGAGCTGGGGCAGGGCGCTTCAGGGGACTCTGGAGAGCGAAAGGGCTGAGAGATGGCGGGCAAGGTACACGCACCTTGCACGCCGAGGACGGGCAGGGAGCCCACTTGGGAGCTGCAGCCAGACAATCCCGGGCACGTTGCATGGCGGGGCTTGAAGGGGGTGAAGGGAGAGGGCAAACCCGACCTCGGTCTGGGCCGTCTGAGTTGGAAGGGGTGCAAGTCTGTAGGGCCCCCCTCCCCCTCCACTGCTTGTGGGCAGGGGCACCACTGAATGGCCTCAAGTGTGTCCAGAGGGACTGGAAACCTTCCTTCCCAGTCCCTCGGAACCCCCCTCCCCAGCCTTCACTCCTCCTCACCTCTTCTGCCCCCTCATCCCAGACACGCACACGATGACCCTGCTGGATGCACGGCGCGGCTCCCCAGACATCTCCTTGCTCTGCTCGTGTCAGTCCCTTGCATCAAAATTCTGTCTGGCCCTCCTTCTCTGGCCCCAGGACCCCTATTCTTCTTAGGTTAAATGCCACCTCCTCTGAGAAGCCTTCTCCAGATTTTCCCGGGCAGAATCTAGTTCTCCTTCCTTGGGGCTCCAGAATGCCTTTCTGTCCATCCCTTTCTTCTCAGCATTTATTCCATAGTGTCCTAATTGGCTTGGCACATCTGCCCTTCCCTCATTCTCTGAGCTCCTTAAAGGCAAGTACTCTGCCTTACTGATCTTTCTATCTTGACTGGCCAACACAGACTGGCACACAGTAGGTCAACTAACAATGGTGGAATGAATGAATAAATGAATGAACGGACTAACTGTAGGAAGGCTGTTAGACACACCACACCTCAGAAGAGTGAGGTCATGGCCAGGGGAACACTGATCACAGAGGTGCTCGGATGCACTCGGGTTCACCCCAAACCCTTTGGAATGATTGATGATGTTTTAAGATCTTTTCGTATCTCTAAACTCCATTGACCTCTTACCTCCTTCCAAATCCCCAGTCTCAGCGCATCCCGACCAGTCTTTTTAATGCATCTTGCTTTCTATAAACCACCAAGTGACTTCAAAAGCCCAAGTTATTCCCCAGACAGAACCAAAGAACCCATCGCCTCTGTTTATTCCCCATCCTGTTTAAGGTTTATTATTGAATGTCATGAGGTTTCCTGTGAATGTGCTTTCGAGAGGACACTCCTACTGTGGTCTGAGAGCTCTGTATGCTAAAGGGTAACGTGAGAACACCGCTATGCCAGACGTATCTTCAAAACTCCTCAGGCTTGGCTGCCAAAACTCACTTTACGGTAACTCTTTGCAGATCGTCTTAAACTTCACATCCATGGATTTGTTTAAAAGCCGCCTGTGCTGGTACGACTACGTGGAGGTCCGGGATGGTTATTGGAGAAAAGCCCCCCTGTTGGGTGAGTTGACTTCAGAAAGCCTTAAGAGAGGAGTGCTCAGATGCTGTCTGCGATGCTGTTAATATCTGGAAGGGTCCATCCCTCCAGTCACAGGAAGCTCTCACGGGTTGGTGTCATTGTAAAACTCTGAACACTCCATTTGGCCGCACATGTTAAAAGCTTTTAAAACTGCGAATACTCTTTGACCCAGCCGTTCCACTTCTTAGAATTTATCCTAGGGAACTAATTAAGGAAGTGTGCAAAGCTCTCGCTACAGGGATGTTCAGTGAAGCAGGAAACATTGAAAACAATTTAAATATTCAACAGTAGGGGTTAGATGAATAAATTATAATACATCTTTTCAATGAAAAACTATCCAGCCATTAAAAATAAAGTTGGAGGGGGCTATTTATTGATACAGAAAGGTGTTCATTGTACATTGCTACACAAAAGGTGTTGCAAAATAGGATATGCAACATGTAGGATTCCGTTTTAACAAAAATACACTTGTATATCGATGCAGGCGTTGCAAAACCAGATGCCTTCGGGTATAAGGTGTAAATGAGTGAGATGGGGCTGGTGTAATAAAGTAAGAAGTGACAGGGAGTGTGGCAAACTGATCAGTAAACATCCCGACTCAAATTACCCAAAACAAAATTACTGAAAACATTGTGCAGGCTGGATTTGACTGGAAGAAACCATTTTGTGGTCTACAATATAAATATTAAGTAAAACAAGACATATAAATAAATAACACACAGTGGTTATTTCAGGATGGTGGAGTATTTTTTAAAATTTATTCTGTTGTTGTTCTTGGTTTAGCTATATTTTCTAATTTCTCTATGATGAGCATGTATTCTTTTGGGGAGATGAACAGTGCTTGAACTCATCCATGAAAAGGCAGGTGGACCTTTGAGTGAGAGAAGGTAGGCAGGTGGCATAAAGAGAAAAGGCAGTTCACTCAGGATTGGTCACCGGAGGCAGATCTCTCAGGGTGACCAGGGAAGATTACCGTCATATAGAGGACCAGTGGCATCAGTGTTAGGACAACGGACATGGGGACTCGTTTGGCCCAGAAATGTCCACCACGGTGGAGCCAGAATGAGAAGCAGAGTCGTAAGGGGCCAGCTGGGAGGGTGTCCGCTGAGAGTGGGTTGTCCTCATTTTTAGAGTGCTATTCAGGGTGGGCTTCTGAGTTGGACCAGCGTAAGTTCGCAGTGCAGACTTTGTCCCTGGCATGTCTTCATGTAGGCAGAAAAGCCATACTTGTTATGCTTCAAATGACCGGCCTGAGTGTGAGCTGCTATTAGGACAACTGACCAAAGATGGAGGCCGGAAAGAAGGGAGAGAGCTAAGGTGGGGAGTTTCACTGCCAGACTGAGCCCAGCTTCGTTTCAGATTCTGGGGTAGATCGGAAGAGACAGGGACAGAGGGTCTGGCTGGACCCAGGGGGGCCTGGCAGGTACTAAGCTTCTGTATGGCCAAAGGGTCTCAGCCAGATCAGCTACCACTGGGAAAGGCACACAAGCCCACTCAGTCCAGAGGGCCATGAGTTTAAATTCCTAAAGGTACAAATAGATAGGAATTTGTAAAGAAGTTTTGATGAGCGCCCTTGCACTCTGAGAAAGGAAGCACAGGGTGGGGGGCAACCTCATGGTTTGGTTTGTATACTTCTGGATTATTTGGCTCTTTTACAAGAATGCATTCAGATATTATTTTATAATTAATAAAAGAAACTGTTTGGGAGGAGTTTCATGATAACATGGAATCTCGGGGACCTTAGAGTCACTTAATCACATACCTTCATGAGAAAACCACACTCTCCAAGTGCAAACCAACTCACTAAGGCCACACAGCCTGCTGGTGGCTGAGATCAGGTCAGAACTTAGATGTCCATCTGATGGGGCAAGGGGACTGCTGAATCTAGAAGGGGCTCCCCGTAGGACTGCCATGATTCGTTGTTTATCTGAAATTCAAATTTAACTGGGCTTCCTGTATTTTTGTTTGCTAAATCTGGCAACCCTATACCCCCCAGGGAATGTGATAGACTTTAAAAAGCTCAGGAGGGGGAAGCTCTCTGTTCCTAAAGTTCCATGGAGAGGGCCAAGGCACGCTCCTGAAAATGGGCACAGGCAGAGGGATTTCCAGCTGTTCCTTGAACGTGAAACAAGAATTTTCTCACTACAGATCCTGGGAACTCTGATTACATGTTCATTGATTAGATGGAGCTTTTGCTGTTCGTCATTATCAATGATGGTTTTTTGTTTGGGTTTTTTTTTGTTTTGCTTATATTTTACACACTTTTGCAGTGAGTGTGTGGATGTGAGAGTGTGTGGATGTGAGAGAGAGAGAGAGAGGAAGAGAGAGAGAGTGTGTGTGTGCGTGCGCGCGCCAAGTGTGCTGTAGCCAAGGCATGGCCCAGCGCCTGTAACCGTCATTCTTCAATTGCAGGAGTTCTCCTTTGCCAACTATTTGGCCTGCTCTGATGTTTCCAAATGCAGTTGTTAGTGAACTTTTGTGTTTGGAACAAGTGCATTGTGTGGGCCGAGCTGGTCCCTGGGAGGGGTCAGTGCCATGAAATCTGCCGGGAGGAGGCAGGTCAATGCCCCTTTGGCAGGAGAGAGAGCGGATTAGGGCGGATTGTGAAAGTATGCATCTTGCTCTGAAAAACTGTGCATCGCCTATTTTCCCAGGGCAGTGTGTGAAAATCCAGGCATAATGGACGCATAACTTTTTATGAATGAACCCTTTATGGCTCCCCGTGGAGTCCACTTGTAGTGTCCTCATCTGTATTTCCTCTTCTTGATATCCTTATTAAACTCCTCCTCCAGAGGCAGGAACCAGACTTCAGTTGAGGAATCTGACACCTTTTCTCTAGTCCATTTTCTCTCCAGCCTGCTAGTCTCCTTGGGAGAAGGGTGTTTGGGGCCCAGCTTTTCACATAGTGATTAAAGGGAAATGTAAGTAGATTGAGAACATTTCACGGCTGCTTAAAGATAGCACATTGTTTTTTTCAGTTTCGGGGGTCCCTGAGGAGATTGCACCTAAAGAGGGGAGGAAGGTGGCTGCATACAGAACGCATCCAGTAATCTGAAACACTGGCCTGTTAATTGGATTCCCCTCCCTTATTTCTGCTAGAGGAATTACTCTAACAATGCACTTTTGTAGGCAGAGCGGTCCTCGGGCATTCTGTCCCACCACAACGCACACAAAAGCTTTCTTCCGCCTTCCCTGAAGTGGGGAGGGAAGTTCAGAAAGGCCAGGCTGGCCAATCAGTGTCGCGTGGCTCCGGTACTAAGGGCTCTCTGGGCAGGGGCGGCCCCCCAAGTGAGCAGAACCGATAGCATGAATCAAACTGGCCAGCCTGGTATTGCCACAAGTTTGCTTTATGGTTTGAGTCTTTGATCTTCATTCCTATGTGTCTGTTTCCAAATTGGGAAATGGGAATAGTGATTATATTCCAGACAGCAGATTTGATGTCTGCTGATCCAAAAAACATGCAGTGTTCAGAACTGCACCTCAAACAGACGAGCTCCTTTGGATGGTGGTGGTGGTGATGGTGATGGTGATGGTGATGGTGATGGTGATGGTGATGGTGATGGTGGTGGTGGTGGTGGTGATGGTGATGGTGATGGTGATGAAGAGCGTGAGACTGATGATGAAGGTCAAGATCTCAGGCTGCCAAGGTTCAAATCCTGCTGCCACTGACAATCCTGAGTGTAACTCGCATTGAGTGTAACTCAGCTCAGATTCTCCAAAGCTCAGTTTTTTCAGAAATGAGATTAATAATAGCACCTATTTCAGAAGGTAGTAGGGAGGCAAATAGAAAATCCATGTAAAGTGTGTAGGACAGCGTCTGGCATAGTCTGGTTCAATTCCAAAGGGGGCTTTTGTCAGAACCATTACAGTGAAGGTGAGAATCTGGAGACCTCAGTCCAGGGACAATGTAGACGGTTCTAGTTAAGAATTACAAGGTGATCTGGGGAGACGTTGCTTAGACATAATTTGTAATTTATTCTACCAAGTCTAGCTCTGCCAAGGCAGTAAAACACAACTGAGCTGGCAATTCCTGTCTCTTCCGGGGTACAGAGCAGAGGTGGGTGGTCCTGTGGCCCTGGGGTGCGTAGTTTCTTAGGCAGCAAGGTGGTGGAAGTCCCTCTGTCTTTTGAAAACTTCCCCAGTGGCTGTGACAGCTGGGGTTTTAAAAGGAGAAATTTGGACTTGAAACTCGGTTTGGCTAAGAAAGAGTTCCTTTTGTGAACCGGCATTGCTTCACTGCTGTTCAGTGGCTCCGTCTTCTCACTCGTGAGCAATACTTCCCCAGGCTTACATGCTGTTTTCCAAGAACTAATTGATACTAATTGGCCATGCCCGAGGAACCGTTATTGGAAGTGTATAGACTTCTGATGGATTTTTCCTTGCCCAGTTCTCAACAGCAGTTTTAGCTCATCTCCCTTAATATTAAGCTCCCCAAATCCGAAAGGCTACAGGCAGCCAGAATCAGAAGGAAATGGCAGATTAGCAACCTCTACCCCTGTGTCTCCCGAAAGAATGTCGACCACAGTTGGCCCCTAGGAAGTGTCTGTAGTGGCATTTATTACTCCCCCAGTCTCCTCCCCCCGCCCCAGTTCTCAGAAGGGCAGAGCAGGGGAGCAGCGTTACAGCTTCAAGCGGTCGATCCAGTTGGCTAACACAGTGCTGGCCGTAAGAGGATACCCGCTAAACATCTGTCAAATGGACTTTAAAACATTTTTTGGAGATAAAATTCATGCACCACAGTACATCTCCTCATTAGAGCATGTACGTCAGTAGTCTCAGTGTGCTCACAGAGCTGTACAGCCACCACAGTCTGAGAGCATCTTCATCATCCCCCAGGGAAAGCCCATACCCATTAACCGTCACTCCCCCAACCCCCGTGTTAAATGGATTCTTGAGTGACTCACACAGCCAGCGCTTGGTGGAGCCACGGACGCTTTCCGTTCCGAGAGGCCTTGGCTGGTCTGTGTTGTGAGCTGACGATGAGTATGACTCAGTGCATCTCCCACCCCACCCCCGTTCTTGCCCTGGCTGCCACCCTTATGTGGTATTGGAAATTATATGGCCAAGGATGACCATGCCCTGGGAAGGCCTGGCCTTCCCCCTTTTCCTCCGTAAAGGGTCCACGTTTCACACAATGTACTCACGTGTCTAAGAAACTCACGTTTATTTGTATGTTCAATACCACAAGTTCAGTAGCAATTATGAGCCCCTTTCCATCAGGTAGTGGGAACTTAATTACAGTCAATTTGTGTTTTCTCCCGCAGGGTGCCAGTGGGGGGCACACTTTGTGCCAGGGCATGGTGTCTGGCACATTGCCATCCCAACTGGCATTGCTGGGATGTCCTCATCCCCCTCTTGTCTCCAGTCCTCTGTCCACCTAAGTGGCTGTGGTGCCTCCTCCTTGGCTCAGCCCTAGGCCTGTTCAGATTGGTACCAAGTTCACATCTCCCTAGAAGACGTTCTATGGGAGACGTGCTATGGCTCCCCAGGCCCTCTGGGCTATGGGAAAGTCGTTTCCATCCCCTCCCAGGAGTCCTGTTGCTGCCATCGTGTCCTGCTTTCCCTGAAGAGCTCTGCATGCCTGTCTCCTGGCCTAATGTCTTACGAAAACACACAGACACTCCTGTTCTGACCCCAGATGGGACATGGGGAATCCAGGGTCTTGTTGCCCCTCCAGGCTGTGCCAGGGACTGCCCTGGGGGCACAGCTCTCTGCTTCTCCCAGCTCCTTAAACCTCCTTGGGGTCTCTATCAACCTTCTCCACCCAGGGCACAGGGTCCTTTCAGAGGTTCCATGGTGCCCTCTCCAATCCTCTCTCCCTCTAGGAGAGGATTGCTCCTCCACCCTAGGAATCTTTCTAAGACTACAAGGCAGGGGAAATGTGCTCTTATTCACTGTGTATTTTCCCAAATCTTTGGTATTGTGGCCAGACTTGTGGAATTCAAAAGCCAAGAACTGATTTTGTCATCATGTGTCCTCTGGCAACCCTTCCCCGAGACAAGGAAGGCATAAGGCATGCCCCCCAAATAGAAGGGTGTATATGTAATAGAAATACCAGGGAGGACACGCACCACTTGCTCAGACCACCATCCCACCACTGGCCTTGCTGGGACGTCCTCATCCCCCTCAGCACCTCAACAAGACCCACTGGTAGGGGAGGGGGTGCCTGGGCCACACTCAGGGTATTTGACTGATTGGCGTCTGAGACTCTCCTGAAGGAGGCATACAGGCATGTGACTGTTTCCACCCCAGCTTTTAATCCTGTATGTGCTACAGGATGAGTTGCCCAGCGAGGACTGCTCACCTTGAACCGCATTTGAAGCAACACTGCTCTCTCTCTGCCTGCACTGAGTCCCTCCGTCCTGTCTGCCAGCAGCCTGACCGTTCTTTTCCGCTTCCCAGGTAGGTTTTGTGGCGACAAAGTCCCGGAGCCGCTCATCTCCACAGACAGCCGGCTCTGGGTGGAATTCCGAAGCAGCAGCAACATCCTGGGCAAGGGCTTCTTCGCGGTGTATGAAGGTTTGTTCATGACGAGAGGAGCCGCCGGCGTGGTTCCTGATGTGCCTCAGTCCTTCACATGCAGCCGGTGTCCCTTCCCACCCTTGCACGTGTGGCAGCTGCCCGAGCCCTGAGGGTGGGGCAGCACCGTCCCCTTCTCCCACCTTATGGAAGCTGAGAGGCTAGCTGGGCTCCCTTCAGGACAGGCGCCATCTACCTGTCACCACCCAGCGGGGATGGTGTTGTGTTGGGGGTTATGGAACACTTTGGAAATGAAAGCAGCCTCTGAATAGCTGTGTGAGCCTGAGCAAAGAATCCAAACCGCTCTGAGTTACATTTGTGAAAAGAGGACTTTGGACAATGTCAAGGAATTTCCAGCTACATTTCTTGGAAGGGCCTCTGAGGCCATCATGGTGGTTGAGTTGCGGGAACCAATAGGTCTGGGCTCTAGGCAGCTGCCACCAGGGCAATTCTGCTTCTGTTTGTTCCACATATTGGGTTTCTCTGGCTAGTTACCCCTGTGCCCGCCCTCCACCCAAAGGAAAACACTAAATAGTTATTAAGGCCCCTTAGGGACTTAAATTGTAATTTTGGAGAGGCCAAAGCTTTGTTTTTATAAAGGAAATAGCGTGCGTGTGCGTGGGTACACATCACTCTGTACCAGAGACCTCCACCCTCTGCATCAGAATCACTGGGGAATCTCAAACCCCCGGTGATCACCCAGGCACAATTGATCAGAACTTCTTGGGATGTGGCCCTGGCTCCCATAGTTTGAAAAATCTCCCAGGTGATTTCGATGCACAGCAAAGGTAGAGAACCACTGCTCTATACAGTTATTTTCTTTATATGAGAAAAATTCAGAGTTGCAAACACATGAGATGATGCCTTTCTGGAGGCACAGTCTTGGTTGAATGGAAATGAAAATGTTGGCAAGTGGAGCCACCTAGTGGTGTACTTCCTTAGTAAGGGTCTGACCAGGGACCCCCCCCTTTCCTCCTGGCTCTTTTTCTAAAGCTACCTGTGGGGGAGACATTAACAAAGATGCCGGTCAGATTCAATCTCCAAACTACCCGGATGACTACAGACCTTCCAAGGAATGTGTTTGGAGGATTACAGTTTCGGAGGGATTTCACGTGGGGCTCACCTTCCAAGCTTTTGAGGTAAGTACTGCTGATCTTAGACACTGTGCTCTATAAAGATACGTTTCCATTTTTTTGGTTGAAAACAGGAACCTAAGAGGCCATTTCAAGTCCATGATGCATTTTGCCAGGACATCTGGTTATCAGAGCCTCTGCAGGCTTTGAAATCACATCTGCCTCCTCGCTGAAGGCTGCTGGAGAGGGTGGGGGAGTAATTGAAGCAGAAGTCGTCTAGAATGGGATCCCAGAGCGTTTTGTTGAATCTTTCTTTCCTGTTTATCATGACTTAATCTCTTTGCAGCTTGATTCATCCTCGACTTGCACAAGTAGGAGACAGCTTGGAAAAGCCCAGGACACGTTTGGGTCCTTTTGTCTCTTGGTTAGATTTTCAAGAGTGATATTTAGGTTCCTTTCTTAAATTGAAAACCTTAAGGCCAAGCTGCTGTCTTTCACGTTGTCTCCGTTTCTCCGTTTAGATCGAAAGACACGACAGCTGTGCATACGACTACCTGGAAATCCGCGACGGCCCTGCGGAAGAGAGCGCCCTGATTGGCCACTTCTGTGGCTATGAGAAGCCAGAGGATGTAAAGTCCAGCTCCAACAGAATGTGGATGAAGTTTGTGTCTGATGGCTCTATCAATAAAGCAGGCTTTGCAGCCAATTTTTTCAAGGGTATGAATTAGCAGTTGTTTCCATTTTAGTCACAGGATGAAGTATTGCCCCCCTGGCCTAAGAATCACAAAACCCATAGGGAACCTTAGCACCAAACAAGGCTTCCTGCAGTGAGGAGGCAGCAAGCCGTTTCAGAGCTGTGCGTAGATCCCCCAGCGGAGTTCACGACTGACTGGGGAACAGGCTCAGCCTTGGCTTCTTTCTCTGTGGTAGAAAGTTGTGCTGCTGCAACTTGGAAATTAGGTTTATAAGTTTCCAAGGTCAACTTCATGAACCTTAGTGAAACTGAGCATTGATAACAATACATATTTGTGTAGTCACTATCATTAATTGAGCACCTACTGTGTGCCAGGAACGGTAGAAGGTACTTGACTTACACTATGTCATTTAATTCCCAAAATAAACCTCTGAGTTGGGTTTAGATCATGCTTGATCAGGGTTGAGAAGGGCTGCTCAGGGTCACTCAGTTAAGTGGCAGATCAAGAATCTAAACACAGTCTGACTCCTAAGCTCAAACTCTTTCTAGAACACTGCCTTGCATGCCCTGATGTGGGCCAGAGAGGCAGCCCAGGTCTTCAGCTCCTGAAGCATCAGCTCCCAGTCTACAAGCCTACCCTCAAGTGGGCAGAGCTGGGCAGGGGGCGGGGGGACACTGAGAAAGTGTGGCGCTCACAGGAAACAAACCTCGGTGCCACCTTAGGGACTGACTGCTCTGTAAGATCTTGATAAAATCAGATGCAGAATGGCATGGGAAGACCAGCATTCCTGGCCCCAGCAGAGTGAGCTTCCTAAGACTCTTTTTTTTTTTTTTAACATCTTTATTGGAGTATAATTGCTTTACAATGGTGTGTTAGTTTCTGCTTTATAACAAAGTGAATCAGTTATACATATACACATGTTCCCATATCTCTGCCCTCTTGCATCTCCCTCCCTCCCACCCTCCCTATCCCACCCCTCTAGGTGGTCACAAAGCACCGAGCTGATCTCCCTGTGCCATGTGGCTGCTTCCCACTAGCTATCTATTTTACGTTTGGTAGTGTACATATGTCCATGCCACTCTCTCACTTTGTCACAGCTTACCCTTCCCCCTCCCCATATCCTCAAGTCCATTCTCTAGTAGGTCTGTGTCTTTATCCCCATCTTACCCCTAGGTTCTTCGTGACCTTTTTTTTCCCCTTAGATTCCATATATGTGTTAGCATATGGTATTTGTTTTTCTCTTTCTGACTTACTTCACTCTGTATGACAGACTCTAGGTCCATCCTTAGACTCTTTTGAATAGATAGGTTTTCCTTCTCTGCTCTCAGAGCCCTGGAATTCCTCAGACCGCATGCTAAGAGGAAATATCGGCTATTCCCCAATGCATTGTGACTGGGCGCCCACCATCACACCAGCAGCCACTGAATGGAGATATCCAATCTGCAACTGGTGGTCCCCAATCAGTGACCCCTTCCTCCCTCCTCTCCCAGGGCTCCTGGCTGTGCTAACCCAGAATTCCTGGTCCCTTCCTTCCTCTGTCTCCCCATCTGCCCCCTCTTTATCCCCTTCTCCCAGGTTTTAGGTGAGCAGATGGTGTCAGAAGAACCCACTTCAAGCTGTGTGACCCCGAGCAAGCATCCCTTTGTCCTTACTGAAGCCCCTGTTTTCCTCTCTGTAAAACAGGGAGAAGGAAATCTGCCCATTTTACCCAGCCAGCTGTGAAGCCCCAATGAAATGATGGCTGTGGAGACACTTCATAAGCTGAAAAGTACCACACAAGTGTGTGGGAGTTTTTTTTTTTTTTTTTTCTGCTTTGAGCCATCTGGGGACAGCAAACCCAAACAGAAACAGAGCAGAATCCTAATGCTCTGAATAATTGGAGACAAAGTTTAATTCTTTCCCAAGCAAAAACAAACAAAAAACCAAAAACCCAAGCCACATCAAGTGTATTTCAAATGCAGTTCGCCTAGTGGTTGTGGTGGGAAGAAGGACATGGGAGTCTTAGTAGAGATGCCTTAGTAGAAGTAGAGATGCACAGCCCTCGCCTCACCCTAGCCCAGACTGCACCTGCTGGGTGTCTCTCAGCCTGGGGAGACCCCCGTCTGACTTAGCGGCCACGCTGGTTGGGTCGCCTACAGCAAGTTATAAAACCTCTCTGAGCCCCAATCTCTCTACCTGTAGAAACAATACTACCAGGTTATCGCAGAGTTATCAGGAGAAAATGAAATAGCATTAAGTGAACACACATGGTGTCATGTTTAGTCCCATTAATTTTTTTTGCTAAGGAAGGAATCTCTGAAGTTATTTTTCTCTCTGGAAAAAATGATGCGACAACTTCTTCTTGCAGTTGCCGTGTGTCACTTTCTTATCGCTGCTGTAACAAATGACCACAAATATGGTGGCTTAAAACAATACAAACTTATCATCTTACAGTTCTCGAGGTCAGATTCCCTTGCCTTTTCCAGCTTGTAGGGGAGGCGCCTGCACTCCTTGGCTGGTGGTGCCCTTTGGTCTTCAAGCAGCAAGGGCAGCTGAGACCTTCTCGGGCTGCATCCCAGACCTCTGCCTCCATCATCACGTTTCCTTTTCTGACCCTGACTCTCCTCCTCCCACTTTCAGTTGTAAGGACCCTTGTGGTTACAGTGGGCCCACCCAGACGATCCAGGATAATCTTCCATTTCAAGAACCTGAAATCACATCTAATCATATCTGCAAAGTCCTTTTTGCCACGTAAGGGTAAGGTAACATCCCCAGGTTCCAGGACTATGATGTGGACGACTTTGGGAGACCTCATTTTACTTACCACGTCACAAATAATCATGAGGTTTTATTCTAATTCTGTTTATCCTAATTCTCCTGTCCTTCTCCTTCCCTGACTTCCACCCCCAGGTCCGTAAATTAGGTGTTGGGGCTTCTTTCCAGTAAGACAACTGGTAACCAGTTGGCACTGGCCCACCCACATCTCATTCCTCGTTCTGCTGACGATCAGCATTGCAATTTTTGAGAGGACCAGCTAAAATTGGAGGTTAGGGTTTCCAGATTGAACAAATTTTTAAAAACCCTTTGCCCAGTTAAATTCAAAGTTCAGGTAAAGAATGATCTTTTAGTATATGTACGTCCTAAATATTGCATACTGTACTAAGAAATAACTGCTCATCTGAAATTCAACTTTAATGGAGCCTTCTGCTTTTTTTTGTGGCAAACCTACTGGAGATGCCAGTCAGTGCAGTGGAGAGGGGTGTTTCTATCTGTGATGCTAAACCGGTTTGTAAGGGACTGAGTCTAGAACCTTGGCCTGCTCTGAGCAGCCATGATAACTAGCTCCGTTTTAGTGGTTAGAAAATGCCATCTTCTCCCTCTTCTACCTTTAACATTTATTCAGCAGTCACCAAACTGTCTCAGGGGCTGTGGGACAGAGGAGAACATGGTCCTCGTCTTTAAGAGCTCAAGGTGACAAAGGAGACCTGTGAGCCAGTGGGCAGTGATAGTGAAGTGTTGACATCGGAGGAGGGTCTCACTCAGCATGGGGGTGGGGTCAGCACCCAGCCTAGATATTCAAGGACATGTCAGTTGGCAAACAGCTTTTTAGATGCCTGTAAAGGTGTTAATTGAAGCCCATCTACACTAACTTAGTGCACAGGCCCAGCTTGACATCTTTTTTATGTTAAGAAGGACTGTAGAGGGCTTCCCTGGTGGTGCAGTAGTGGTTGAGAGACCGCCTGCCAATGCAGGGGAGACGGGTTCGTGCCCCGGTCCGGGAGGATCCCGCATGCCGCGGAGCGGCTGGGCCCGTGAGCCGTGGCCGCTGGGCCTGCGCATCCGGAGCCTGTGCTCCGCGGCGGGAGAGGCCACAGCAGTGAGAGGCCCGGGTACCGCAAAAAAAACCCCGAAAAACAAAGAAGGACTGTAGAGAGCCACATTTAGAAGAGAAGAACTATACAGCATTGACCTTGACCCTGAATCTTAAAAGAGGAGTCAGGTCTGGTGGAAGCCTCTTTGGGACCTATTAAAGGAGAAAGAAAAGACATCTATCGAGTATGCCAGAGGCTGTACCAGTTACCTCACTTTGTCTTCAGGACAGCCCCTTGCTTGGCATCATTACCCCCATTTTAAAATTGAGGAAACTGAAGTTCTAAGGTGGCCGAGCTAGAAGTAGGCCCTGCATGTGTAGGACTTCACAGCTCATTCTCTTTCCTCTGCAGAGACCTGAAAGCCACAGGAAAGTAAAGTGAAGGGATTTGAATTTTTGATTTGATTCTGACATCTGTCACCCTTCTGTCATGGGAGTATAGGGAGAAGGGCCCTGGATTCAGCCTCTGCAGTTCAGGGTCTAGCCCTGCCCACACACTTCTTACCAGCTCACTGCTCTCAGGCAGGTCAGTTTTCCTTTCTGAGACTTGATCCTACCTGCTTTGTCCTCCTCCGTATTCACAGTGCCAGACCCACAGGGGGCTCAATAAATACTTACAGGGCAGTGGATGAATGAATAAGGCTCAGATTCTCATTTGTGGATAGGGCTTCTTGCTCCCTGCTCTGCCTACCTTTCAGGGTTCCCACGCGGATGAATGAGGCCAGAGACCACAGTGCAGAGCAGCGCCGTCCAACAGAAATAGGAGGCAAGTCACAAATGCAAGCCATGAATGTAACTTTCAACTTTCCAGCAGCCACCTTACAAAAAAAAAGCAGAGAAAGAAAGAGGCAAAATTAGTTTTAATACTATATTTTATTTAATCCAATATATCAAAAATACTATCATTTTAATATGTAACCAATATACACAATATTAATGAGAGATTTTATAGCTTTTTTTTTTCCACACTAAGTCTTGGAAATCCAGTGTGTTTTACGCTCACAGCACATCTGAATTTAGAATAGCTGCATTTCAAGTGTTCAGTAGTCACATGGGATCTAGCACAGGTTAGCACAGGTCTAGAGCCCCAACACAGCCAGCTGTTTGTCAGCCTTTTTCCAGCAAGGCTGTCAGTAGGATGTCCTGTGAGCACACAGGGGCCAGTGCGTGTGTCAGGACTTCTCCAGTGAAAGAAAGTGGAAGAGTAACTACAAAGACCACGCAGAAGAGTTGGACCAGCCAAAGAAGCTCTTGCCTTCGTGCCAGTTGGCAGGAGTCTCTGCCCAGGGCCCAGCTGGCACGTGGCTCTGTCCAGGGTGCCAGTTGGCCTCTGCATCCCTCTCCTGGTGCCAGATGGAAGTCCCTCTCAGAGCCTGCTGGCCGGGCAGCAGGCAAGGCACCTCACATCTCTGCTTACTTGGGGAGATGGCAAGTGCATTTTCAGGTTGGCAGGGCCATTTTGGTGCCACACTCCCCACATAAATGGGAGGGTTTCCCACCTTGATCCCCATGCTCCACAGTCCCAGTACTGATGGCCCACCATGGGATCTGTGGTGTGGGGGACTGGCTCCCTTCAAGGTACTTCAAAAGCTTAGGGATGTGCCTTGCCTTCCCTTTCCTTAACTCTCTCTGAAACAATGTTTGGGATCCTACCTGAGTCATCTCATTATCTAACCTCAGAATGGTTCCTTCTTTCACTGGTACTACTTGGGGAAGGCCAAAAAAAGCCAGAGTCAGCAAAGCTGGTCCCTGATTCAGCTGCTTCTCCCACCCCCACGCTCTCCCAGATTTTTCTGGGTTGCTTGGCCTTGGCCACTGTGGCCCAGAGCAAGCATGAGCCTGTGGGCGTGAGGTAGATGATAATTCATTCTAGTGTGGAGGTGATTCAGAGGACACCCAGGCTACCCCTGAGAGCAGGGCCCGTGGTTCACTTCCACACCATACACCCGAGCTGGAGCAGGGGTGGAAATGGCCACACATCCCACTGCTCTTTCTGGAGAAAGCTCAGGTGTAAACTATACCTTTTACCCATCTTCCTGGGCCAAACACCCTACCCTTCTAGTCTTTGGAGGAAATATACTCCCTTTGCTTTAGGTGCAAATCCAATCCACCAGCCTCTCTCCCTCCACATGGCTAAGATGGTGCCAGGAGACTTATCAGTGGTCCTCCTTTTCTTGCCTATGACAATCGTGTGTCCTGCCCATCGCATCTTCTGGCATCAGTCTCCTCTCCCCCAACCACCCAGCTCGGCCCTTTGTTTAACTTGCTCTATGTTGATGGGCTCTTTCCATGGTTCCTTTCCTCCCTCCCGCCAGTTTCTTGGCTCTGCTGTGCTGCCTTCCTGCCCATCTAGTCTTCCTTCATTGGCCCATCCTTGATGCTTTTTCCTTCTTTCTGTTCCTGCCTTGTCTTTCTCTCCCCTCCCCAGGCCTACTCTACTCTTCCCTGATTCAGGGATGCCAGGTAACCTTATCCTTTTCACTACTCCCATCATTGTGTCTCTCCATCCACTGGAATTTCAAAAGCAACCCTGCTCTTTCCTAGAGCAACAGCTAATGTGTACTGAGTGTCTACATGCTGGGTACTTCACAGGCATCATTTTCAATCACCACAACCCTAAAAGCAGATACTATTCTCATCTTGAAAGTGGAGGAAGGCTCAGAAAGGTCAAATCATCCAGTTTACTGAAGGAAGATCCCCTGGTGATCCAACCCAGGTCTGTCTGGCTCACTCTAAAGACTGGACTTTTTCTATTCCTCATTGTTATTGATTCTCCTCCTTTTACACTTTTTAGCAAATGTCAGAGAAAGTACTTTGCCTAGTGTAAAGTAGTAAATAATTGCAGGATTGTTACTACTTTAGCAAACTTAATACTTATACTTGTTTGAAGCTAAGGACAACTTCAACCCCTTGTCTAGAGCATGTCTCCTAAACCCAGTCTCCCCTACTGACCAACTTATTTAAGCTTTTGTTGAGCCCAAGAACACATCACTCTTAGAGTCACCTAAGTTTACTCCTCACTATATGAAATGGTGGGATATTTACAAACTATCCTGCACCCAGTGACGAGCCACCAGGTTGATGAGTATTTTGTGCATCACGGATCAGGGAGATTGGAAGGAAATGTGTTTGAGTTGGAGTTTATTTGAGTTGGCAAAAGGAGATATGGTGGTTGAAAAGTTTGCGTTTTCTGCTGGACCATTGGGTTGGAAGTTGCAAGGAGTCAGAGTTTTTAACAATTCAAATTTCAAAGGACAAGAAATACCTTTAAAAACAGTAAGATTCCTATCTCTAGGTGTTTTCCAGCAGGGTCTGAAAAGCCACCTACCAGAAATGTTACTAAATGGATCCTTGCTGAGGTGGCAGGACTGGGGATCTTTTCAAGTCTTTACCAACTTGAAAATGTCCTCATGTATTTTATGTGTAATGCGAGGTGTCCCGAGATTTCGTGAATTCTGTCCTTGCTCTGTTCTTACCTTCCCTGGCGTTAGGAACCAACACTTCCACCCGCTCTCCAACCCTTTCTTCCTCCTAGGCTGGGCTTTTGTTGTTGTTTGAAGATGTCTCTGTGTCTGGTTGTCCTTTCCTTAGACTCTGCAGCTGTTAGGCTACCACCTGCATGCTCTTTAGGGATAAATGTACCACAACTTGGCAACAGAAAACAATGATTTTTTTCCTTTTACTTCTGATACTATTCTTGGAGATGCCCAATGGACTGGGTTTTTCTTTTCTTTAACGTGGGCTGACATGTCCGGGGAGATTCTCCAATGAGTCCCACGTTCTGCCTCTGGACGGCGTCTTGCTTGCTGCTGTTTAATTGCCCCAGACACATCATTGGACACTTGTCGGTGCTGAATCCCATGTAACTCCCCTGCTAACTGAGTCTCTCTGTGGCCTCTTCCTGTACAGGCATCTGTTCACCTAAGAGCCAGCATTTTCTGTAACCTTGAAGATCACCTCTTCAGATTAGTGATAAAAATGCTAAATCACAGCTTCTGGTTCTGTCCCTGGAGAATACTTATACATCTTCATCTAGGAATGTGTCCCTTTGTCTTTACCCTTTGCTTAATGTCCTGAGACGTTCCGCATTTATAGGGGACCCCAATTTTACGGCATTGAAATTGATCGTCTTTGGTATGATAGCTTTGAGATTTTCTAAGATCACAAATACTGCTGACTGAACCCTGCGGAGAATGAAGTTATACCAGGCCCGGTCTCCTCTCAAAGGAGCCCTGCTTCTGGCTAACAAGTTAGTCTTGTGTGTTGTCAAGGTCCCACTCGTAGCTGTGGCTGCTGCTGGTTTCTGAGACGTGGACAGGGGACTCCTTGGAAGGTGGTCACCAGGAGTCACTCTTTTTCTTAGAGGGAATCCCGGGATGTGGAAAGCGACGGGGAACAGACCCGGCAGCTTTGTGATGACTTAACCATGGTCACCTTCCTCCCCAACAGAGGTGGATGAGTGTTCCTGGCCAGATCACGGCGGGTGTGAGCAGCGCTGTGTGAACACTCTGGGCAGCTACAAGTGTGTGTGTGATCCTGGCTATGAGCTGGCCTCTGACAAGAAAGCGTGTGAAGGTTGGTGTTGGACCTGCCAAGCTGGAGTAAGAGGGGATGGGGGACAAGTCTTAGGAGAAGGGGGGCAGATGAAGTTGGGGCAGCTGGTTGGCTGTGAAGTAACAATGGACAGCTGTGGGGTTGACCCACCTCCTTCCTGGAGGGAAAAACAACTCGATGAAGCCACAAACGTGAGATGACTTTATCAGACTCCACCCCAGCAACTGTTCAGGTGGAACCATGGTTCATTTTCTTCTGTGACTGTGTGAAATTCGTATGATTATTAAGGTAGCAAATAAAAGCAAAGAATAAGTATGAGCACTTTGGTGTGACTCAACGAATAGTGCATTTCATTCATTCCATTCCTACCTGGCTGGTGGTGTTTTCCTTGCCCACCTGAATGACTGCTTGTTCATGGAAGCCAGGGACATTGCATAGCTTGGTGCAAACATTTCTAAATCTTGAAACTCTGGGCAGCTACAAGTGTGCGTGTGATCCTTGGTCCAAGTCATGTGAAGTCCCCAGCTATGCCACTGAGTGAGAGGTAAGCACAAACGCATCGTCTTTTTTAAAAAAGCTGTAAAGACTTGTCCTCCACTCCATCCCTCCAAATCCTCCGTTGAAACAGACTAGAAGAAAGGAGGCTGAATTAATCAGTTCAGATGGTCTATTTGTTGTTGTTATTAAAGAACAGCAGGGCTTGTTGCTGCTTGGGGGAAATTGCAGTCACTTGGAAATAAAACCAGATGAATCTTGCTTTTTTTCCCCCCCATGCAGTGGCCTGTGGCGGTTTCATTACCAAGCTGAATGGAACCCTCACCAGTCCTGGGTGGCCAAAGGAGTATCCTACAAACAAAAACTGTGTCTGGCAAGTGGTGGCCCCCGCTCAGTACCGGATCTCCCTTCAGTTTGAAGTGTTTGAACTGGAAGGCAATGATGTATGTTTCTGCACTCCAATTGACTGGGGATCGTGTTGGGATGTGGCTCAGGGCTGAAAACTGGCGAGGGGCTCAGCAGGCGGGGAGGTGGCCTCCTAGGGTCGTGGGGTTGTAGCTGGGCGGAATCTGGGGGGTGTTTCGTGAGGCAGTTTCAGCGGCACACCCTCTGCAGATGGAGGGCTTTGGTCCTCTCGTCACTGATAAATCCGAGGAGAATCAGGACAAGAGAGGAGGAGGCGGGTCTTGGGGGCGGGGGTTGCGAGGTGGTCAGGACAGGTACATCCCCTGGGGTAGGAATCTGGGGCTTGGCGTCCAGCTGGGAGGAATGGAGGCGGTGAGATGCAGCTGGCGACCAGGGTGGCATAAACACCCCATTCCCTCCCTTGGGCGGTGGTCACGGGGTAATCAAGGCATCCAGCCGAGGCTCAGGCAGAGCCCTACAGCTGGACAGCTAGTCAGGAGTGCCCCCTGTCTGCACCTTGGGCTGGAGGGAGCCCAGTAAGAGTCGAGAGGACCCTCCCACTGGGCCTGAAAGAGCTCGACTGCCCACCTGGCAGGGTGCAGCTCTCAGGAAGGCAGCCCTGCCATGCGCCAGAGTCTGCGGCGGGACTTGAGGGCACCGGGCGGCTCCCCATGGCTCCCCCTTGCAGGTGTGTAAGTACGACTTCGTGGAGGTGCGCAGCGGCCTGTCCCCTGACGCCGGGCTGCATGGCAAGTTCTGTGGCTCTGAGACGCCCGAAGTCATCACCTCGCAGAGTAACAACATGCGCGTGGAGTTCAAGTCCGACAACACGGTCTCCAAACGCGGCTTCAGGGCTCACTTCTTCTCAGGTGTGCAGGTTTGGGGGCAAGACCACAGGCTGAGGGCAACACGGCTTTGCGGGCTTCCAGCCTTGGGGCACCCTCCCGCCCCTCTCTGCCCGCTGCCCCGGCCCTCACAGTGCCTCTGCCTCGGTCCTGGTTTTATAGCGTGGTGGCTATGTTATTGCAGGGCTACCAAAACAAGTGACCACAAACCAGGTGGCTCAAAACAACAAAAAATGTTGTCTCTCACAGCTCTGGAGGCCAGAGGCCTGGAACCGAGGTGTGGGCAGGGCTGTACTCTCCCAGAGGGCTTGGGGAGGAGCCTTCCTTGCCTCTTTCTAGCCCGTGGTTCCAGCGCTGAAGTGTTGGGTGGTCTTCATCTCTTTATTTTTTACGGGCTCTTTAAGGATTCTTAGTTGTCCTCATAGAATCAGAGGGCAAAACTAAAGCACCAAGTGTTCAGTGACACATTACCCACAGTGGGCAGAGGGTACAGAGAGGAGGGAGATGTCCCTGACCCTTGAAGTTATCGTGGCGGGAGGGCCGGGGATGGAGGTTGGTCCTCGGTTAACAGGGAAGGAAGCTGGCTTAGGAGAGGGCTGCATACTGTGCTGGCTTGAGCTACAAGATCCGTAACGACAACAACAGCTAACATCTGAGTCCATCCGTAATAATAAATAAAAACTAACACTGACTCAGGGCTGGACGCTGTTCTGAGTGCTTTCCCTGTACTAATTCGTTTCCTCCTCTCAACAATCCTGTGAGGTAAGGACACCATAAGTGACTCCACTTTACAGGTAAGGCAGCTGAGGTACAGAAGTCAAGGGCTCCCCAAGGTCACAACAGTTGGAAGTGGAGGAGCAGGGCTGGCACTGGGCCGCCTGGCCCGAGGCTCGCGCGCTTACCTGCTCCACAGGCAGGAGGAGATGTGGGGCCGTGGAGTAGCAGCCCAGGCCTCTGGTCACACAGACTGCTTGCTCACTGAGTAACCTTGGGCACGTTAACGTTCTCAGCCTCAGTTTTCCTACCTGTAAAATGGGGGCATAGGCACCTCCCTCCTAAGGTTGTGTGCGAATCAACTTAGGTAATATAGAGGGTATAATAGAGTGATTAGTGTCCATCACAGGGTAAATACTCAGTGCACGGTGGTTATTTTTATTATTGTTAATATTATTATTAATACTAGCCTATCCTTTAAGGAGCTCCTTGGTTTGGGTGGGGAGCAGGAGGGGAGAATCTATATATACATTAAAGTGCTTTAGGAGCATGGGGAACTCAACATGTACCAGGGCCAGGTAGTATCCAAGGAATGCTGCCCCACCCTCGGCCCCATGGAAGGATAATCAGAGTTGGGACAATCAGGGAGGCTCCCTGGTGGAGACTCCTTTGGAGCTGGGTTCTGGGCTGTGAAGGACGCTCCCAAGTTGGTGGTTCCTCTTAGGAGAGTCCGTTGATCTCCGCAGACAAGGACGAGTGCGCCAAGGACAACGGCGGGTGCCAGCACGAATGTGTCAACACCTTCGGCAGCTACCTGTGCAGGTGCAGGAACGGCTACCGGCTCCATGAGAACCGGCAGGACTGCAAAGAGGGTGAGGCTGGAGCGTGGCCGGGGTGGAGGGCGCAGGGAGGCTCACCTTGGCTGCCCGAGTGTGCACATGCGTAAGAGTGAGAGCGAGGGGCGCTTCTTCCAGGTCTAGCAAGCCCCAAACTGAGGCTCAGGTTCTGCCTTCCCTCCTCCCACCTTCCTGCTCAAGAGTGATTTTTGCCAGGGCAGTCACTCCTTCAGGAAGCTTGTAGGGGCCCTTGAGGGCTCTCCTACAGTTATTATTGCAAAGTGGTTAAACGCCAGGCTCCAGAATCAGACCACCTAGGTTTAAATCTTGGCTCTGCTACTTACTAGCTGTGCGACCTTGGGAGACTCAGTTAACCTCTCTGAGCTTCAGTGTCCTCTTCTGTTTCAAATGGACTAAACATACCTCCTTCTTAAAGTTTTTGTGAGGGTTAAATGAGAGCATGCTTAGAAAGTATTTCAGACAGGCTGACACATATTAAGCGCTTGAAATGTTGATAGATATCAGCCATCTATGTCATAATCATATTTACCATTTGCAGGTCTAATAGTAAAATAGAATTTGGGGAAGACTTTGCTCCCTGCTCCATTCACTACTGGGAGTCCAGACGGCTTTTAGTGTCCAGTCACTCTGGGAAAGGCCTTCCCATGTTCTTACCCCATCCTGCAAAGGGAGTTTGAGCATCTCGATGAACACACAGGCCTCCAGGCCTTGTCCCCACCACAGAGCCCCGCATGCACATCAGGGTGAGGGAAGATGTGAAGACCTCATACCCCTGTTCTGGGATAAACATTTCAGAATTAGGAGATACTGGCTGGGGCGCCACAGAGACTGGTCAGGGCCTCCCTGGAAGGTTAAAGAATGAACTTAGACATCTTCAGAAGCCCACCCTCGAGCCCAACGCTGTGACCTGGACATAGGAGGTCACAGGTTGGGTTGAGAGGTGGATTGGAAGAACTTGGAAGGAACTGTCATTCTGGAACTTAAAAAAAACTTTGTTTAGCCCCTGTGGCGTGGGTTGGGGGGGTGTGGCAGGAGGGATATAACTCCACTAAGGTCCCATCAGGTGAACTGTATGCGTTCCCCCAGGGTGGCAGGGAGTGTGGCAGCGAACATCCCACGTCTGAGCCGCTGCCCCTGTTGGCGCCCGTTCTCTGTGGGGCTGCGGAGCAGAGGCAGCAATGAGGGGGAACCTCCGTGCAGCCGCCCCTCCCTCTTACCCACCCTCAACCTCCAGCTGCCTCAGCCTGAAGCCACAGGGCAGAGACAGCAGTGGTGCCTCCTCAGCGCCCTCTATCCCCTAATCAGCAAGAGCAAAGGCAGGCCTGGCTCTGCCCCCGGCCAACAGGTCACTTGCCGTCTCTCAGCTTATTTTCTCAATTAGAAGGTGGGAAGGATTAAATGAAAGGATGCAATCAAAGGGCTTAGTGCAGTGCTCGACACAGATAGAGACAAATTCTAGCTATTGGCCAAAAGCAAGTCGTGGGACCGCTCTTTGCAAATAGCATGGTTACCAGGCCAACATCTGTAGCCTCCATTTGAAATTGCTTTGGAAACTCAAAGAAGGCATAGTGATGGAGATCTTTGTTAGCACTTACTGAACATTTCACACGCATTATCTCATTTAATCCATGCATCCCTGCTACAATGTTGGCACCCCTTTTACCAATAAGGACACCAAGGCTCAGAGTCCCAGAGCTTGTAGGTGGTGGCACCAGGACTTGAACCGAGGCCCATCTGACCCCAGGGCCTGTGGTCTCAACCACTAACTCTACCATATTTCCAGTGACAATCACAATTAGAATAGCAGTAGTAAGAAAGGTGACCTGGCTCCAGGAAGGCAGCAAAGCCAAATAAATCAGCAGATCTCTGAGCTGGGAGACCCTTTATTGAGGCCAAACCCTGCCCTCACATATTATGACCATGTGACAAGAGGTCAGGGAAGAGACCCACAAATGAATTACCTCTCTCTCTCTTCTGTGTCCCCCCCCGTCCCCCCCAGCTGGCTGTGTGCACAAGATCAGCAGTGCAGAGGGGACCCTGGTGAGCCCCAACTGGCCTGACAAATACCCGAGCCGGAGGGACTGTACCTGGAACATCTCTTCAACCGCGGGCCACAGGGTGAAACTTGTGAGTTATTTTCAAAGTTGATGGACAACACGGACTTCGGTATCAGGCTGACACGGGTCTGAGTCTCTGCTCGGCCTCTTCCCAGCTCTGAAACTTGGGGAGGTTACTCAACATTTCCAGGACTCAGTTTTGTTATCTGGAATATGGGGCTGCTAATGAAACCTACCTCTCCGGGCTGCTGTGCAGATTAAGAGAGGAGGCACCTGAAGCCCTCCGCCCAGGGTGGTGGGTGAGAAAAGCTCTGTAAATAGCACCTGTTCACAGTGGTGTCAGTATGACCTGGCACCCATCACACAGATTTCAAGCGCTGTTTGAGATTCAATAGTTTGCAGTTACAATATTTTACAAAAAAACAAAAACAAGAACAAAGCATTCTCAAGGTTAAAAAAAAAATGTAGTCAGTCAGAGGGTCGAAAAGTGGAAATCAAGTTTCCAGATCCTCATGCTCACTCTAGGAATGACTTCTCTGAACATTTTCTTGTGAATTCTTCCAGAAATTTCTGTGTGTGTACGCACAGGAACAAATACGTATCCTTTTTCTTGCTCACGTTTCTCAAATGGGTTCTATTATTCATAGTCTTCTACAACTTACATTTTTTCCAGTTAACGATAGGAGGTTAAGTTATGTATGCTAATTCTCTCTTGAATTAAAAATGTATATCTTCCAAGCCTTTCTTTGAAGTCGCATCCACGCATATGATTGTGGTGGTCTGCACACCATGCTCGGTTATTTCAAAAGAGAAATGAGTTTTTCCTACAAGTCTTGTTTCTCAGCCACCAGGGACTCCCAGATCGCGGAGTGTAAAACAAACCCTCTTGCCTTCCGGAGAAGTTGTTGTATTCCAGCAGACAAACAGTTTTTAAATGGGTCATTCTAACTCTGGAGATAGCTAAGCTCTTCAGAATGTATATGGATGTCCCCCTGCATTATGGACCAATAATGCAGGGAGAAGGGGAGAGAACAAAGGAGAAGGTGATGATAAATAGATGATCACCCAGGGACTTGCGTGGGTCTTTACTGGCGAGAGCGGTGAGGAGGACAGGTGGATGAATGGGCGCCCAGGCTGGGCACGGGTGCAGGCCTGGGGCATCGAGGGGTGAAGGCAGGGCCCCTGACCACGGGTGCCCACGTGGGCACCTCATATGCATGGCTGTCCGCGTAGGAAATGCTTTCGGCTGCTTTCTTGGGTCAGTCAGAACAGCCTTGAATCTGGGCGAGGGTGAATTAAAGCAAGTGCGTTAGAGAAAGGCTGCCGTCTGCCGGAAGACGATCGCCATGGCAACACAAATCTCTGAAGACAGCGGGGGAATGGCGCGCCCTGGGGTTGGGAACGCACAATTTGCACGACTGGTAGCGGCGCTTCCCTGGAAGGGCCACAAGATTTTAGTAACTGCCCCAAACGTCTTTCCCTGTTCTCTACAGTACTGAGGAAATAAAGCAACCGATCACAGTGGCCAGAGTGAACCCAGATCTCCAATTTATCTGAGGCACATACATATGCGCTAGTTCTTAAATACTTCCTTGGGAAGTGGATGGTGGGTATACTGATCATGCTCTACCTTTTTGCTACCAGAGTGTGGGCTGAATACTTACCAGGAAGCTAGTGTTTGACTGCACAGGGATAGCCACAGGGTGTCCTATGGACTTTTGGGGAGCGCCCCGTCTCCCTGGCCCACCGTCACCCTCCCATTGCATTGCTCACCCTGGTCCCACCAGCACCCCCTTCCTACTCCTGGCCACCATCCCTACCCCAACTCTCTGGCCCCACCTCCCTTCCTATAAGTGTGAAGAGCTTTGCCCATTTCAAAGCTCAAACACAAGATGTGTGTGTCATTCTTACAAAAGCCAATGGCCCCTCTATTTCTCCCTCTCTACCTCCATCTCTGCTCTGTCACCCCGGGCCCCTTCTTGTGAATTGCGATCCCTTCCAACCCCCAGCTAATGTTCTCTCTCCCTCTCTGTCATTTGGTCCAGGTCTTCAGTTAAACTCTCCCCTCTCACCTTGTCCCATCCCCCTTGTAGCCATGGGCAGGCCATCGGCCAGTCCCAGCGCCTGAGAGGCCCTACATTTGGGGCTGCAGAGCCTGGTTTACAGCCTGGAATTATGGGGTTGCCCTGGCCTGCTTCAGGGGACGGTCTTGCGGGGACAGAGAGGAGAGAGGCAGTATAGCCTGGTGATGGTTAGGAGTGTGGCCTGGAGTCAGGCTGGCTGGGGGTCCAGTTCAGCTCCATCCTTCTCTAGCTGTTTGAATGTGGGCAAGCCACTTAACTTTCCTAAGATCCAGTTTCCCCTTCTGCACACTGGGGATAATAGTAGCTCTTCCCTTACAGTATTATCAGAATTGAGTGAGAAAATGCAGGGCTCTGCATGGAAAAATATATTCAACTCTGGCCAGCCACTCTCAGAACAATGACGTGGAGTAGCCCGCACTTCATGAAGCCTCATTCACACGGTGCAGTGCAGAGGTTAAGTGCAAGGGCTCCTTGACCTCCTGGTCATGGCCCAACTCTGCCAGTGGGTGACCTTGGGCAAGTTATCCGACAGCCCCGTGCCTCAGTTTCCTCATCTGTAAGGTGGAGGTTCTCATGGTGGACACCTCACAGGGTCGTGAGGATGACTACTTACAAAGCATTTAAAACAGTCCCTGGCTCAGAGTGAACACCTTGGTCCCTGCTGCTCTCATCGTTGAGGGAGAAGCTACAGGATGTGCCAGAGGAGCACAGACACCAGCAAGCACTGAAACGCTCTGACCCCAGCCATCTTATCCGCAAAGTGGTCGTGGTAGCAATAGCTCATAGGGTTGTTCTGGGGACTAAGAGAGGGGCCAGCTGGAGACCTGCTCAACAGATGTGGCCACCATCATCACGGGCTCCATGCCACCTGCACAGCTGGCTGGGCAGATGCGTGTCCTTGTGCCCCTTCCTTTCCCACCGCGGGAGAGGGGGGCCCGCCCCAGCTGAAGTGACCTTGCCTCACTTTCTGCTCTTCCATCCCTAGACGTTTAACGAGTTTGAGATCGAGCAGCACGAGGAATGTGCCTATGACCACCTGGAGCTGCACGATGGGCCCGACAGCCTGGCCCCGGTCCTTGGCCGTTTCTGCGGCAGCAAGAAGCCAGACCCCGTGGTGGCTTCGGGCAGCAGCCTGTTTCTCCGCTTTTATTCGGACGCCTCGGTGCAGAGGAGAGGATTCCAAGCCATGCACAGCACAGGTGCGTGGGCTGGGAGCCCGGCCTTCAGCTGATCCCCACGTGGACTGGAGATAGATGGGTGATCAAGGCAGGGGAAGGACCACCTTTAATTCTGACTCTGGGGGATGAGCAGTGTATGATAACATGTCCCTTTTAAAATGAAACATGGGCAACCATAGGTGTAGGGTTGTTTTCTTTTAATGTCCTTCATTGACAACCTTTGAAAGGGGCAACCCTTTGTCGGCGCCACGTTCCTTTCCTCCCTTTCTTTCTTCCTCCCACCGCCCCCCACCCCGCCTTTAAAATTTTACTTGTAATTTTGCTGGTCTGTGAAACCCTGAGTCTGGGTGCTGAGTGGTGGAGAGTAGCCCTTTGTACGCTCCAAGGACCAGTTCCAGAAAACGAAAAGTGTTTTTGTTCCCCATTATTTTTCCTCACTTGAAATAAATAACTTTATTCAGCCCTTTGGAGGAAAATGTTTATGCATATAACTTACATTATTTACTGTGTTAAACGGAAGAAAGTCAGTAAGAACACTGGCTCTGCTCTTTAGCCATTTAAAGGATACAACCTGGGACTAGAACCCTTGAAGCAACTTTGACTCTCTGATCCTGGCCCTCTGGCAAAGCGGTGACTGTGCAGCCCACTCAGAGTCTGAGATCATGATGATGATCACTGTGAGGTTTTCTGATCCCTTTAACAGCCCCTCCTCCCAATTTTTTCCCAGAACCAGAAAACATGAATCAGTTGAGACAAAATGACAGCCAGCACCTTCTCCGTCTGGCTGGCCCTTGCCTGGGAGAAAACTCCCCACCGTTCACGGCTGCGTTGTCACTTCCCCGGTGAAGTTTAAAAGCCACTAACTAGTGACTTCACCCTCTTGTCCCTGCGGACTGAGTGTGGGTGCTCAGGGTAGGTCAGGGTCCTTCAGGCAATGGGGGCACACTCAGGTAGAATCGTTAATTGAGGAGAGTTTAATAAGGGACTGTTTACAGAGGGGTGGGCAGGGTGTGAGGACACCATGGGGACAGTGCAGCAACCAGGGCTAGGTTGCAAGGCTGTTACTACCCCTGGCCTGGATACCAGAGGAGGGAACGGTTCCTGGAGCCTAGAGATAGAGGGGAGCAAACAGAGGGCCCCCCAACAGGAGCGAGGACCAGGCAAGGAGGGGGCCTGGGACTAATGACCTGACCTCTCTCCTCCCTCCTGTGATCTGCTGGTGTTCCCTGTGGCTGGATCATGAAGGCAAAGGGCTCATCCATGTAGACCCAGAGGTCTGCCTCCAGGGGCCCAGAGCAGGTGGGGAAGAATGGAGAGGGGATCTGGCAGGATGGATGGAAGGCATCCTGCTCTGCTAAGTGCCCATTTCCTTGCCAGCCACGTCTCAAGAATTTGAAATTTCCCAAAGACAGCTCAGACCTGGAAGAAATTCTAAGCTAGAGCACACATGGGATTAAGAGTTGGCAGTCGGACAGGACTGGGGCCAGGCTGGACATGGAGCTCCAGCTGGGCTGGGGAATGTTACCAGATAGTGTGGAAGCCACGCCAGCGGGAGGAGGCATGGAATACATTGAGGACCTGCTGTGGAGGAATTTGCCTTCAGAATTTCTGTTGCTTTCTAATTTCCCATCCCTCTCATTTACACATTTTTATTATGTGGTCTCTAGCAGCCTAGACACATGGTAGGATGGGACTCAGGCCAACCAGAGTTACCGTCCCAGTGAAAAAACGCAGAAGCCAAGGCTACAGAATACAAGTCCAAAGTACAAGGCGCAGCTCGCCTGTAACACTCACAGGGGTTTCAAAGCTGGCCTATAGTTAGGCTCTCAAATGCAGGCTCCAGCCAGGTCTATTCTGAGGTTTCAGGTTTGAGCGCTCACCAGCAGTTTTGATGTGCTTTTGGTGCCCTCTGCTGGCAAAATAACGAATTACAGTAAGTCGGCCGGGCAAGTGTGAGCCCTTTTCAGATGCTTCTAACGCTTCCACGCAGTAAAGTGGTAATGATCCATCCCACATCCCAGCGACCAGGCGGGCAAATCATCCATTGGCCCCAGGTCTCCATAACTGGAGAGAGGAAAAGGCTTTTGTCAGTAGCATGCCCCGGTATTCCCCGAGGCCTCCTTATGGCCCAATCTGGGAACATAGGACCTTGGTTTTTACGTAAGGGTCAATTTGGGCTCCCCAGTGAGCCCTGAAACTCCTGGATCTCTTTTACTCCTCTGTAAAATGGGCTGACGAAACTTTCCCGACCCTTCGCACAGGGCACACACCAGGCTTTGTGGAGAAAACTGGCCTGTACGGAGGGTGTGAAGAGAAACTGGGGGCCGGGAAGAGGGGATGCAGAGCGTGCGCTCTCTCTGCGGAGGGGGCATCGCGCTTCTCTCTCCGCTCTAGAGTGCGGGGGCAGGCTGAAGGCCGAAGTGCAGACCAAAGAGCTCTATTCCCATGCCCAGTTTGGGGACAACAATTACCCGAGCCAGGCCCGCTGCGACTGGGTGATCGCGGCGGAGGACGGCTACGGCGTGGAGTTGATATTCCGGACCTTTGAGGTCGAGGAGGAGGCCGACTGTGGCTACGACTACATGGAAGCGTACGACGGCTACGACAGCACGGCGCCCAGGCTCGGCCGCTTCTGCGGCTCCGGGGTGAGTCCCGGGGATGCGGGGGAGGCGGGCCGCGGAGCTGTCGGTTCAGACACACGGGCGTCAGGGTCCCTGCTGCTTTATAACACCAGCCAGGAGGCCCGCTCTGCTGGCGCACAGAGGGAAACTGGAGGGTAGTCGCAGAGGAGGTTGGGAGGTACGGGGGACCTCATACCGAGGTCAGCTAGGTAAGAGCAAATCCTTTTTAGGACTGCCTAGTTTTGCAAAGGGTTTGTCTCTCCCCGCCCCCCTACCCCCCCACACCCAGTTTTCTTTAGCCTTCAGGCTTTAAAATGTTTTTTTATTATACTTTTGCATATTCCACATATTCACAATTCTCTCTCCCAATAAAACCAAATGCCTGTGAAAATCATGAATCACTCTTTTACTCCAAACATATTAGTTATGCTCAAGGTCATGATCATTTTTCTCATTATCACCTCTTTCCTGGGCCACCTCCTCAGGACAGGGCAGGCCTGTTTTGATCACTATTTCCCCAGCACCTGAAATAGGGCCTGGCATGTAGTTGGTGCTCAGTGAAAGTGTGTGGACCAGCCAGTTCAGTGTCCTGGGCCCTCTCTGGCTGTACCATGCTGGGCACTGTCCACCTCCAGGGCTGATCACTCAAGCTTCTTTGCAACTGGCTGGACTTACATTAAATCATTTTGGAGTCATTAGTGCTTATGCTAAACAGAACCTCAAACTGGCATTTGCATGAGTCTTTGAATAATTTCCCTTCATCTTCTCTCACCCTCCAAAGAAGAAAGGATGCCGAAGTGTGACTTAGCTGATGCAGTACCTTTGAGAGCTAAAGTCTTTCAAACTGTGGGGTCCACATGCAGAGGAAAACCTTGGAGGGTCCTGAGCAGTGAAATGTACGGGAAGCCCAGTTTGGTTCCGTTAGAATCTGTCAGACAGCAGCCTCAGAACCTGGCTCCCCTTCATCCACCACCTGGCAAAACCTTTCTGACAAATGTAGTGGCTCCATCCCATGTTTTGTCCTTGGACAGGACATAGACCTCAACAATGGTCTTTGTCTTAGGTCTCCTGGAAGACACATCACAGTGGTGACCCTAGAGCTGGGTGATTCATGGTACACACTTTACAGTGAGAAAAACCTGAGCTTGCAGCCTATCTAGGTGTGTGAACTTGAGTCTCATCTCAGTCTCAAGTATAGAATAGAGATAGAACCTGCCTTACAAAGTTGTTGTAAAGTTTACATGAGATGAGATCAGAAAGTGCTTAGAGAAGTGCACTTAATTAATCTATGCCCTTAATAAATAACAGATTCTATATGAGCCATGCATTTCAGATTGCCTTTGGAAAAGCAGGGCTGGGGCAGGGAGCGGGGGGTGCTCTCTGGAGCAGAATTTGAAAAGCTTTCCTTTGAAAAAGAGCTTGTTTTGTTGCCCTTCAGAGCCTCTGGTGCCAGGGATGCCTCGCGGCATCATCAACCATCCTGCGTCTTTGTGTAAAGTTCTGTCTCATTCTCCTTATTTTAAACTCCAACCACAGCCAACTGGCTTAAAGTCCCTCTGGTTTTCCTTTCCCCTCCCCTCAGCCATTGGAAGAAATCTATTCTGCAGGGGATTCTCTGATGATTCGATTCCACACGGATGACACCATCAACAAGAAGGGCTTTCAGGCCCAGTACACGAGCACCAAGTTCCAGGATGCCCTGCACATGAAGAAATAATGTTGTTCTTGGAAAACAGGAAATGAGAATGTTTTTGTTATAACAGTGGCACCTTGTGAATTTCCTTAAAGCAGTGTGCAGTATTATTCTCAAACAAGAACTCAAAATCTAGCCTTGGAGGTGTGTGTATCTGACGAAGTTCAGCCAAAACAAGGAGAGAAGATGTTCCTTTGATTCCAGCTGCAATGTTATCAATCATGGAGTTTTAAAGATTCAGATTTGACGTCCCTGCCTGTTCACTCTCCTTGTCCCTTGCTCCTATGAGGCAAAAGCCCACTCTTGGGTGGGTCCTTCCTCTATTTCTGGACGTGCTTCCATAGGTGTCAGGCAGTGTGACCGTGTCCTGGAGACTCGGATCATCTTCTGTCTACACCGCGCAATGAGGATAAAAGCCTGGCCATAGCGCATGTGCTCCTCACAGCTTTGGCTGGAGACTTTTGCTATGTCTCTGCCAGGGACACGTCACCCATGAAACCTGAGAATATGGGCGTCAGGACTAGAAAAGGCATCACAGTAAGCAGTGCACGGAGGGAGCTGGTGTGTGAGGATCCCTGTCACGTAGCAAGGAGACCTCCAGCCTTTCCTCTGCGTCATCGGCTTTCCCTGCCCACGTTGGGCTCCCCCATCCCTAACTGCATTAAAGGACTAAGGCATCGGCTGTAACTTCAGCAGAACATTTGCTGGTGAGAGTCCCTAATCTGCCAAGAAGAAGACATCCTGACTTGTCCTCCTGCCCTCGCTGACTTGGAGAAGATTCCTCCTGGCCTTGGGATTCCATGGGCTGAGAACATCTATTCCTCCAGCTTTGGAGGCACTTGCTGTGGTTGACCTTGACTCTTGACAACCAACTCAAACTGCATTTGCAAGACGTGCAAAGACATCTTATGAGGGACCATTCAGGTCCCTCGTGGGGTTAACATCATTGAAAACTGGTTAATTATAAGTTATGTAAGAATCAACACCTTGTGGAACAAGTCTGCTGTGACTGACTTCCTGAAACCGGTCGGGTTCAAGAGTGCATGGATGACGTTGCTCAGACTAGCACTCAGTCACCAACCTGCGATCAGAATTCACCACACTTGGCACTTGTCCTAGAGAAGTGTAGAGGATGTTGTTTACATAATTTTGAAACCTCCAGGCGTACTTTAAACAGTGAGGTGGTTTTGAATGGCATTTCATTAAGGCATCTATGGGCATTATGAGCTAAAAGCTGTGGTATGTTAGCTTTAAAAGAGTATTTATGTTGGAATAATTTTTAAATAATGTTTACATGACCGTAAGTCCCGTGTGGTTGGTATCGAACACAGGACAGCGCACGAGAGGGTTTTTGGTGAGAGCCGAGATCACTCCCAAGCACCAGAATTCCTTTGGGATGAATCAACCTCATTTGAAACAAAGTATTTGTAAAAGATTAAAGGTGGTATTTTTTAAAGATCAGAATATACTCCCAGAGGACTATGTCTAATTAAAATGATTGCTGGGAGTTTAAAAAAAAAAAGATGAAAAAAGAAGAGTACAAAGAAAGGTAGAAGAAATGCATGGGACTATTTTTTCCTTAAAACAGCAAAAAAACAAAGTATTATTAATAATAATATATGTCTGTATATATGTATGAATGTAAAGGATCAACTGTCAGAGCCTTAATCAATGCAGTGTGATAAATACTGACCCACTGATTTGACCGAGTAGGCCCTTCTGGACTTGTGCTGTGTTTTATGGATCTTCTTTCACCAAGCTCTCTCTTGGCCTTTCTTGGCCCCGAATGGAGGTCCAGCCTACATTCTTATATTGTGATCTATCACAGCCCCTGTTTCCGGGGGATCTTTGATTCAGCACATAGAGCAGCTTGTCACTGGTTCAGGCCTTACCTGCCTCATAGGGTGGATTCCATTTCTCTGATTTTTGTGTTTTGGTGGCTTTTATTTTGCCCCATCTGATCTTCAGAGTTGAAACTGAAATCAGGATGCATAAGGTGACTGGTAAGGGTCTCTCTCCAAGAACATGAAAATTTGTAGTTTCAGCCTTTAGAAGTCTGAATAAGATTAATGAATTCCCTGGAAGAGTGAGAGGGAGTCAGAAACAGAGTCAGCTCTGCCTCAGTATTTGCCACCCTCATGAAACAATGGTACTTATTTTTCTCTCTCTAGTATGAATATTTTCAAAAACACAACTTCAACAATTATCAACCTGTGGCCAATTTGAAACAATGGGACTCTTATGAAAACCTTTATTTAGGCCTTCTGTGAGTGACGTATTCCCAGAAAAGACAAGCTCTGATTCAGCTGGGGCTGGCCAGACCACTGCCCTTGGAAACTCAGAATCACAGGACGTACGCACAGTGCAGGTTCTTCAACGAACGCACAGCTGGCTTCATGAGAGAAAGTCCACTCAGCAGAAAGACCCGGGGCCCTGCCTTGGCTCTTCCAAATGCCCAGTGACCTTCCTGCACATATCCCAGGGGACATTACCCCTGCCTGCTTTGTCCTTGGGGCTGTCACAGAGCTCCAAGAAGACTGGCTTCAGTTCAGAGAATTATCTTGATGACCCGATGAAATATTTGGGGTCTGGGTCTTCAGCCTGGTCCAATTCTAGTGTAATCTGGTCTAGTAGACGCTAGAACCTGGATCCCAGGGCAGGGTAAGGATCTGGAATTAACTTCAGCTTGTGGAATTTCTCCAAACAGAAAATGAGGCTGTGCATCGATTCACTGTTATTTTCCGCTAAAGTTAAGTTTCCTGTTACTCATGAAATGCTCAGCCTGGTTAAATCATTTGTAAAATCTTGTTAACTAGCAAGTCACACTGGGGTTTGCCATTGATCTGGTCTATTTGATAAATCTCAGATAATTCGTGGTATTGTTATTGTCCAGTGTGTCAACAAGTGTTCCTTTGGCTTCAGCAGACGTTTTTCAAGTTTCCTTTGTAGACTGAACTTCTGAAAAATAATCCCAAATGCCTAGAAGGATTCTTTATAAAGAAAAAAGAAAAAGAAAAACCGTTTAGAGCATTATCTATAAATATATTGTATTTTTTATTTTGTGTAATTGTACATTTCATGAAATGTTGTCAGTTTCCAAGGGAAAGGGGAGAGGAGCTAACATATGTCTAGAAAGAAATGTTTCATTAAAGAATGAGGATTTATTGATGTGTCCTGGGTTTGTATCATAAGTTCAGACAAGATCTTCATGATCATTTTCTCCAGTACCACGAGAACTTGGGGAGGAGATAAAAAAAGGGGAGGCTCTCTCTGGCTTTCTACTCTCTGGTGAGTACCCAGTGCCTGGTTCCAGAACAGAGCTCCTTGTTGGACCCAGAAAGTCATGAGCAAAGCTAAAGAGGGCTTCAAAGTTGCCCCCTTTCTTGGACCCAAACAGTCTGGAAATCTGACAACACAAACGTTGTGGCGATGGTTGCAGCTGTAACAGTGCTAGATGTGGTAGACATCTTCCGTTTGTCCCTCAGCAATTCTCTCCACCTGGTTTTGAGCCTGAGGACCACATGTGATGTCTAAAACTGAAGGTCACAGCTCCCATAAGGGGGCTTTCTCTCTGGACTCTGGCAGCCACTCCTTTCACTTGTCCCTTCAGACCTGGGGGGGAAAATGACACTCTGCCCGTCTAACCCTCGTGCTGCATTATTCCCCAAGGGGAACCTTTATAAATAGTCCTTTTAATAAGCCCCCTTAAATATAGCTAGTTGAGTATATCACTCATTTCCTTTGGGGGCCCTGGCTGATACAGGGTCCAGTTCTAACACAAGGACAGAGACGCCGTCTGATCAAGGACGGTCTTTTGAGGTTGACCACATGAAGAGACTTTAGGGTGTGTTTGGAGTTTTGTGGGTCAAATCAGGGAAGGGTAATATGGCACCATGTTTTTAAAAACACTCAGTCTTAATGCAAAACTAACACATGCGACTGTTTTGTGCTATACGTAGAGTGTCAAGGTTTTATGACTTTTCTGCCCTTTTGCAGTCACCAGTTCCTAAAGGATGAGCCCCAGTGGTGCAGGGGTGTGAATGCTTTATGTATCAGTCAGGATAAGGTAGCTTATGCCACAACAACAACAAAAACCCCTCACCTGTCAGGGTCTTTACAGAAGAAAGACTTATCTCTTGTTCATACTACGTGTTCATCTCTGGTGTTTGGAAGCCCTTCCACACCATCCTCAGTCAGGACTAGGCTGATGGAGCAGCTGCCACCTGGAGCCTTGCTGATTTCTGTGGCAGAGGGAAAGAGAGTGTGACAAATCATACACTGCCTCTCATGACTGCCTAGGCGTGACACATCACTTCTACTCACATGGCATTGGCCAAAACAACTCGTAACTCACGTTAAGAATGAAATGAACTAGAACTATCTGGTGGATCCCACTAATGATTCTCACGTGTGACATTCATAGGTCAGGAAATGACCAGAATCCTTCTGTTTGTTTTCACATTTTAGCTCATCACGACTTCCCTACTGATATTTTAGATAAAGATATTTTAAAACCAGAATAAGACCACCTATTATTTGGAATGGACCAGCTTTTTAAACTGACCAGTTGTCGCCTGGCAAACTATCAGTGTGATCGGGCTTGTACAGGTTTAAATACAAATGATTAGAGAATCGCAGGGTTGGCAGCTCTAACCTCTCACCCGCTAAGGGCATCTCTTCTACAGTTTCTAAGGTGATGATTCTCAGATCCGATACCTTCCAGAGGAAGTGAGCCGATAACCTCACTTCACCCATAACCTCTTCTTTGGGTGATGATGCCAAGTTCCCTTTGCAGAACCAACTCGTCTCACATTGGAGGGACCCACGTTGGGCAGACTGTCAGCCAGGCCTAGGTCCTGCTTGGGCACATGACCCTAACCAGACTGTTACCAACCAGGGCCCTTGGACTCTTTGATCAATAGAAATTGATAGGAGGCCAGATGAGAAATTCAGGCAAGGCCTTACTGGGACTCCTGCTGCAGCGCCAGGGAGCGAAAACATGTAACAGGTTCTCTTGCTCACTCCCTGAGGGGGGCAAGCTCGTCCCTTATATGAGGCGAGGGTCAGGCCAGAAGGGCGGTGCCATGTGCAGGGCGTGTGCACAGTACCCTGCTTCTGCTCGGACATCTCAGAAGTGGCAGCTGGGTTTTTTGGTCTTTTTGTATCTTGTTGTTCATGATTTGCCCCAACTGCACATGCACACAGTTATTTTTAGCCCCTTATAGTTTCTTTGTATTTTGTTGCTTGAGGAGAGTTTTGTCCAGGTGCAAGCACTGCAGCAAAGGGCCCCAGGTCCCAGATCCCAGTCTGTCTCAAGACCAATCGGATCGTCTTCCTGGAACTGGAGTCCTGGTCAAGGGGCAAAAGGGCCAAGCTACTTCGGAGCTGGTTTTCCCTGGGAGGACATCCTGAGAGGACTGTCTAGGAGTCCTTGCTGCTGAAGCCTCAGGAGCAGCCCAGAGCTGGGGTCCCTGCCCTCTCTTCTTTCTGTGAGCTCCCCTACACTCAACCAACCAATCCCCCTTCTTCTTAAATTAAAAAGAGTCTGTTTTGATGCTTATGACCAGAGAACCATGACTGACCCAGACTCTTAGGCCAGAGCACCCTCTGACTGGAGGTCTTAGCAACTCTTCTAAAGAAGTAACGTGTCCGTCAGAGGGAGAGTTGGTGATCAGTGGATGCATAGCAAACAAAAAGAGTCCAAAAGGACCTTGCTGGTCTTGCCCATCCACAGACAGCCTAGTCAGAGGGAACAGGGGCCATCAACTCGTGTTCCTTGGTCCAGCTCTCTGGCCCAGGTGTGAGTCTATGCCCACCAAGCAAAGTTAGAAGCATAATTTGTACCAGTTGTGCTGATTTCAATAGTCCAGTCGTTGTAAACTGTATTTTCTCCACTTGATAGATTCAGGCGGAGGCTGGAAGAAGTTACTTCACTTGCCTAAGACCTCACATGGTCCAGAAGGGCGGCCAAGGCTTTCCACACAGGCCTCTCTGAACTGTGCTGTCTCCCCAACGTCCAGGCACCTGTGGATTCAGTTTAGCCGTCACTGTGGCGTCTTGGGGACTGGAAGCCCCATGAGGCAGAGGCCACGTAGGTCTTATTCAGCACAGCAACCCAGTGCCTGGATCCCCACACCCCGTTTTCCAGTATCACCTGCCTAGGCAGATGGTGCCTCCACGCCTGTTAGTCAAGCCCCAAACCCAGGACTCGGCTTCATGCTGATCTTCCCATCCCCTTCTCTCCCCTCCCCTGCCCCACATTTCTTCCATCGTCAAGTCTCACTGCCTTTATCCCCACAATAAGCCACAAACCCATTGACTCCTCTCCATCTCCACTGTCCTCATCCCAGGGCAGCCAGCCTCACCACTCACTTGGGCTCTGCTAACCAGTCTCCAGGTTAACACTTGTGTCCCCTATAAACCAGGCTCCACAGAGGAGCCGGGTAATATTGTCAACATCAGTCAGATCATCCCCTCTCCCTCTCAAAAGCCCTGAAAGTGTTCCCATTGCTCTACGATGGAAATCTTACCGTGCCCTGCCTGCTCACATCACGGGCCCTTAGCTCACTCTGTCTTTAACCTCTTCCAGGTCCCTCCCTGCAGGTACACTGGCCTCCCTCTGGTCCCAGCACACGAAGTCTGCTTCTTCCCCGGGACTTTGCATTTCCTGTTCCCTCCGCCTGGGACCCTCTTCTCATCTTTCACGTGCATCTTAAATGTCGTCTAAAGCAACTGCCTCCTGGTCACCGCAGTCACTCTTCCCTGACACCCCGCTTGCTCCTCCACAGTGGTTTTTGCTGTTTAGTTCAGATTGTTGTCCATCTGCCTCGCTGGAACATACATTCCCTAAGAGTTCGGGCCTCATTTGTCTTTATCACCAAGCCCAGGACAGTGCCCAGAATAATACGTGACATAGAGAAGTTGTCAAAAAGATTTGTTTAGTAAATGAATGAATGCACTCATTGAAATGACCAAATGATTGGTTTTAATTGTTTTGTGGACATGAGACTCCAACTCCTTCATTGTTTTAAAGAAGCAAACTCCTAACAACGAACTCATAAGAATTATAAGGTAGCCCACATTCATGGCTTCCTCCAGCTCTGTGAGGCTCCCCATCAAAATGTGAGAACAGAAAGGGGGTGAAGCTAACTCACCGCCACGCATCTCATTGCCTGAGGCGTGTGCTCACTGAGGCAGCTACAGCCTCCGACACAGAGCGGGCTCCAGCCCCCATCTCCCAGGCCCCTACATCGATGCTGGTGATGTGTTGACTCCATCATTGCTGGGACGGGGATCACGCCACGGCCTGGCAGCTGGAGGTGGAGTGGCCCGCCTCCCTCAGCCTGTGTAACCCATTGTTTCTAAAGAGATGTTGGTGCAGGAGTCGCCAGGCTCTCAGTCCAGCTCTGGGTTCTTTGATGAGATGGAGGTGTAACCAAGGAAGGGGCTTGAAAAGTAAAAAGGACAGAAAATGAAGACGATGAAGGTAGATGACCTGGCCCTTACACAGTGGCCCTGAAGCAGAAGACCATCTTCCCCAAGGGGTGGGCCAAGGACTGGGCTCCTCCCCTGACCATAAATGGCTTGGCCAGAGCTCTGTGGGAGCCACCTCTTCTCCTGTCACCCTTGCTCTTCCAGCTGGATGTTCCTACAAATGCAAGACACAAGCCAATAACACCAGCAAGAAAGGAGTTTGCTGAGGGCAGTGTTTGGAGAAAGCTCTCGGGAGGCTGTCGGAAATGGTGAGTGCTGGTTAGCGTCTTTCCTCTGCCTAACCTTCATTTCTCTCTATAAAAAACAATCCCCAGACTTTTAGATTTCACATCTCCTAATTCAAATATAACTGTACCCTTGGGGCAAGAAGTTAAGGAGCTTGGCTTTTAATTCTTTTCCAATGTACAATCAGTTAAAAACATTCTATCTAGTATTTGATGATTCCATCTTATATTTTAATATTAAGGTTTTGTTTTTAAAACCCCACATACAAGGGTGCAAAGTAAATGTTTCGGCTAATTTCAGTTCCCAGTTGAAGCAATGGGTCCGACCCATGCCTTTATCCTTATTTGTTCAGTCTGCCTTCTGCTGCGAGATCAGCAACAGGGAGAGTCGTAAGTTGCATCGGAAACCCTCCACCTTCCTTATTGACTTGATACACGTTTGCTTATGACTCAGTCGAATGAAGCTTGGTAAGTTAGAAGAGGCTTCTGTGATTCCTTTTTAAAGAGATTATTAAAAGGAGTTGACATCTAGGAGTAAAGTCTGTTAGAAGCATGCACACGTGAACAGATGTAGGATGGGAGGCGTGAGTGACAGGAGGACTGAAGGGCTGCAGGCCCAGGTTAGAGGGCTGACCTCTCCCACCTCTGGGCCTCAGGGGGTGGGGAGGGGCCCTGCCTGCTGGCACCACATTGGAAGAGCTCTCCTGATCCAGAACCCGCATTTCTATCTACTAGGAGCTGGGGGAGTAGCCAGACTAGAGACTTAGGGGTCAGAATTCAACAGTCAGGACCCAGTTCCTGGGGAAAGGGCGGTTCAGGGAGGGTTCAGAAGGTTAGGAAGAAGGCTGTCCTCTAAAGAAGACGCCCTCTGCATTCTTGTTTCTTGAAAATCTTTTTTTTTTTCCCAATAAATTTATTTTATTTTATTTATTTATTTTTGGTTGCATTGGGTCTTCATTGTTGCACGCAGGCTTTCTCTAGTTGTGGTGAGTGGGGACTACTCTTCCTTGCGGTGCATGGGCTTCTCATTGTGGTGGCTTCTCTTGTTGCAGAGCATGGGATCTAGGCACGCCGGCTCAGTAGTTGTGGCTCGCGGGGTCTAGGGCGCGGGCTCAGTAGTTGTGGCACATGGGCTTTGTTGCTCCGCGGCATGTGGGCTCTTCCTGGACCAGGGCTTGAACCCGTGTCCCTTGCATTGGCAGGCAGATTCTTAATCACTGCACCACCAGGGAAGCCCTCTTGAAAGTCTTTTAACAAGAAGTTAAAACTTAAAAAAAGAACAAAAAGGAGTTGAATTCAGGCTTTGGAGTTGGGAAGATCTGTGATCTAGCCTCTCCCACTTACCACTTGGGGACCTTGAGAAAACTGTCCTGGTCTCGGTCACCTCACCCATGATGTAGAGGTGAGAGTGCCCCCCTTGTGGGGAGGTTATGAGTGAGTGTGACCACTCACTCATAACAGTGAGTGGAGGTTATCCCATCCCCCCTCCTTCCCATCACAAACAGCAGACTCATAATGAGTGACACTCAGCCACTGAGATCCTGATGTACCTTCAGAACCATTATGTAGATATCACCTAGTGCTTAGACTAGCAATGAGTGCCTTGTACCAAATCCCAGTACTTTGAATATTGCTAATCCATGTAGACAATCCCATCCAACAAGATCTTCTCAGGGGCTTCTCTGTGCCTCGCTCTGTGCTGACTAGGCCATGAAGAATATGACACCACGTGATCTTCCACCTGGAGTATTTTACAGTTTCGAAAGAGCTGCCACAGACATTATTTCCTTTGGGCTTAGTTAACAGTATCCCTGTTTTGAGGATGGAAAAACAGTGCCTGGTAGAATAGATTTGTTTTGAGGAAATGGAGACCAGAGAGTTTGATTCACTTTCCCCAGGCCACACAGCTACTAAGTGGCTGAGTCTGGACTCAAATCCAGATCAGGGGGCTCCAAGCCCAAGGGTGCCTTGCCCCACCCAGCTGCCTCTCTAAAGGACACTGCGTGAGATTCTTCTCCACCCACATTTACGTGATGTTTTTCTTCCCATGAGAGCGCTGTAGGGTGCTTCTACAAAATATAAGTGTCTTTCTGAAATTAGCCAAAACCTTCGTCATCCAAATGTTGATAAACAGCACGTGCAATGGCCCACTTGTTGCTGCTCCCCCCTTCTGCTGCCCCCCAAAGGAAGCTTTGTCCGGGGCCTGCTGACATCAGTGCCTGGTGCTCACTGATGAGATAAGGCTCTGGGCAGCTGCATCTGATGCAGAGGCCATCCAGTGTCCTCTGTGGGCTCAGTTGGCATTACCATGAAAGGCAGTGGTTAGGTCCCCTGAGCAGGAAGACCCTGACCTGAGGTGGCCCAGATGTCCCTCTTGTCCTATTACCGTCCTGGAAGAGGAGGTGCAGAATAATTGGGGGCTCCAGTTATTCTGCAGAAACTCTAGAAGTCCTGAGGAAGCCTGTAATGTAGTAGAAAGAGGCTGTCACCAAAAGACCCAGTCGTGTGAATTTGGGCAACTTGTTCAAATTCTTCACCGATTTTCTTCTCTATAAAGTGAGGGCCCCCTGTTGCTAAGAGACAGAGAAGTGAAGAGTCCCCACTGAAGCGTGCTGGCTGGCTGGGGACATCCTAATTGAAAGACATAATCTCTGGAGCAGGGAGTAGGGGGAACGATACATTGTAGGTGCTTGGAACATTTTTAGTTCACAAAGGGATTTCTCATTCATTAACCTCTCTGAATTCCAACCTTCCAGAAAGCTGGCTAAAACAGGTGTCTCATCAATTTTGCATATATTGGGACTATTGCCTCTATTGCCTCTAGAACCATCTTCCAGGTTGGATTTGAGTCACATGGACCAATCCCACTTGGCCTGTTTCAAAAGATAAGCTCCACCTGTTCTCACTTATCTGTGAGGTAATTTCTGAGGAGTCCTGGGCCTCAGCTTCCTCTTCTGTAAAATGAGAGTTCTGCCCTCTTGCACTGTTGGTGGGAATGTAAATTGATACAACCACTATGGAAAGCAGTATGGAGATTCCTTAAAAAACTAAAAATAGAACTGCCATATGACCCAGCAATCCCACTGCTGGGCATATACCCTGAGAAAACCATAATTCAAAAAGAGTCATGTACCACAATGTTCACTGCAGCTCTATTTACAATAGCCAGGACATGAAACCAACCTAAGTGGACATCAACAGATGAATGGATAAAGAAGATGTGGCACATATATACAATGGAATATTACTCAGCCATAAAAAAGGAATGAAATTGAATTATTTGTAGTGAGGTGGATGGACGTAGAGACTGTCATACAGAGTGAAGTAAGTCAAAAAGAGAAAAATACCGTACGCTAACGCACATATATGGAATCTAGAAAAATGGTACTGATGAACCTAGGGGCAGGGCAGGAATAAAGACGCAGATGTAGAGAACGGACTTGAGGACACGAGGGGGGAGGGGAGGCTGGGATGTAGTGAGAGAGTGGCATGGACATATGTACACTACCAAATGTAAAGTGGATGGCTAGTGGGAAGCAGCCGCAGAGCACAGGGAGATCAGCTCGGTGCTTTGTGACCACCTAGAGGGGTGGGATGGGGAGGGTGGGAGGGAGACGCAAGAGGCAGGGGATATGGGGACATATGGAGACGTACAGCCGATTCACTTTGTTGTACAGCAGCAACTAACACAACGTTGTAAAGCAGTTATACTCTGATAAAGATGTATTAAAAAAATGAGAGTTCTGAGGTAGATGATCCTGAAGGCACCTCAGGTCTGAAATGTTAGGATTCTCTTGGATTCTCTAATCCTTCCCAATCTTCCCATTGTCGGCTACCACTTAATTTTAAAACTTAGCAAACACATTGCTTCTAGAACGACAGAACCAGGTCTTGGGAAGCTTCAGGAAGATCAGAAGCTGGAGTTTAAGCCAAGCTGTGGGGAACCAGGGAGGCTGGGGCTGAATGAGAGCCCAGCCAGGAGGCAGGAATCAGGGCTGGTGGACACGAGCGGGGGGCGGGGCAGGGGTCCGGAAAGTAGAAACATGACTTCAGCTCCCTGAACAAGGGGCAGTGAGCGTCGCCAGCTGAGTTGGAGCAAAGTCCACCCATTTTTCACATCCAGGCAGAGAAGGGACTGGGTAAAGAGCAGCCTGGAAAAACTGGCATCAAAGAGCCCAAACTGGAGTGACAGGACATGGGGACAGGGAGGAGGAAGGAGCCACTGGAGGCCCTGGGCAGGGTCTGAGCCGGGTAGGTGGGCACGTGGGCAGGCTAACATGTTGGTGCCCCATCGAGCCAACAATCTTTAAATATTGATGCCATATTTGGGGGGGAGGTAAGGCTGGTTGCTGAGTGAGGGGAGGGCACAGAGGATTAGCATCTCCTCTGTCATTCTGACCAGCTCAGCTCCAGCCTGGAACCCCTGCCTCAGACTCTGCAAAAACAGAAGCTTGTCTTCCTCAGCTTCTCCTCCTGGGAGGGGGTTGAAGGAGCAGGTGGTTTGTTATTTTTTTGTGGTACGCGGGCCTCTCACTGTTGTGGCCTCTCCCATTGCGGGGCACAGGCTCCGGACGCGCAGGCTCAGCGGCCGTGGCTCACGGGCCCAGCCGCTCCGCGGCATGTGGGATCCTCCCGGACTGGGGCATGAACCCGCGTCCCCTGCATCGGCAGGCGGACTCCCAACCACTGCGCCACCAGGGAGGCCCGGAGCAGGTGTTCTTGTTGGAGCCTCTGGGGGGGTGGGTCTTACTTCCCATCCCAAGAAGAAAGCGCCATCACTTTACACAGTTTTCTCCCTGAAAGGAGTTCCGGGGGAAAAAGCAATTTTTAGCACTCTGCTGAATTTCTAGTGATGTTTCTGCTGCCCTTTTGGGTCAGGACTGCTCAGGCAATAGCTTCACTGACTGGTCCCTTAATCTGGCCCTGGTTGAGGACCTGGAAAAGGAGAGAGGCCAAGACTGCCTTGATGCTGAGGGGGGAACTCATGACCTCAGGCTCCGCTGCTCCCCTGCCGTCTTTTGGGGCCAAGACTGGGAGGGGAGGCTGGGACTGACTGAGCCCGTGGGTCAGTAAATTCTCCCGGAATCCGCCAGGGCCAGTGACATTTGGTGGAGGGGTGAGGAGCCTGGGTGACCATTCCTGGGAGCTTTAATGTTTCCTTCTCTCTTCCAGAGTTTTTCACTGAACTTCACACTCCCGGCCAACACAGTGAGTACAGCGGTCCCCGTTCACCAGGCAGGTCAGCAGAGATCAATGCAGAGTTGACACTGGGCCTCCAGGATGCCAAAGCTCACGTGAAGCAACAAGTTACACGGGTTCCAAAGGAATTACGAAGAGCTGGGGGTGCTGAGAGAAATGTTTTCGATTATAAAAATTATAAATACACATTTTGAAAAGGAAAATAGCAAAAAACCAAAACAGCTAAATTGCCATCAGCAGAAAACACTGGGGACACTAATTCCAGTCCTGTCTGACTCTACATAAATTTTGAATTTTGTTGCATTTGTACCATGGTCTTCTTATTCTACCCATAATTTTATATGATAAATGTCTTCCATCCACCTTTATAACCGTACTGAGGGTGGTCACATGATATTTCTTCAAGTGAATTCTTTCTTTAAGTGATTAATCACTCTTAGGAATGATTTTGTGGTAAACGTAGGTATAGATAAATCCTTGTCAGCACGTAAGCTGATTCCCTTAGAATGTAGCCTAGAAGGGGAATTAGTGGGTCAAGAAGAATGAATGTTTTATGGCTCTGTGACATTTAGTTGCAAGTCCACATGGAGATTTGCAGTTGATGATGGTGGACCGTTTCAATCCAGAATTGGTCCTCCATCTTCTGTTCTTGTGCTGTGTAGAGATAACACGCCAGGATTGTTTTCTGAGCGGAAGTGCTGCTGTGATGGAGCCAGGTGTTTTCCTGGCCCAGTTTTTCAGTGGTTTTGGCTGTGCCAAAGTTTTCTGAAAAGTCATATGGTTATTCAAAGAGAATAAACTGAATCATCAGGAAAGAGGACGCTTAAGCCCATGCTCGTGTTTACTGTACCGTGGGGGCGTCATTCTGGAGAGCAGCAGAAAGGTAGAACCTCGAGACTCACTGCCGGCCTTCTGCTGCCACTGGCGGCCCTGACATCTGTCCGTAACTCCCTGGCACCTGCTCTACCCTTCCGGGGCGGCCCTGCCTTCGGACCCTCCCTGACTTACTCTGCTCCCTGCTTCTGCCTCTGCCTGTTGTCTGCAGACAAATTCCCCTGTCCCTCTCCCTACCTGTCAAAACCTTTTAATATGGCCACTGCTGGCACTTCCCCCCCAGCTGCTCGAAGCCAGCAGGTCCATAGAGACCCCAGGTTCTGCCTTATCCTGGCTTGGCCCAGCCTACGAAGGTAACTCAGAGAAGCAAGAAGCCGTTGCTTGGGGCAGTGAGGGTGGATGGGTTGAGAGGCAGGCCCTTACACTGTCAGTCATCACTTTGGGAGCATCTCCTTGGTTCACAGCACATTTCTCTGAGAACTGTCCCTCCTCCCTTTGAACCTATGTCGGACAACAGCCACCCCAGCCTGCCTGGGACTGTCTGGTTTTAGCACTGAATGCGCTACCACCTAGGCAATTTCTGTGGAAAACCAGGACGGCTGGCCACCCTACCTGGCAGTTATATTTCTACCATAGAACCCTTCCGTTTTGGTGCAGCTGGATGACTGGGAACACCAGAGCCCTGGAAGGTAGGGAAAGGTGGATACTCAGCTCATGAGAGCTTCTCTGCAGGGAGCTGGGGACAGGGCCACATATGCAAGTCCGCCCCTACTGGGCCATACTGAACTGTCAAGTATAAAAACTGGGTTGGGATGCTGCCTTTGGTCATGGAAGGCAGAGTAGTCCAACGGTTAAGAACTTGGACCCTGGAGCCAGACCACTCGGCATCTGCCACTTAGGGCTGTGTGACCTTGCACAAGTTACTTGACTCCTCTGTGCCTCACTCTTCTCTTCTGTAAAATGGGGATCGTTATAGTCCTGCTTCACTGGCTATGGTGAAGAATAAATGAGTTGATACAGGAAAAGTACTTGAACAGCCTGGCACATAGTAAGTTCTCCATAAGCATTAGCTGGTACGATTAGCAGGTGTCCATGAGGGCAGAAAAATCCATCTGGAGAGAGAAAGAAGGAAGCAAACAGGCAGAGAAAAGTACAGGTGAAAGGCCATTCTACCCAGGAGTGATGGAGAGATCCCAGGAGGGATGGCTTTGGTTCTGACAAGTTCTCGGTCCCCAGCTTCAGTCCCTAGAGAGGCCAGATTCCCACTGCCCATGGGCTTCATGAGGTACCCCTGAATCCTTAGAGGTAACTCATTTTGGGGGGCCAAAGCCAGCCCAAGTGAGTTTCTGTAACCTGAAGACAAAATATCTTACCCAAAACGATATGCAACTCTTGGCATCACCCTGAGAAATAGAACCCTTAAGGTAAATGCAGCTTTAAGGTGGGGGTGGGGTGAGATTGCACTTCGGTAAAACTGTAGCTATTTATTTTTTTAAATTTTATTTATCTATTTATTTATTTCTTAACATCTTTATTGGAGTATAATTCCTTTACAATGGTGTGTTAGTTTCTGCTGTACCACAAAGTGAATCAGTTATACATATACATATATCCCCATATCTCCTCCCTCTTGCGTCTCCCTCCCTCCCACCGTCCCTACCCCACCCCTCTAGGTGGTGACAAAGCACTGAGCTGATCTCCCTGTGCTATGCGGCTGCTACCCACTAGCTATCTCTTTACATTTGGTAGTGTGTATATGCCCATGCCACTCTCTCACTTCGTGCCAGCTTACCCCTCCCCCTCCCCGTGTCCTCAAGTCCATTCTCTGTGTCTGCGTCTTTATTCCTGTCCTGCCCCTAGGTTCTTCAGAACCATTTTTTAAAAAATTCTATATATATGCGTTAGCATACGGTATTTGTTTTTCTCTTTCTGACTTACTTCACTCTGTATGACAGACTCTAGGTTCATCCACCTCACTACAAATAGCTCAATTTCGTTTCTCTTTATGGCTGAGTAATATTCCATTGTATATATGTGCCACATCTTCTTTATCCATTCATCTGTCGATGGACACTTAGGTTGCTTCCATGTCCTGGCTATTGTAAATAGAGCTGCAATGAACATTGTGGTGCATGACTCTTTTTGAATTATGGTTTTCTCAGGGTATATGCCCAGCAGTGGGATTGCTGGGTCATATGGTAGTTCTATATATATTTTTTTTTTGTGGTACGCAGGCCTCTCACTGCCGCGGCCTCTCCCGTCACGGAGCACAGGCTCCGGAGGTGCAGGCCCAGCGGCCACGGCTCACGGGCCCAGCTGCTCTGCGGCATGTGGGATCTTCCCGCACCGGGCACGAACCCATGTCCCCCACATCAGCAGGCGGACTCCCAACCACTGCGCCAGCAGGGAAGCCCCGGTAGTTCTATTTTTAAAAACTGTAGCCATGTAAGTACCAAGTGTCAATACCTGGTTAGCAAATCTCTCCTTTGATGGGAAAGAGGCTTAGGCTTGGAATGCAAACATCCACATTTGGGTTAGATTTATGGTTACCTATGAAACCTGGGAGAAGACCTATAACTTCTCTGAGATCTGGATCATTTTTTTTTTTTTGGTAAAATAGAGACAGTAACTGTCAAAAGTCCAAGCCCCTGGGATTCCAGTGTACTCACTGAGGTTGATGAGAATATTCAATATATAACAGGTCTGGCCAGAGCTTTGCCAAGTTTAAAGGAATGACAAAAGCTTATACTCCTGGCGCTCATTTGATCCTTTTACCAATCCTAGAGGTAGGTACTCACAGCCCTATTGTATAGATGAAGAAATGAGGCTCGTTAGCTTGTGAGTGGAGAAATCGCCATTTCGTTCCAGCTAGTGTGAGCCTAGGACTCTTGCTCTTAACCCCACACGGCATCACCTAGCGTAGCTCACATGGGTCAGTTGCTAATGTGGAACTCTGTGCCATGAGATTTATTGATCCAGATAAGACTCTCATCTGATATATCTCATAAATGGGTAAAATCCAGTGCCCCCCCTTGAGTGGAGATGTGAAATGGGGACATGTACTGTGCTCATTCAACGTAGAATTATCCCAGGAGCATGGATAATTCACAACTTCAGACACCTGCCCAAGCCATTTGCTTCATTGCAGTTTGGAAACAGGTAAGGCCTCCTTAAAGAGCCTGGCTTCCACTGGTATTGAACTTTTTTCCCATCTAGCAACGGGGACAAGTAGGCCCAAAGTGTGCTGGGAAGGGTGTGGGGACTTGGGACAGGAGAAAAACTTTTTGAGTTCTGAAACCTGTTATGGCAAATCCACCGGGTGAATAATGAAGACCTCACCTGAATTTCTGATTTCTCTCTCCTTGTAACCCAATTTTATTCCTTCTTACCTGAGAAGCAATCAAAGAGGGTTCTGTTCGGCAGTTGTTTTTAATAAAAAGTTTAGCAAAGGTATATACTTCAGGCATTACAGCTTAGCCTTGGACAGACTGTGTTGTGTGACGTGCATTCTATAGATTTTGTTTTCTTAAGACGTATATTCTTTTTCCACCCAGACTTCCTCCCCAGCTGTTACCAGTGGGAAAGGAGCAGTAAGTATATCACTTAAATTATGGAGCCTTAGTTTGGTCATTTAGAAAATGGGGATAATGCTGTACCCATCTCATGCATTCGTTTTGAGGATTAAAGTTTGATATGTGAACTGTCACCAAGCACAGAATCTTCCTCAACTATTATTCTTATGACCAACTCAGTTCAAAAGTGAAGGAGAACACGCAAAATCACAGATGATTCCCAAAGTGTTGAACAAAAGAAGCTAGACACAAGAGACTACATACTTTCTACGTGCATCTAGATGACGTTGAAAAACAGACAAGACTAACCTACGGTGATGGATTTCAGGATAGAGGTTACACATGCAGTGACTGGAACGGAGCCCGAGGGGCTTCTGGGGGGCTGGTAATGTTCTGTTTCTTCATCTGGGTGCTGGTTACATGGGTGGGTTCATCACGTGAAAAGTCATCAAGCTGTATATTTATAATGTATATACTTTTATGTATCATGTCATTCTTTAATAAAATCACCCCCCCCCAAAAATGAAGAAGAATCCAGTATTATACGACATTGCATGCGTGTAGAGATTCTGAACACTATCTTTGGTATTTTCAAATAATCTGCAAATCTGAAAACCTATGGAGCTACAAGCATGGCTATTTCCACTCAGATCAAAGCAAAATGGGAGTCTGAAAAAAATTGGCTCATGCATTTAATGTAAATAAATTTAAAAATTCATATCAAAATGGTGTGGGATACACTAAAACCTTTTACTTTTTGCCAGACTAATAGATAAGAATGGTATCTAATTGTTGCTTTGAACTGTATTTCAGCTCTTCCTGTGTTGATGCAACATTTGTATTTCTGTTCCTAGGAATGGCCTGTTCATATATTTGTCCAATTTTCTACTGAATTATCACCCTTTTCCAATTGATTTAAACTATGTACGTTAACTCCTATGAAAATGAGCCGTTTGTCATGTACGTTGCAAACAATTTTTCACTGTTATTTCATTACCCTTTTGATCTTGTATACGAAACTTAGGGTCCATGTAGGGTTTTGTTTTACTTTTAATCAATCAAACTCTTCCTTTTTTTCTGGGAGAACCTGACTATTTTCTCTGTGCAGGACTGTGGACCTTCTCTTGGGTTAGCAGCTGGCATCCCGTCCCTGGTGGCCACGGCCCTGCTGGTGGCCTTACTATTTACTCTGATTCACCAAAGAAGAAGCAGCAGTGAGTCCACCGAGGTGATTAGCAGCTTCTTTGGGTCTGACGTGTTGGCAAGAATCGGTATTTGATGAACTGGCTTTGGGCTGAGGGTGTCAGGACCCATGTCTGTTTTCTGAGGACAAGGTGGTGGATGTTTCTGTGCCTCAATTTCTGTCTCAGACTCATGACATTATCCTCCAGGCAGAGCTGATTTGTCACACAACCCTTGTGTCACTTGAGGATGGTATCTGGGATGGCAAAAAGTAGCAGCGGAGAGGGACGTTTGTTGCTACGGCAAACACATCAGTACAGTGGGTGTGTTCTCTAACCTTGAGAAACAAGGCCACAAGCTTCACAAAGAGGATGGAGGTGATCTTAGGAAGGATGGGAGGCAAACAGACCCTGAGGCGTCTATCGTAGGGATATGTCCAGGAGTATGTGACTCTGTTTATCTTTGTCTTTTTCCCACTTCTGAACACACATCAGTCACAATGGGGACTCTCCCCATTGTCGGGAATCTCCCGACCCCACCCCATGCAAATACCAGATTGCTCTGGAGACCAGGCTCAGAATTCAAGGGCCACCCTGACCCACATCCAGCCAGGGTCCATGGTTGTGATACAACTGTGTTGTGTAGACTCTGGGCTCTAATTCCATCCTTATTTATGAACATTCCTGATAGTTCTCACAGTGGTAGGCGTTAATGGGGAGTAAAAAACGTAGGTTCTAACCCTGGCTCTGCCACTGTACAATTTATATGATCCTGGACAAGTGACTTAACATTTTCTGTTTCTTGGTTAGTTCAACTCTAAAATAAGAGTCATAAAAACTACCCACCTCAGGAATTCCCCGGCGGTCCAGTGGTAAGGACTCCGTGGTCTCAGCGGCCAAGGGCCAGGGTTCAATCCCTCCTTGCCCTTGTGGGGAACTAAGATCCCACAAGCTGTGCAGTGCGGCCAAAAAGAAAAAAATATATACCCACCTTATTTATTTAATTAAAAAATTTTTTTTTGAATTTTGGCTGCGTTGGGTCTTCACTGTGGCACGCGGGCTTTCTCTAGTTGCGGCAAACGGAGGATACTCTTCACTGTGGTGCGCAGGCTTCTCACTGCGGTGGCTTCTCTTGTTGCGGAGCACGGGCTCTAGGCACGCAGGCTTCAGTAGTTGTGGCATGCAGGCTCAGTAGTTGTGGCTCACGGGCTCTAGAGCGCAGGCTCAGTAGTTTTGGTGCACGGGCTTAGTTGCTTCGCGGGCATGTGGGATCTTCCTGGACCAGGGCTCGAACCCGTCCCCTGCATTGGCAGGCGGATTCTTAACCACTGCGCCACCAGGGAAGTCCCTACCCAACTTATTTTAAGAGGTAAGTGGAGGTGTAAGGATGGAATGAGATCATGGGTATAAAGATGTGTTGACAAGCTGTAAACTTTAAATATATTAAGAAATATTGTGGTTGTTGGTGGTATTATTTAAGTAATGGTTCCTCAGTCTTTCAGGGCACTTTAAAATCATCTTGGAGGCTATGAAAATACCAACCACCAAAACCAATTAAATCAGAATCTCTGAATGTTAGAGCTGTGGCATTGGTACCAAAAATATCTCAACATTTTATGATGGATCACGTTAAGCAGATACTAAAGTAGAGAGAATAGTATAATGAATCTAGTTATTAACAACGGCCAATCTTGTTTCATCTCCACTTCCACCCACTTTTCCACACTGTCAACCTGGATTATTTTTGAAGTAATTCACAGTGGTATCTCTTGTTTATGTTTTTTCTGGGAGGGGGGAGTTATTATCTGTTTGTTTATTTTGTTTTATTTTTAAAGCTCTCTGGTGATTCTAATGTGCAGCCAGGTTTAAGAACCACTGATTTTAATCATCGTCATGGGCAAATGCTGTAACCTTTCATTTCTTCTTCTCTATTTTGTTTTATTTTTTAAAACAACTTAGGAAAGTGAGAGGCCTTGTGAAATTTCAGAAATCTATGACAGTCCCAGGATAGCTGAGGTAAGAACTCTTGGTTATAATCACTATACATCATTCACATGGCAAACAAGCTAAGGGTCTTAAAGCCTCTGGTGTACAGGAGAAGTGCAGGGTAAGCACAAAGGAGGTTCTCATTATATTTTTACTGGCTGGACAGGAATTCAAGATTTATTTAATATTAGAAAATTAATTTAATATCACTTATTTCACTGGTAAAAGAGAAAAACCATGTGATCATTTCCATAGAAGAGAATTCAAAAATATTTTACAGCCATTTGTGATGTGAACTCCCAGCAAACCAAAAATTTAAAAGGCACTTCCTTAACTTGAAACAAGACATCTTTAAAAAAAAAAAAAATTACAGCAAATATCATACCTAAAGGTAAAATGTTAATGATTCTTTTTCAGATCAGAAACAAAACAAGGATGCTCGTTGTTACCAGTTCTATTTGATATTATACTTTAGGTCCTAGTCAACACAGCAGGATGAGAAAAAGAAGTAGAAATTAACTCAGTGCAGGAGAATCCTTTCACAATGTATATGTATGTCAAATAATCACACTATTCTCTTTGAATATCTTACAATTTTATTTGTCAATTATACCTCAATAAAGATTTAAAAAAAAGAAAAAGAAGCAGAAAGCATAAGACTGGAAAAGAAGAAACAAAAATGTCATTATTTACAGATGATATGATTATCTACATAGAAAAGCCAAATTATCTACAGATAAATTAATAGAACTAACAAGATATTTTAACAAGTTTACTGGATATAAAATCAATATTAAAAAGTAATTCACATTGCTAAAAATCAATAACAATTAATTAGAAAAAGTAATTTTTAAAAAATACCATTTTGTAGTGGTAATAAAAATACACAGAATGATGAGGAATAAATCTAACAAAAACATGTAATCCCTTTATGGAGAATAATAAAACTTCAGTAAAAGATATTAAGTAAGACCTAAATAATGGGAGTTGGTATTCAATGCTCCTGGATAAGAAGACTCAATGGTATACAGATATCAAACAACTTCAAATTGATCTGTATAATAAATGTAATTCCAGTATAAACCTCAGCAAATATTTTTCATGGAACTCAATAAGGTGCTTCTAAAATCTATACAGAAGAAGACAGAAAAAAATGTTAAGTACCAGCAGACAGGTAGAACAAATAGAAAACAAATAGGAAGATAGTAGATTAAAACCCAACCATATCAATGATCACACTGATGGTGTCCAATGTCTTGAAAACTATTTGTTCCAAACATTTTGTCTGATGCTTGGTTGTTTCAGGTGGGAGGGTAAATCTGGCTTCTGTTACTCCAACTTGACCAGAAGCAAAAGTCTTTGATGTATTTTTTTTTTCAACCTGTTTGTTTTCTCAAGAATCCTAGGAGGTTACCCACACAGGAGAAGAATATCACGGGAGCAGAAGAAGCCCACATATATGTGCAGACTGTTTCAGGAAGTGAGGAGCCCATTCGTGACACTTACCGTCCTGCTGTCGAAGTGCAGAGAAGGAGGGTGTTGTGGTGGCTTATTCCCAGACTGAGCCTGGAGTGATGCAGCACAGCCAAGGAGCAGATCTGGAGCTGGAACAGAGCTAAGCACACAGGGATTTGTGCTCGGAGGGAGGAGAGACGCCACGCTGCTTCTTAACCAATCCAAATTTCATTTGCAGATCCGGAAAACTTTGGGGTTGACTTTACTCTTTAAGGGACAGATCTGGTAAGGTTCATTCCAACGCTCAGACCGTGTGGTTTAATAAGCAGTGAAGTCGTTGTGCATCAAAAGGAGCCCTTGGGTCCTGCTCTTGACCCCGGCGGGGCTTTTCTTTGTGATTTGGGGAAGGGGGTTTGATTTCTCGGTGACTTGCCCCCTCATTTTTTTCATATCCATTTTCTCAAAAAAGCCGTCAGACCTGGCTTCCATGGGCAGGTTGGCCAAGGCTAGCATGGCAGAAGTTGGGATATAAATGAAACGTACAGGGGATGTGTGAGGAGAAGCAGTTCCTTATTTCTGAACAACTCAGGGTAGAAACCATGTGGAACCACATGTTCCCCGACCACAGGGGCAGCCCACTGCTGCATCATTCATCACTTGTGATCAGAGGGTATCTAAGGAAGGCAGTTCTGTAATGGGCTCTGTGTCTGTGTGTGGGTGCGTGCGCATGGAGGGTAAATAGGGAGAAGGGAAAGCAGAGGTTGTTTCAAAAGATTATTAGAAATGAGGGCTATACCCATTTTGTGGGAGTGGAGAGAAAGGCCCAATTCCTTGGACCATCATGGGGAAAAACTCATTAGCAGGAAGAAAGATCAAGAGGACTCTGAGTGGATGAACACAGGACCAAAGGGATGGGCCAAGTAGCAATGTGACTGTCGTCTGAGGGGAGCCCATGGACAGTGTCACCATCGCTTCTGTGAGGAGGCTTACAGGAGTCCTGGTTCCCCTATGCAGGTCCATTGCTTGTGAGCACGCCAGTCTCCTGGTGGGAGAACCTGGGTCCAGGGCATCTTGGGGTCCACCCACCAGCTCCATGGGCCTCCTTGAAATGCTGTGGAAACATTCCTTTCACATACGGTGTGTCTGATTGCTCAGAAACACACCTCCTCTTCTTCAAATAACCAAGGACAGGTTATACACATCCAATCACTGTCACACGCTGACACGTGCTCTTCAAAGCTCTTTGTGAAATTCAGTTTTGTACCAAGTACACTGAGTCTAGTCACGTTAACAAGCAGATTTGTCTGTTTTTAAGCGGACATGCCCAGGGATCCAGGTGCTTATACTTCTCTTACACGTTGGGAAGGACCTTGGATTTGCTGAGAACATGACTGTGGCCTTAGCCTTGACACTCAAAGGTCTGAGCTCTGGAGCATATCATGGGCCTTAGCTCTCTGTGTACAAAATGGAGATAGCCATTTTCTTCCTCCTACCCTTAGGGGTGTTGTGAGGCTGAAGAAGGCAAGTGAATGAGCCTTGTAGTCTGTAAAGTGAGACTTGCATTTTGGATCATTTATTTTAATTCTACTTGCAGTCCATTACTTAGTATCTTTATTTTAAATGGTTTCTACTAAATTCGCTAGGTTCAGTATTTCTGTCATTTTTTTTTCTGCTCTGATGCACAAGAACTCATTTTAGAATAAAGTGAAAAAGCAAAATGGTCACTCTTGTGGACCTTCAACACGTCTATGGTGTTTCTTTGCCTATATTAAAGTATATGACATTGACCCTGGGGCTGGAATCAAGGGTATCCCAGGGATATTCCTGGTGCTGACACTTTCTTGGCTGGGCTCGTGATGGAGATGTTCAGTCCTTCACAGAGGGCAGCCCACCTTGTGAGGAAAATGCTGAGACCAGAAGTCAGAAGCTCCAGCCCCCCAACCTAGGGTCGGTGCTAGTGTTGGGATGACCTTGGGCCAGTCACATTCTAGAAAATGCAAACTAATCAATTGGGACAGAAAGCATATCCGCAGTTGCCCGGGGATGGTGGGGTGAGGAAGGGTGGGAGGGAGAGATTACAAAGGGCCACAAAGAAATTTTGGGGGGTAAGGATATGTTCTCTATCGTGATTGTTGTGATAGCTTCGTGGGTGTATTACACATCAACACTTATCAAATTGTACACTTTAAACATATAATCTATTGAAAGTCAATTCTACCTCAATTAAGCTTTTTTTGTTTGTTTGTTTAAAGCATTCAAGCCACACAGAGTCAAAATCTCTCCTTCTTTATTCAACATTTTGCCAGGAGAACAAGAGGACATGGGAATGTGATTGGTGTCCTAGAAGGACAAATGCAGTCTTTCTCTGGAGAAGTTAGAAATAGACAAAAATAGATTCATGTACTCAGTGCCTAAAATGCAGAATGAAATCTGCTCTCAAGGGCTTTCAGTGTCAGCCTGACCTGAAGACCTGAAAAGCTCCCAACACCACATGTACTGCAGAAGAATTTTACCCTGAAGAATGATGGGCGAGTTACCCAAACTAGAGGCAAAATTAGGACTCCTTTAAACCTAGTTTAGGAAGATGTGAATTCCGTGAAGTTGTATGCAAATTTTATATGCATAATTATTATTCAGGGGCCAGATTCCATGATTCCCTTCAGATTCTCAAAGGGGTCTACAACACCCTCCCAACAGTTAAATGTAAACAGTGGTAATTACAGTTGAAGGTTAGTGACAAAGATGTCAAATTCAACCTTTATTAAGCGACTTGTCGCCACACCTTTAATACAAACTGATTTGAAATTAGTAATGGTTGTGCCTTGTTAGTTTAATAATTATATTTCTATAGAGAAAGGAAAATGGAGGGAAAAAATTAACCTTTCCTATATAGATGCCTGTTTTCATGAAGGTCATGGAGATTATTTGCTAAGAATACTTGGTAAGAATTATAGGTAAGAAGGCTGAGTGTGAGTTTTGCTGTATTTCATACTCGATGCATCATGTTGGAAAATCATTCAGCCTCCGAAGGAGATCCTGTCCCCCATCACCATCATCATTATCAATTTTGTAGGAAGAAGGTAGAGATGGTGAAGGTGAATAACCTCACTCTTTCTGCCTCCTGCCCCAGGGTTAAGGAAGGCTAAAACACTGGACACACTTTCGGACTTGTTTCTTGTGAAAATATTATCCCCTACAGAACAGGGACATGTGGGATGCAAAACGGATTGCAGGCCACAGTGCCATTTGAATCCGAGTACACCACAGTGAGGGTCATGAAGGGTCTCCCTTGTTTCCAGCTTCAGCAAAGGAGCTGGATTTCTTTAAAACAGTATATTCCTGTCCTTGGATTTACAGTGCCAGCCTGTATGAGAGGACTGATTTGTCTTCTTAAGTCGTATGCCTGCCTTTCTGGGAAGCAGTCCCCAGGTGCCTGAACGATGCCCAGATTATATGAAAAAGACTAATCCCTGTTACATTTATAGCACTTTTTAGTTTTCAAAGCACTTTTCATTCATTATTTTGTTTGATTTTTACACTGAACCCAGGAGGTAATGCCATGTGGGTGTTACTTATGTCCATTTTACAGATGAGAAAACTGGGGCTCTACAAAGTTAATTTTATTGGTCCTGGACATTGTAAAGCAAATTGCTTTTGAGGGATGATTTAAGTTTGCAGAAAGAGTAAAGGATAATGAGTTTAATTGATAATAGAGGTGGGTTTCTGTACTGTTCTGGGTCCTTTGATATACATGTTGGAGGGAAGGGTTTGAAATACTTACAGTGGTGTGAATTAATTGATAAAAAGTGCATTCAAAACAGATAAAGTTGACTCCCACTATAGCTCCCATCTGTCCGTAAGAGATAAAGGTCGGTGAGTACCTGAAAGTCCCCGTAAAGTAGCCCTTGATTTCCAAGAAACTCCAGAGTCATGGGACAGGACCTTTGCCTCCTGTCACCCTCAGCCTGGTGCCTAGAGAGTTTCAGGCAGCGTAGCTGGTGCTGGTCAGGTCAAGACAGGTTCTAGTCTGGGGGTCCAAGAGCCAGGACAGTAGTCCTAATCTTCACCACCTCCTGTTCTGGCTTCAGGGGGTTGGTACTTACTGGTATAAAGTACTGCAAGTGAAGCACTGGCAGTGTACTTAAGTGTTACTTCCCCCAAGGAAAGTAACTTGTTCTTTGGTCCTTCACAATACAAAGGATCCCAGATCAAGCACTTTACAGTGTTAGCTCATCTAATCCTCCAGCAGATGCAAAGGGAGAAACCATTATCATCTTGATTTCACAAAAGTGGAAATCGAGGCTCAGAAAGGTTAGGTAACTTGTCCAAGGTCACATAGCTAGTAATGAGGGGAGCCCGGCCTGTGTGCATATTTTCTGCCGAATCAACAGAGACTCTGGCATGAACTGTGTGACTCTGACAAGGCCAGGGCCTCTCTCCAGACCTTTGTTCGTCACCTGCACAACAAGAGGGGTGGACTAGGATGTCTCCAAGTTCCTGTTCAATATTCTTGGCCTTCTTTGATCTGCTATTATGTTGTGCTTGCCGCCGAAGGTTCTTTTGTTTGCCACCAGAGGGCGCTCTGCTCCCAAAGCAGGAGGCACTGGGGAACGCTGAGTTCCAATTAATAGTCGCCACCTTAATTGATAAAATTCTGGCCAAGAACAAAAATTCGTGTGCAGCTTTAGCAGAGGGAATTTGTGGAATTCCTAACAAGGCTTTCCAAATAAGAAAATTACCTCAAGAACCCCTGTTAGAATCTTTGCTGTTCTCATGGGGAAACTCCTCCATCACGTACCTCCTAGGGCTTTTGTGTGGTGGGGACCTTGGGAGAATCAGCGCTGGGCAGTTGGTGAGTGAAGGTAAGCAGGCCACCTGCACATTTCCCAAACATCAGCCCCCTGTGCTCCTCTATCTTCCCTCCCGATTCTTGCCATGTCCCCATCCCGCTGGTAATATTTACTAAATGTTTTCCCTTACGTTGATTCATTTTTCTCACTTAAATAAGTGTACTCAGAAGGGAAACTTTGTGCTTCCCTGGTGGCGCAGTGGTTGAGAGTCCGCCTGCTGATGCAGGGGACGCGGGTTCGTGACCCGGTCCGGGAGGATCCCACAAGCCGCGGAGCGGCTGGGCCCGTGAGCCATGGCCGCTGAGCCTGCGCATCCAGAGCCTGTACTCTGCGACGGGAGAGGGCACAACAGTGAGAGGCCCACATACCGCAAAAAAAAAAAAAAAAAGGGAAGCTTTTTATCACTATTATAAATGGAAAAGCATTATTTTTGTAACATGTGTGAAAATAAACACCTTTCTAGAATATAACCTCCATGCTTAGAATCAGAGAGTTTTGTTCTGTTCCATGCCCAATGCCTAGAAAAATGAGTTACTTAGTAGGCACTCAGTGAATATTTTTTATTATATCAGTACAAAGATATTCATCTACATACTACCTAAATAATCTTGAATATCATACTCGGGAAACACTGGGGCAGTGGAAGGTACTAGGAGAAAACTTGGTGGATTTGGGGATTTGAGGCTTGTGAACATGACCTGCCATGTGATGTCAGACCATGAGGCATTTCTCAGTGGGAGTAGCTGCTGTCCACTCCCCACCTCCCCATTTCCCCAGCTCACCTTAGCCAGCAACTCCAGATGTGACACGTGTAGATATACCTGAAGCCCTGTCCAGCGTATAACTGTTTTCAGCCTGAACTGTCTTTTGGTTCCAGGATAGGCAAAAAGTCTTCATCTGCCACTTCACATCCACTAGAATGGCTCTCATTAAAAACAAGGAAAACAAAATAACAACAAAAAAACAAAAAAAAAAAAGGAAAAAGAAAATAAATCTTGACAAGGACGTAGAGAAACTAGAACCCTTGTGTACTGTTGGCAGGAATGCAAAATGGTACAGTCGCTATGGAAAACGGTACAGTGGTCCCTCCAAAAAATTATAGAATTACCCCGTGATCCAGCAATTCTTCTCCTAGGTTTATATTCAAAAGAACTGAAAGGAAGGACTTAAACAGATATTGTATAGCAATGCTCATACTGGCTCTATTCACAATAGCCAAAAGGTGGAAGCAACCCAAATGTCCATCCACTGATGAATGGATAAATAAAATGTGGTATATTAGATGTACAATGGAATATTATTCAGCCTTCTAAAGGGACAAATGCCACAACATAGATGAAACTTGAAAACATTATGCTAAGCAAAACAAGCCCAAAACAAAAGCATAAGTATTGTATGATTCCACTTACATGAGGTACCTGGAATAGGCAAATTCATAGAGACAGAAAGTAGACCTGAGGTTACCAGGGATGGGGGGGAGGGGAGTGTGGCGTTATTGTTTAATGAGCACAGAGTTTCTGTTTGGGATGATGAGACAGTTCAGGAAATGGATAGTGACGGTGGTTGCACAACTTTGTGAAAGTAATTAATGACACTGAATTTTACACTTAAAAGTGGTTAAAATGGTGAAATTTATGATACATATATTTTGCCACCAAAAAAGAAAAAAAGCTTTCACCTGATAAATTGGAAAAGCCTTTCTTGGAAAAGTCACTTGTGTTGAGAAGGTTCTGGGTCCAGCGGATTGATTATCAATGTCTACAGGGTAGGGGGAGTGGTGGCATTCCTGTCGCACATCTGTGTTCCCTGCGGGCTAACTTCTATAAATCGACTCTCAAATGGGGAAAGTAGCTCTTGCGTCATTGTTGTAACTTGGAAGGGTTCTTTTGACCATTCGGACTCCTGAACTCCACAGGTGAGAGGATGAGCCCAAACACTGACACCAAAGGGAGCTGCTCAGACCCTGAACGGAGCGGCAGTGACTGATGCCTGGGGGCTGGTGCTGAACTGGAGACCTTGGCCCAGCTCCGGAGGGCAGCACCCCTCAGCAATAGCCCCTGATGTCAGGTAGGAATGTGGCGCATTGTTGCCATGGATTGTTTCCTGAGAGAAGCTATAAATCCTTTTTTTTTTTTAATGTACTCTATCAGGTTTTAAGCATTGACCGCTAATTTTAAAATTTCCTAAAACACAGTGAAGGCCAAACAAGATACACCTATGGCCTGTATTTGGCCCATGGGCTGCCAGTTTTTATCTCTGTCATACATTAAAAAAACTTCTTATTCCCCCTTTGACATTTTCAGCGTGCACAAGAAGGCTTGGGAAGTTCATTTCCAGAAGTTCATTCCAAAAGCAGGCTCTGGGAATTCCCTGGTGGTCGAGTGGTTAGGGCTCCATGCTTCCACTGCAGAGGGGGCAGGTTCCGTCCCGGGTCGGGGCACTAGGATCTTGCACGCTGCACCGTGTGGCCCCCCCAAAAATAAAAACAAAAGCTCTGGCTCCTGGATCAGCTACCCTTGTTGCTGCTTATAAAACATGATGTACTTTCCCTAGTCTCTGTGCTGGAACCACGAATGTGGATCTAAATCCTCCCATTCTTTAAAACAATAGAATAAAAAAGAATGAAATTTTGCCATTTGCAAAACATAGATGGACCTGGAGGGTATTATGCTTAGTGAAATATGTCAGACAGAGAAGGACAAATACTGTGTGTTAACACTTATGTGTGGAATCTAAAAAATAAAACAAATGAATGAATATAACAAAACAGAAATAGACTCACAGATACTGAGAACAAACTAGTGGTTAACAGAGGAGGGGGTGTGGGCAAAATAGAGGAAAGGAATTAAGAGGTACAAACCACTAGGTATAAAATAAATATGTTACAAAGATGTAACATACAGGACAGGGAATATAGCCAATATTTGATAATAACTTTAACTGAAGTATAATCTATAAAAATAAAGCATTATATTGTACACCTGAGACTAATACAATATTGTAAATCAACTATATTTCAATTAAAAGAAAAAACCTCCTCTGTGAAGGCCTCTGGCCCACAGGGCTCTCCTACTTCTAAGCCCGCATTGCCCATCCTCCCCTCTAGGTGGCAGCACTCCTACCGTTGTGTTGACCAGCCATTGCTCTCTGGCATTGTCGTCTTGTTCATTTTCCTCTCTTGTTTTCCAGGTCTCTCCTGGAGAGAGACTGTTATGATGAAGGGGAGATCTGGATTTTGGACATCGAGGCCTGACTTCCCTTGATCCATGATTCCTCCCTCCACCTCCCCAGGAGGCCTGGGCTCCTTGCTGACTCCCTGGCCTCAAGGATGACATTTCTTTGGTGACAGACGTGCTGAGGGGTGCTGGGGGGTAGACCTCGAGGCCCCTTGAACTTGGAGAGTGGACCAAGCACGGAGGAGGGCCTGAGGCCTTGGGTTCTATGGGAGCGGCTGCTATGGGAGCGGCTGTGCCCTAAGAAGCTACAGCTCCCAGCCTCCAATGGCCATAGCCCTTCCAAGAGGAACGACCTCTACCCACACCCACCTCACCTTACACACACACACACACACACACACACACACACACACACACACACACA